>NC_067476.1:7124750-7492250 GCF_947179515.1 Apodemus sylvaticus
TTGGTGCTCAAAGAAATTGTTGCTAAATTTATTGGCACAGACTTTTTAATAAAATCTTTATAAATTCACTTAATATTTGCAGAATATGTATTAATGTTACCTATCCCTAAAAAATGACTAATATTCTGCTTTCTCCCTCTTGCTCTCGCCCTTACTATCACTCTGTCTCATGCGTCTTCAGTCCTTCCCTCTCTCTGCCCCCCAAACACCCCCATCTCTCCTCTGCTGAACATGATAGGCAAGTTGACATATTGGGAAGAAGGAATCTCAACTGAAGAACTGCCTGCACTAAATTAGTCTGTGGGCATATCTGTGGGGACGTTTTCCTGATTTCTAGTTGATATTGGAGGGTCCAGTCTAGTGGTACCATCCCTAGGCTAGTTGGCCTGGGCTACATAAGAAAGGTAGCTAAGCAGGTCAGGAAAGTAAGCCAGTAGGCAGTGGGCCTCCACTGGTTTCTGCTGCAAGATTTTGTCTCAACTTCCCTTGATAATGAACTAACCTGTAAGCCAAATACACCTTTCCTCCTCAAGTTGATTTTGGTCTTGGTATTTTATCTCAGCAACAGAAAAGCAGAGAGTACATATATTCTGTGCAGGTGTGTCTCTCTATCCGTCCCATCTCCCACTCTGTTTCTCTCCCATTTCTCTTTTAGTTCCTCTCTCTCTCTCTCTCTCTCTCTCTCTCGCCTGGCTACAGGTTTATAAATTTTATTGACTTTCTTGAAGAACCAGCTTTGGTTATATTGATTTTCTCTACCATTCCTGGCTTTCTCATTACTATTCATTGTTTCCTACCATTGGATTTCATTTGCTCTTTATTCCAGTGTCTGAGGTAGAAAGCCTCCCCTCCCCCACTTTCCTCAGGGGCATTTCCTGCTTTGACCCCCCAGCTCCTTCAGCACTGCTCACAAGCTCTAGGACCTTGTGGGGTTTTTTTGTTTTCATTTGGTTTAAAATCAGTTGACATTTCTCTTTTGATCTTCTCTCTGCCGTCTGGTATTTAGAAAAAAGTTATTGAGTAACCAGATGTTTGGGGAATTTCTACAGGTTTTCTAGAGATCTTTCTTCTCTTGGTATTTAGAAAGTCTATAGAGGTTCAGAACTTTCTCTGTGGGCTTGAATTTGTCTCATTAGCAGATACAGATTTTGTGGGTGTCTTCATTTTGTTACAAACACTACCTGCAGAGCCTCCATTCTCACCTCTTCCCTCTCCTTCTCCTTCTCCCGCTCCCTCTCCCTCTCCCTCTCCCTCTCCCTCTCCCTCTCCCTCTCCCTCTCCCTCTCCCTCTCCCTCTCCCTCTCCCTCTCCCTCCTCCCAGCCTCTGGAGGCCTCAGGCAGCAACGCAGGAAACACATTGGGCTGTTGGGCAGAGGGGGTAGCAGGGATCTTCTGAGAGGCAGTGGAAGAGGGTATGGGGTTGGACTTACCCTCAGCTATCTCTTAGCTATCTCTCGATCCACTTTCTCTGGAGGGCCCATGTAGGAACACATCCTTAGGTTGTTCTAGTCTCTTCTAGGCTTGGGATCTCAGTAGAAAGTCTATGTTGAAGATGCAAAGAGAGGAGAGATTGCCACGGGCTGCTGGGAGCACAGTTGCCCTCCATCCCAGGGGCTGAGGAACATAGGTCACCCTGCTTCTGTTACTGACTGTCACAGTCTCATAAGTGGGGACAAGACCCCGAGTGGTGGTATGCCGGGTACTCTTGACTGCCAGTGAGAATTCATAGTATCTCCACGGCTTTGTACCTGTACCTTTGCCATGCTGGGGCAATGGATGCTGGTTGTTTGGGGTTGGAGATCAGCATCACTGAGGTAATATCTACTGGGAAATTTTTCTTCAGGGTCAGCACATAGAAGCTGTGTTCCAGAGGCAGCCAAGGCTGTACCTTGTGCTGGCAGTCAAATTTGGTCGTGGAAGAAGGTGTGAGAGAGTCAGAGAGCACTGAGGCTCAGCACTAGCAGCAGGGCTGCAGTTCCAGAGAAGCTGTTGGTGAAAGTGCAGCCGGCTACAGCTAGAGACCCCAGCACTTTGGGATGCCACAGTACCATGGGATGACCACCAAGAACAGCGGCGGAGTGGAGCCAGCTGGTGCCCAGAAGCCGGTGTGTGTAGAGAACAGACCCAGAGAAATGACCCTTTGGAGGAGCCCAGTGTTGGGGTCCAGGAGTCGCCTTATAAACCACATGAACACCAATCTCAACCAGACAGAGATAGTTTATTGAGTATTTGTCCCAGGACTGATTGATCAGGTCTGCAGACCAAACTTGGGAGCTGATTGTGACTCTCAGAATCCTACTTAGCTTTTAAGCCTGAAATCCACAAATATCTGTGCCAAGCTTTTTCTCCAATCAGGATTTAGGGATAGGGAATTTCCTTAGGAACATATCTTTGTGGTACACTTAACTTGCTCCCATTGCTTGAGGCATTCAGCTGTGGCAGGGGACTTGTCTTATCTAATGTTCACATCTTACTTGCCAACCAGGATGCCAGTTACCTGCCTACACGACTCTGTCAAGTAGGGTGTCAATCCCCAGGGAAGTGTCAGGAACTTAAACTGTACTCAACCCCTTCCAAAAATGGAAGTCTTACTCCAATGGCTTCTTGTATTGGTGCGGGTATCACTCTTATGTTGGGGTCCATCCCAGGGACAGCTTATGAAGGCAAAAACCATAAAAGTTCATACGCAGGGGCAGGAAGTGGGGATGTGTGGTTGGTTCAGGCCCAAGCTTACTGTGGCTAACTATACAAAGCAGTTCTAGCTGACCTCTATTGTGATTGGTTTCCAAGAACACCAAAGCTCAGAACATAGGCATGAGAATGTCTACTAGTAACGGTACATGAGAAAGTTTCCTTCTAATGCTAATAACAGCATAAAATGGCTGACTAGACAGGCAGCAGCTACCCAGGCCATAACACCCAGAACATGGCGAGTGAATTCCAGACACTGACATTGAATTACTTACATGTTGGGGGTTGGTTTTGCCATGTTCACATTGGAGCTATGCCCTGGTTCTGCCCTCTTGAACTAAGGGAGTATTGAAATTACTTTTGATTTTCTAGGAGCCCACACACTTGTGGATTTGGGATTTGCAAAAAAGAGATGTTGGATTTTTAATAAGGAGACTAAACTTTTAAAGTATTTGAATGTGTAAGACTGTACAACTCTTACATTTGTAAAGTGTTTTGCCTTGTGAAATTAAAATTAAAGTTCCTCTGCATCCTCCCCTGCACTGGGTCACATCTCCTGGGAAACCTGTCCAGCTCCTTCCTCACAGCTCCAGCTGCTTTTCTCTTTCTAGCTACTGACTCAGGAAGCAGTCCAACCCAGATTAGTCCCTCCCTCCTCCTGGAGACTTCTGGCTCCCCAGTGCAGCCCCAGAGTCCCCAAAGGATCTCAGGTAGGTGGGGAAGTGAGTGGGTGGGTGGGTGGGTGAGTGAGAGGGTGAGTGGGTGGCTGAGTTTATTATCAGCGTCTTAAATAGGTCAGGCTGGCCGTGGAATCTCTATGGAGCCAAGGGTGGTCTTCAGTCTTCATCTTCCTGTTCTCAGCTCTGCAGTGCTGGGCTGGGCAGTGTGTTGTCCCAGCTTGGATAACGTGGAGCTGGGGATCAAAGCCAGGGTGTCCTTCAGACTAAGCAGTTGCTTTTCCTTCTGAGCCTCAGCTGCAGGTCCAAGTCTGGGTCTCTGAATCTACACAGGCTCTCCTGGGATGCCAGTTCCTCCAGGAAGTGTGAGCGCTCTGAAGTTGTGATTAATTGAGGTTAAATCTTGAGAGATGCTTGTTCAAAAAACATTTACCTTCGCAAGTAAGTGCTGTTGTTACAGGAGACAAAAATAAGTGATTAAAGAGAAAAACATTTTTTTAATCTGTCAAGCTAGAAAGTTTCTCCCCTAAAGTGTTGTTTTTGCTTAACTGAGTGATGAGCCAAAAATAATTTTTATAAATAAATTCCAAAATTTAAGCCTTGATGTAATTTGTTTATAAGCATCTTTGCTTTATCTTAATAAGATTTAAAAAGTATTCATAAACCAGCCAAGATGTCTGAGAGAGAAATTCCTTCTGAAACCAAACTAATAAGGTATATACATGGACAAGTGTTTGTGGGTCCTTGGAAGTGTGGGCCTGTGGCACAGCAACGCCTCTGTGCTTGGTTGGTGAGGGCTCCAAATCTTTCTAAAAGCCAAGCTGATACTCTTTCCCACCCATTCTCTCCCCGTCCCATGTGCTACCTCTCCTCCAAACCATGGGTTCCCTGGCTGGTTTGTACAAACTGGTTTTCCATCATTATAATAAGAGACCAGAGACCATCTGTAAGGAGACTGGCTACCTTGCTGGATACCTTCCGCTTCCACAGGAAAGGTTTATTTGGGCTAATGGATTTAGAAACTCCAGTCCATGGTCAGTTGGGCACATGGTGACCTAGCAGGCATGTGTCGGGGGAGCAAGCCACTTACGTTATAATCAGGGAACACAGAGAAGAAGGAGTCCCACAAAACACTTGCAGGGCACATATCCAGTATTTGAAAAAAACTCCAGGTAGACCCCATTTCTTAAAAGAGCCACACTGTGCAGCAGGACTTTGGCGCATGGGCCTATGGGAGATGCTCAACACCTGCCCAGTGACTCGGTGTCTTAGGGGGATTGAGAAGAAGTACTACAAGCAGCTTTTGTCAGCTTAATGCTTGGTTAGGTTTGGGAAGTATGCAATTGCTCCTCTGAAATGAATCCTATTTACTATAGCTTAGATATAAAACACCTCCACAGCCTCACGCGCTTAAATACTCTCTTCCCAGATTGTGGTAAAATTCACAAATTTTAAAGGTTGAGAAACTGAAGGTGGATCCTGGATAGGATAATTTGATTGCTGGAGGCAGGTTTTGGGGTTTGCTTTGCTTGCTTTTAAAAAATGTTTTAAAAGATTTATTTATTTTATGTCCATGAATGTTTTGCTTGTATAGCTTGCAGTGCCTATGGTGGCCAGAAGAGGGCATCATATCCCCTGGAACTGGAATTATGGATGGTTAGGAACCCCTATGCAGGTTCTGGGAATCAAACCTTGATCCTCTGGAAGAGCAATGAGTGATCTTCACTGCTGAGCTGTTACCCAGTCCCAAGGGCCTTACCTGCTTCCTGTTCCCTTTCCTTGGCTTCCAGATCCACCCAGACACTAATAAGCAGCCTCGTCTTCAGCAGTCACAGCCTCCAGCCTGTTTTGGGGCCCAGACTTCCCAACACAATGGACTATATCCTTATATCCTGAGTTATAATAAACTCTTCCTCAAGTTGCCTCTTGTCAGGTATTTTGGCACTGTAGAAGAAGAATAAGGAATAGACTGGTCCAGGCAGCGTTAGCAAGGCCCCAGGAGAGAGGCACGCCTGTGTGCTGTGAAGCTCTTTGGAGTCCACTGCTGATGGTGCTAGCTCACTAGCTGGCTCCTCACTCCATCCGCTGCCTCCTGTCTCGTCATTTCTGCTGTGGCAATGTGCTGATATATGGACCGCGTTCCTAGCCCTTGGCTTTTCCTTTCTCTAACCAAATTCCACCGGAAATTGACCATCACCAGGGTCATCTCAGGAAGAAGCACAGAGACTCAAGTGTTAGCAACAGAAATGAAGACCCCAAACCTGGCCTCCCTTCCCCCATCCTCCAGGACAGCAAAGGCACCGCCTTCAGGAAACTGTCTCTGACTTCTCTTTTCTTCCCCACACATCACACAAATTAAACCTCTTGCACATACCACAGGCTCTGGGAGCACCCACGGACACCAAGGCCTCCTGAGGGTCCTGAGGAAGTGTCCTGCTTCTATGAGTCTCCTGCACACGCTCTCCCCAAGACAAGGGGGCATTTTACAGCAGCACCCAACACTTTCCAACTTGAAACTCAGCAGGGCAGAAGTATGAGCTGATTTTTTTTTTTTTAACCAGCTTGGCCTAAGTTTCTCCCACAATGCTCTAGAACCAGGATGCTGTCCCCACCTATCAGGCTTGGGTGCATCTCTCTCTCTCTCTCTCTCTCTCTCTCTCTCTCTCTGTGTGTGTGTGTGTTTGTGTGTGTGTGTGCTAGCATGTGTGTGCATATGTGTGTGCCAGTGCATTTGCTGAAGTGTGCACATGAGGTGACGAGAAGCCAATGTCAGATGTCCTCCTTCTTCCCCACCTTCCTTTGTGATACTGGCTCCCTGGTGGTCCCTGGAACTTACTGCTTGCTCTCTCTGCTAGACTGTCTGGTCAGGGAGCGCCAGGAGGGCCTCCTGCCTCTGCCTTCTCAGCACCGCCGTTGCAAACACACACCATCATGCCATCATGAATCTTATGTGGATGCTGGGAACTTGCGTCAGGGCCTCGTGCTTTCCCAGCAGGCACTTTGCCCGCGGAGCCATCTCTCCAGCCCCTGCACTTCACAGTTGGAGTGCGAAGATAGACAGTTCACGTTCCAATCCACACCCAGAGTCCTCGCCTGCAGGGAAGAGGCTGTAACTTTATATCACACCCCCCCCTCCCCCAGCTCCCATCATCCAGGGGACTTTCTGGTCTACAGTGTGTGCGGGAGATGTCTTCACACAGAACAAAGCTATGTGTCTACTGTGCTCTCTGATCCTCTTCCTGCGGGAAGGACACATTACTCAACCCATCAGGCAGTAGATGGGCCATGTGATAGATGTTCAGTTTCCAGATGGTCAACTGTCACTTAACAGCCCCTTGGTCTTTTGTGCCATGAAGAAAATCCCAAGACCCTCTGCTAGGCTGCACAGGGGCGCGGGGGCCGAGCAGTGTGGCCTGGGACTTCTGTTACAAAACCCGTACGCTCTCTTGCTGGTTCATGGAGGAATCCATAACAGGCTTCTTTTTGCTTTACATCTACATCCCAAACCTCAGTGTTGACAGTGGGCTGCAGTGACAGAAGACTCGTGTCTGATCAATGTGTTGCCTACAACAACTCTGAGGGTGGATGCATGGAACATCCTTTATGGCCCCCAGGGGAGAGCTGGAAAACCAGGATTCTCACAGAATGTGTTTATTTTTCTTGGCGGCCTGGCTAGGTGTGACAAGAAAAAGAAGAGCGTAGCAGTTGGCAAGCAGGAACAAAGCCAGCTGAAGGCTCCAGGAGGCTGAGGGCTTTCGGTGACAGAAAAGGCCTGCACATTTCCAGATTCTTAAAAAATGAGAGAGAAGGTTTTAAATGGCTGTAGGTAACCAGCCTTTTAATATAGTGACTCAGCCTTGCTGTAAAAATCCTTTCTGGCTGGGAGATAGCTAAAGGGCTTTCATGCAAACCTGAGGGACTTGAGTTCGATTCCCAGAAATGTGTGAAGAGCCAGGCATAGTGGTGCACACCTGTGATTCTGGTGCCAGGCTCTGAGTTCTCTGGCCAGCCAGAAGGGCCAACTTGGCACATGTCGAAGGCTTTCATTGCTCTGAAGAGACACCATGGCCAAGGCAACTGTTACTAAGGAAAGCATTTAATTAGGACTGGCTTAAAGTTTCAGAGGTTCAGTCCATTATCATCATCAGGGCAAGAAGCACGGCAGCGTGCAGGCAGACATGACACCTGAGAGGGAGCTGAGAGTTCTACACCCTGACTGGAAGCTAGCCAGCAGGAGATTGTCTTTTGTACTGGGTAGAGCTTGAGTAGAGCCTGCCTACACAGTGACACACTTCCTCCAACAAGGCCACACCTATTACAACAAGGCCACACCTTTTTTTGGATTTTATGATCTGTTGTTTATTTATTTATTTATTTATTTATTTATTTATTTATTTATTTATTTATTATTTTTATTTTCTAAATTCTTTGTTTACATTCCAAATGCTTTCCCCTTTCCTGGTTCTCCCCTCCCCATGTGTCCCATAGGCCCTCTTCTCTCCACCCATTCTCCAGTCACCCCCTCCCTTTTCTCTCTCCTGGTACTCCCCTACAGTGCTGGATCAAGCCTATCCAGGATCAGGGCCCTCTCCTTACTTCTTCATGGGAGTCATTTGATATGCTGTCTTGGGTATTCAGGGCTTCTGGGCTAATTAATATACACTTATCAGTGAATGCATTCCATGTGTATTCTTTTGTGATTGGGTTACCTCACTTAGGATGATATTTTCCAGTTCCAACCATTTGCTTAAAAATTTCATGAATTCATTGTTTTTAATTGCTGAGTAGTATTCCATTGTGTAAATACACCATATTTTCTGTATCCATTCCTCCATTGAGGGACATCTGGGTTCTTTCCAGCTTCTGGCTATTATAAATAAGACTGCTCTGAACATAGTGGAGCATGTGTCCTTGTTGAATGCAGGGGAATCCTCTAGGTATATGCCCAGGAGTGGTATAGCTGGATCCTCTGGAAGTTTCATGCCCAGTTTTCTGAGGAATTGACAGACTGATTTCCAAAGTAGTTGTACCATCTGCAATCCCACCAGCAGTGGAGGAGTGTTCCTCTTTCTCCACATCCTTGCCAACACCTGCTGTCTCCTGAGTTTTTAACCTTAGCCATTCTGACTGGTGTAAGGTGAAATCTCAGGGTTGTTTTGATTTGAATTTCCCTAATGACTAATGATGTTGAACATTTCTTAAGGTGCTTCTCAGCCATCCAAATTTCTTCAAGTGAAAATTCTTTGTTTAGCTCTGTACCCCATTTTGTAATAGGGTTATTTGGTTCCTTGAGGTCTAACTTCTTGAGTTCTTTGTATATATTGGATATTAGCCCTCTATTGGATGTAGGGTTGGTGAAGATCTTTTCCCAATTTGTTGGTTGCCAATTTTTCCTTTTGATAGTGTCCTTTGCCTTACAGAAACTTTGTAATTTTATGAGGTCCCATTTTTCAATTCTTGATTTTAGAGCATAAGCTATTGGTGTTCTATTCAGGAACTTTCCCCCTGTGCCCATGTCCTCCAGGGTCTTCCCCAGTTTCTTATCTATTAGTTTCAGTGTGTCTGGTTTTATGTGGAGGTCCAATGCCACTTCTCACGAGCCAAGCATATTCAACACCCACAGCACATTCCAGGTCAGGGAGAGAAAATGAAAATGTCTCAAAAAAAGGAAAGAAAGAAAGAAAAAAAGAAAGAAAGAAAGAAAAAGAAAAAAATAGGGACTCCAGAGAACAGCATCTGAGTTTGTCTTCTGACCTACTCATGTGAACAATAACCTAACACACACACACACACACACACACACACACTTCTTCCTGCCTGAGCCTAGATCATTTCAGGGAGATGGCCTCAGGACAGTAGATAGAGAGAAGCAGGGCACACATCCCACTGACTTGAGGGCTATCTTGGGGAGCCTGGGTAGGGCTAGGGGAAAGGACACACATCGGGCCTACTCTGCTTGCCATGCCCTGCTCTGACCACGCCCGGGCACCAGCAAGAGTGAGTTTGTGTCTATCCGGAGTGACAGGGTGCTTTGTTCACATGCGCTGCATCTAAGAGGGTGGCAACAGGGAGGACACCGAGTGGAGGAGACGCACATCCCTCTGAGAAGGCCTGGAGTCCTCCGGGCTTCATGCCAGTGCTGCCTCCGCTGTGTGCCTCAGCTGTTCTTTAGTGCTTCTTAGCTACGTGTGTGGTTGTCATTGTCATAGCGACTCTTCAGCTTGCAACATATGGGTGGGGGGGGGGCGACAAATGATATGATTCCTGGAGCTGTGCGGAGACTCTGTCCCTCCTACCCACCACCCACGGCACCATGTGTCAGGAGCCCCGCCAGTAAGGCAGCAGAGCTAGGGACCATCTGATAACCCATCTGTCCCAATTCGACAGCTAGGACTCAGGGAGCTTTGCACTGCTGTGGTGTGGAATCCTAACCTCTAAGTGGGGCTTGAAGGAAGAGTCACGATAATTCACAATAAAAGCTGAGATGCTGCCGGCTGGGTCTCCTGTCCAGCCAAACCACGGGCCTCTCAGCTCCCGGTGACCTATCTCCACAAAGTCTTTGTAGCTTGCAGGCACAAACTACTTGGCAGCACTGTGAAGAGAGAGGCAGGACAATCCCTCTGGACATGTAGGGCCTTCCCACAAAGGAGATTGTGCATTTTCAGAGGAGGCAATCTTTGTGTGGGCCTAGGTCCCTTCCCAGAACGATCTCCGAAGCTACACACTGGGCTGCAGAAAGGGGTTTGCTCAGGTTGGCAGCCAAGATAAGGGACTTGAGGTCAAAAACATCCCCTAGCCAAGCCTGGCCCAGGCTCCCATCACAGGGCATGCTTGGCTGTGGATACAGACATGGGCAGGGTGTGGGAGTTCAGGGTCATGCGCACAGGGACCCCTGAAGCCCTCATTGGCTAAGATGGGTTGTGTAAGCTGGGTTTGAGTGAGCCCTGTCTGGGAGGATTGCTCCACCCAGTTTTCTTCTGACATCACATCCCTGTAAAGCAGTGGTTCTCTCCATATTGGTGGTGACTCCTTTGTGTGTCAGGGGGGGCTGGGGGGCTGAATGATCCTTTCAAGGGGTCACCTAAGACCATCTGGAAACACAGATACTTAGGCTATGATTCATAACAGTAGCAAAACTATGGTTATGAAGTAGCAGCAACAATAATTTTATAGTGGGGGGGGTCACCACAACATGAGGAACTGTGTTAAAGGTGGAAGCGTTAGGAAGGTTGAGAATCACAGCTCTTAAGTAAGCTTTTCTCTACCCCATAACCATCTGCAGTACCAAAGGTCCCAGGTCCTGACTGCCCATCACAACCATCCAGGAAGACTCATGGCCCTTCCACCCAGACTCTAAAAGCTCCCTGTGGATTCTGAGCCATGGGGAAAGCCACATGGCTCCTGGGAAGCCAGCTGTAAAGCAAGAGGACCTGACTTCAGACCCAGCACCTAGTTAACAGACCAGCTGTGGCGATGATGCACACCTGGTACCTCAGTGCTGCGGGCAAGGGGAGAGGAAGGAGGCTCCCTAGAGGATGGGTGACGAGCAGATTTAGCCAATCAGTAAGAGCTAGTTTCAGTGAGAGGCCCTATTTTTTAAAAATAATGTGGAGAGGGACAGAGGAGGACACCCAGGGTTGGCTCCAGGCCTCTGCATGCATGGGTGTGCACGCAACTGTACCAAATACTCACAAAAGCCCTGTGGCAATACATCAAATAGACACCGCACAGGCCACATGCCCACAGCCCCCCCAGTCCCCTCAGTGAGGACCAGACTGGTGGCGGAGAATGTCTGCCTTCTCTCGCACCGGGGCCTGGCAGTGGATGGTGTTAGCTGAATCTGGCTGACCCCACATCCGTGACAGTGCGTGTCTTCTGAGTCAGCATGCTCACGGAGAACTCATTCCTAGGAGAAAACCCAACTGCAGAGAGAAGCCTGCATAAACATGAGTGTGGAATGCTGTCGATGCAGGGTCCAAGTCCACAATAAAAGAATGGCCATTTCCTCAAGTGACTTAGTAGCGATTTAAAAAGCTAAATATGTAAACACTTGTAACCTGGAAAATAACTATAAAGTTCAGAAATAAGAGCCACAAAGTGTTTTACATAAAAATTCACGATTATATATACAGAAAATAAAATTTTGTATAATTTCACATGCATAAGATAAAACAAAATGCTGCGTAAAATAAACCTTTTGAAAAACTTAAACTACATTTCAAATTAGAACATAAAAGGTATAGATGTCCATATTCTTTAATGAATTAGAAGGGGTCAGTGGGGCCAGATTCCTTCTAAAAACAAATGAACAAGACCCAGAGGGGTAGAGAACCCGAAGGAATAAGGACCCAGAGGGAAAAGGAACTCTAGGGGAGACTGGGCCCAAGGAGCAGGGACCAGAAGGGTAGGGACCCAGAGGTATCAGGGATCCAGGGAAGCAGGAACCCAGGGGATACAAAAAAAATCAAGGAAGGGGGCAACCCTGAAGAAGAAAGACGCCCATAGCCCAGAGTCCTGATCTAACTGAGTCAGGACCTCCAAAGGCTTCAAGCTTCAGGAAATAATGCCAAACCCTCCTGGAACAAATGCTGACGTTCCTATCAAAGGTCTAGACGCCATAAGATGGACTCGAAGAGACATTTTAAGACTGAAAACCCAAAACCCAAGAGTAGAAGTCAGAATTTCACATGGTGGGGGTTGGGGGGTCTTCACCTGAGGAACTTCTTTCATCTAACTTCCTGGTGAAAACATATCTATCAAATTGACCGCGCATAGTCCAAGTGCCAGGTCTTGAGGTGTGAATTGGGAGAGCATCCTCTACCTGACACATCCAAGGCCCTAGGGTCTATCCTCAGCATGGCACAAAACCAATCAAGTAAATCAAAATAATGTTCCAGAAAGCAAAAACAACCAGTTGTCAGTGAAGAATCTTACAACAGATGAAAATAGCAGTTACGCTAAAGTCTGGGAAATGCTTAGCTACTAGTGAGAACATGAAGACTGAGGACCCAGAACCCACATAAAAATGGGTGTGTGGGCTAGAGAGATGGATCAGCAGTTAAGAGCACTGGCTATATCCAAGTCTAATTCCCAGCACCCACATGGTGGTTCACAAACATCTCCAGTCTCAGAAGATCTGATGCCCTCTTCCAGCATGCATGTGGTACATAGACAGACATACAGACAAAACACTCATACATAGAAAAGAGGGAAATAAACAAATCAAAAAAACATTTTAAGTGGGTGTAGTGGCTTGTAGCGCTAATCCTAGTTCTGGGGAGGGAGAGAGAAAAGAATTCCTGGAGTTTTCTAGCCAGTCAGCTGGGCCTAACCAGCAAGCAACAGATCTTAACAAGAGATCCTATCTCAAATTATATCTATACACCTGTATATTGCCTGTATCATCTATATCATCTATATGTTTATATATCTATGTCTATGTATCTATATATGTATGTATCTATGTATCTATATATCTGTGTATCTATGTATGTATTTATGTATCTATATATCTATGTTTGTAGTACTTATCTATGTGGCTATATATCTATGTATCTATATATCTATGTATCTATGTATCCATATACGTATCTATGAATCTATATATTTATGTATCTATGTATCTATATATCGATGTATCTATGTATGTATCTATATATGTATATATGTATGTAGCTATGTATCTATATTTCTGTGTATCTATGTATGTATTTATATATCTATATATCTATGTATCTATGTATCTATGAATCTATATATATATGTATCTATATATATGTATATATGTATGTAGCTATGTATCTATGTATTTGTGTATCTATGTATGTATTTATGTATCTATATATGTATGTATCTATGTGTTATGTATCTATGTATCTATGTATGTATCTATATCTATGTATCTAATATGTATCTATGAATCTATATATCTATGTATCTATGTATGTATCTATATATCTATGTATCTATGTCTCTCTCTATATATATATCTATGAATCTATACATCTATGTATATATGTATGAAGCTATGTATCTATGTATGTAGCTATGTATGTATATATCTATGTATCTATGTATCTATGTATCTATGTATATATCTATATCTAATCATCTATATAACTATATAGCTATATAATCACCCCACTATATATCTGTATATCTATCTTTATATCTACATATTTATCTCTATATCTCTATATCTATATAACTATCTATAGATTGTTATATATCTATAGATAGATTGATAAATGAATAGACAGACAGATAAACAAACCAATTCATAATGTGTAGGATGACTGAAGACCAGCACTCTAGATTCACCCCTGAACATTCACAATGTATGTGCAGCTTACACACACACACACACACACACACACACACACACACACATACACACACACACCCCAAGTAAATAAGTAAATGAAAGTAAAATGGGGCAATTTAAATATGCTTATTCATAATAAAAGTGGACTGCATTTAAAAATAGCTGTCTGAAGGACTAGAGAGATAGCTTCAAGGTTAAGAATTTGGTCTGTGCAATCATGAAGACCAGAGTTTGGGTTCCAGCAGCCACGGAACAAGCTACACAAACCACCAATGCATGTAACCCCAGCTCCCAAGGAGTCAATGCCTTCTTCTGTCCTCGGCATGTATCTGCACACACCTGCATGCACTCACACTCATACACAACATACATGCATACATAAATTAATAACTCATTAAAATATACACTATGATGTCAGTGACTCCCACTTCTTGTGATGTGGACAGCTGCTGTCCATTGCTGCTAAGGAGAAATCTATGGAGCTGCAGTCTTTGTGAGGCTTGGTGCATTCTCTTTGTGCTGAGCTGGGATTCGCTCTGGTCTGGGGTCTTTAGTCCCTGACCATGACTCCCACAGCCACACTGGTGCCTCCACTCCATGAAGGATGCCTGTGAGGATGGGATAATGACAGAGTCCTTCAGTGACGTCAACCACGGTAAGTGTGTTCTGATTGGCCACAGCCTTCTGGATGCTTCTACTGGTGAGCAGATGCCTCACCCCCTAAATGTGGCCTTTCTAATTGAGGAGCTTAAATAAGCAGTAGCCTGGATTAGCACCTCGTTTTGTTATGATTTGCATTTCTCTGATAAACATAATTTTTAATAAACAAATTGGAACTTTTTGTTTTTACAAATGCGATAGTGTTTTTAGAGGTCTAAATTATTTGCAGACTTTTAACAAATACATCGGAATCAATTTTGTGAGATGTTTGCTCAAATCCATACCTTCCTGTGTTGTTCAGTGCTGCCTTTAGAACTCAGTTCCTGTGCATACTAGGCAAGTTCTCTACCACCAAACTACACCTCCAGTCCAAACTCATGTTTTACTGACCTTTTGGGAGATTTTGCTGTTATTATTAGATAGGCACCATATTCAGGTCCTCAATTCTAGATGATATCTCTGTGGCTACACTGGCACCAGAGACCCAAGACCTAACACTCTGTCCACCAACACCAATCTTAAAGCATGCCCCAAAGCACCAAAATGTACCCTGTCTCCTGGGAGCCATATATGGACTCCCTACTAGGCTTCTTTCAAAGAGGCTGCCCTGGAATTAAAAACCACAGGTAAAACTCCACCTTCTAAGCTGGGCAGTGGTGGCACACGCCTTTAATCCTAGCACTTGAGAGGCAAAGCCAGGCAGATTTCTGATTTTGAGGCCAGCCTGGTCTAGAGAGTGAGTTCCAGGATAGCCAGGGCTATACAGAGAAACCCTGTCTTGAAAAACAAAACAAAACAAAACAAAACAAAACAAAACAAAACAAAACAAAACAAAACAAACAAAACCCTCCACCTTCTTCCAGCCAACTCCCCTTGAAACGGCCAACAGCCCCAAACTGCACCCCATGCCCTGCGCTTCATACTCTGGCCCACACCTCTGGCTGCTTTGCTGGAGTCCATGCCTCCACCCATGATCCCAGGTAAGACCATACCATTTGCCTGCCAACTAGCTTTAAAGCACACCCAATAGCCCTAAACTGCCCACCATGGCCTGGACTTAGTATTCAATTCCGATTGCTTTCCCCCAAGGCCACCTGGGCACTAGGAGCCCAAGGTAAGACACCGTCATTTGCCCACCCACTCTCCTTAAAGAGTGTCCATATTTGGGCCCAGGACTCTGAAGTTTTCCCAGAGGACACTTTAGCACTAGAGAACCCAGGTGAGACTCCACCCTCTGCCCACCAACTCCCCTTAAACCACACCCAAAAGCCTCAAACTGCACCCCATGTCCCGGGCTCCATACTCTGTCCTACAATTCTGACTGTTCTCCTAGAGGCCACACTGGGACGAGGACCCCCAGTTAAGATCCAGCCTCCCCCCCCCCGCCCCCGTGTGCCAACTCCTCTTAAAGCATAACTAATGGCCCTAACTGCCCACGATGTCCTCGACTCCAACGTCTGCCTCACTACTTCTGCTGCTTTCCCTGAGGCCACCCTCGCACTAGGAACCCCATGTGGGAACCCTTGGCCCGTCAACTCCATGTTTTTTGCTGCTGTTGTTCACCTATGTGTTTGAGATAGGGACTCGTGAATCTCAGGCTGGCTTTAAACCTGAGATGGCTGTGAATTCTGATCTTCCATTCTCCATCTCCTGAATGCTCAGACAACAGTATGTACCACCACACCCTGTGTATGCAATACTGGGAATCAAATCCAGCATGTGCACCCTAGCCAAGCACTCTACAAACTGAGGTGTGTCCTCAGTCCTGGTTGGTTTTCTGTTTTGATTTCAATGGGATGTTGTGGGCGGGGTAATAGGCCCTCTGCTGAAGATTTCTTGCCTGATGTCTGGAACTGTAAACAGTTTTCAGGGAGCAACCAGGATGTGACTCCCTAAGACCCTGAGGTCTTATGAGGACCCTGGCTTTTCTAAGCAAACCATATCTAACTCCAGTCAGAAATGGAGACCCATTCTAGATGATGGACAGGACAGATTAAGCACTGTTGTTGCTGCTGTCTTTGAAGCTGGACAAAGAAACCACAGCCAAGGAAGCCAGGGTGTTGAGGGAGCTGGAGGTCTCCCCACGCCTCCGTCAGGCTCTCAGGTGTCAGGAGAAACACATCTGCCTGTCGACTTTCTACAAGTCTTATTACCTTTGGAACTGTGGGCAACAGAACTGTTGTTTTAAGCCACTGAATGTGTGCCTGTACAGTGATGCAGAGGCAAAGGGCTAAGAGAAATTCTCTCTTCCTGGTCCCTTCTTTTCCTTCCTTTGTGCCTGATAAGCAGATGGTCTACTTTGAATACCCAACTTTCTCTTCCTCCTGCTCAGCCCCCCTTGAGTCCTAGGGAGAATCTAGCGTTAGTCTGTGAGGAGTACCTTTCCTTGTTCCCAACACACACACACACACACACACACACACACACAGAGAGAGAGAGAGAGAACTGTGGTTTTGACATGTGCCCTGGGGGAGGCAGGCCCCTCTACATCTTCCCCTCAGGCACCTCAAGTGCATGTCTCACCAACTCTGGGCACAGTGCTCACCACATCTGCTAGTCAAGGGAAGTACTGGCTCACAGAAGCTCTTACAGAGAAAGCAGAAGGGCTCGTGCATGCATCCAGCTTCTTAGGAATGCTTTTTCTAGCACCAAGGTGACTTTTTAATGGCCATGTAAATTGCTATGAGTGAGCTATGAGGGGACATCAGAGCTGAAATGGTGACAAGTCACTTATGGTAGTGGCAGAGCAGGGGGTCAGAGGCAGATGGCCCAAGGTGATATGGCATTGGCTGTTTCCTCTGTGTCTATAAATGGGCTTTCCAACCCTTCCCGACTGTCAAGCTCATAGACAACACAGCTGGATGATTCAGATACGGTGAACTATTCAAAAGTAACACACACACACACACACACACACACACACACACACACACACCAAAAACCATAGACACCTGTCTGTCAGAGAACAAGCAATTTTTGGAAATACAATTTTTCCTTTGTGGTGAGAATATAGGTATGTGAAGAAAGCCGGGTCAGAGGTCATTGGCTGTGTGGAGTGTGGGCAATGGGGTGAGCACACTCCTTCCTTAGCTGGTAGTGAAGACAGAAGACTCCTGTTGCTGGTATGCTGGGATGGGTACTCCCTGTGTGGGGAGCTAGATGAGGCGCACCTTCATCTCAGAAACCTTGCAGCTGTAGTTGTACCCTCTCCAAGACTTCCAGTTGATACCATTTGCATAGCTCTTATGGGGTCCCCTAAGGTAGAGGCCATTCAGGTTGGAATTGTGGCACTCAGAGTACCACCAGGCTCCCTGGTAACGCATGGCACAGCTGTAAGA
This sequence comes from Apodemus sylvaticus, assembly GCF_947179515.1. Taxonomy (NCBI): domain Eukaryota; kingdom Metazoa; phylum Chordata; class Mammalia; order Rodentia; family Muridae; genus Apodemus; species Apodemus sylvaticus. The sequence goes on from NC_067476.1 coordinate 7,142,441, forward strand.
AGTCAGGTCGTTGTCTTGATCTTTGGTGGAGAAGAACTGGTTCTTCTGGTAAGTCAGGGAGTCGCCTGTTCAGAAAGAACATACATCACCTAGATGCTAGACTCCCTCTAGGCAGCCCATCTCCCGCCTTCGATTTTTCTATCCTTGACTGGAGGACTTAACAGTTGAGATCCAGGTGAGGGACCCAGCTACACAGGCCTTGGGAGAGTGTATGCATCAGATATGACCCTGTCCTCCTGGCCCAGCAAGTTCCAGTGGCTGTTGGCATCTCTCTCCCTAACTGCACTATCTGTTCTCTTGGGAACCCTCTGAAGAGCACCACCAGCGCTGGCTCTTTCTCCTGTAGCCTGCATCTTGCTAGGACTTCTCTTGCCCTGGCTGCCTCTCAGTAGGCACTGAATGGCTTCATGCCTCCAGGCTTCTAGGGTTCATCCTGTTCTGCTTCCCTGCTGGGCTTGAAGCTCACAAGGAGCCTCTAATAGTGCCAGGCTCCCCCTCCCCCACAGAGCACAGTCAAAGCACTTCCACCTTGTTTGTTTGTTTGTTCTTCTAAAAGTTCAAGGTTATGTGGTGTGAAGAGGTTGCATACATCTCAGAGCAGTCACCATCAAAGCTCCTGGGGCTGTGGCCTGCCTCACTTAGCTCTGAGTTCAGCAGTTAAATAGGTGTGGTCATGCCCCAAGGTTTCCCTAGTCACACTGGGAATCTCTCCAATCCACTGTCCCCAGGTTCATACGCTGTAGGGTGCACTCTATAAGATGCACTTCCCAAACCACAAATGCTTCTGGGGGGAGGGGGAAGGGCTGCGTTGGTGTGGAGATAAACAGTCCCTAAAAGCATTGTAGGCTGAAGGCGTGGTCGGGTGCAAGCACTGTTTGGGCCTCAGGTGGAATCAGATTGGAATTGCTGAGGCCTCAGTGGCTTAGTCTCTGATAGATTCCTAGTAGCCCATTGGGAGATGGTGACACTGGGAAGGCAGGGACTGGTGGGAAGAAGAGGATTGCTGGGACATGCCTTTGAAGGACGTTCCCTTCAGCCTTTCTTTGCTTCTTGGCCCTAGAACGAGAGGCTTCGTTCTATCACAGGCTTCCTCCAGGACCTCACATTGGGTTCAAGTGACTAAGGATGAAACCATGGGCCAAAGTTAGTCTTCCTTCCTTCTGAGTTTACTTCCTTTATTTCTCTGTCACAGAGATGAAAGGTTGGCTAACTCAGGGTCCTAGATAAGTTCTTTCTTTGCAGAAACAAGGCTTTAGCACCCGGGGAGAGATATCAGTATTTTGCTGATGGTCAAATAGCTCAAGGCCACCAGGAGGAGATGGAAAGCAGGCCCTTCTTCTCCCAGAGTAGCTCAGAAGCCCCCACCCCACGGCCCACCCTCCAACCCCCAGCTGCTCACCAGCACCACCGCCAAGGAAGTCTCCCAGGAGAAGCTTGTATTTCTCGGTCTCTCCCTGGATCCGGAAGGAGCTGTACTTGGCGAAGTCATGCTTGCCGTCGAAGTCTGTGAGATCCACCCGCAGCTCACTAGTTCCTTCAGAGAGTGGCAGGGGACAGTGAAGGCTCAGCCTTTGAGGTGAGCTGGAGTCAGATATTGCATTGATATCTATGAATGACGCTGAACTGGCAGTGCACCTGGGTAGGTACCAACATCTTTTGGCTACAGAAGTACCTCAGGGTGTCCTGTGTCTCTAGGCACCTCTGTCTGTTCGAAAGGCAGTACCTGAGAACCCACTGGCAGCATTTCCTTGGCACGAGCTGACATGCTTTATTCTGTGAATTCCCCCAGAGGGCTGTGCTCTCTAACGCAGTAGCTTGAACCTGGATGGGCTTTTAGCTTTTTTTTTTTTTAATTGTATGCACAGAAGCAGACACCAAAAGGTAGTAGGTAAGAGACAAAAGGCTCTGTGATTTTTCAGTGAAGCATCAGACAGGCCATGAACCATGAACCATGGTAGGAGGAGGAGGGACTAAGGGAGCTTGCTCCCTCTGCTGCTTGTAGAGGCAGGGGAGACTTTTGTAGGACCCAGACGCAAGTATTCTGGATGAATTTACAGCTGGAGATGAGAAACAATGTCCCCAAGACATCTTCTGGGTCCTAAGAGGCCACATCCCACAGTTAGAGGAGTCCCTTATCCCCTGACCCTCACCCTGTGGAAGGCCACGGCTGGAATCTCGTGCTCTGGGCTGACTTTGCTGATCATCGAATACTCTAATCCTCTGGTACTCCTCTGCCCCATGGCCCAGATCTCAGGGTCACAAGGTTACCCCATCTGGCCAGCATTGCCTACCCTGGGCGGTTAGAGCGTGGATGTTGTCATTCCCCAGCCAGAACTCCCCCAGCTGGCTGCCAAAGCCCTGCTTGTATGAGGTCCAGTCCCGGAAGAAGTCCACAGAGCCGTCGATCCTCCTCTGGAAGACCTGGGACCGTGAGGTATACACAGAAGTCAACACGAGGAACCGAGCCTCCAAGCAGAGCAGGAATCCATGATCCTCAGAACACTGGGAAGCAGACCCCACACACCCGACCCACACGCCCAAGCAGCAGCTACGAGAGCAGGCATCACATCCCAAGCCATGCAGCAGGAACTGGCGTGTGCTGGCTCCATACGGGCCTCCCCTTCAATGTGTGCTCTCTCGCACAAGTCACCTTCCAGCATTGCTGATTCTTTATCTTCAGAGCAGAGGGCTCCCTCTGAGGTGCAGAGGGACAGAATCCCACATAGCTCATTTTCTGTTGACGATGGAATTTGGGTTCTGAGAGTTTGGTGACGGGGGGCGGGGGGCTAGCTCAACACTCACAGTCCAGCCTCCACCATCTGTGTCCATATCACACAGCACAGTCAGGGGCCTGCAGTCTGGCAGGTAGATGGTATACCAGCCAGTGAGAAAGTGGCCCCGGGTGAGCAACTCCTTGCAGGTCCGAGGTCCTGTCGACAGAAGCAAAGAATAAAGGCGGGACCGGAGTCCAAGTATGCTCAGAGAAGTTGATCAACAAGCACAAAGTCACACAGCAGGGACCGGAAGTGGAGGCAGGGACAGAGAACATCTACATGGGGACTGGGTAGGCAATGTGGTCACCTGTAGCACATGACTGAGAGGGCCCGGTGTCTCCTGTGTGGGGAGAGAAGAGACACTGGTAGTAAGTGTGAGGTCATCAGCTACATCCCTATTGGCCCTATAACCTCACAAATACATGAGCTGGATAATTCCAGGGCTTGCCTAGGTCCTCCTCCTGGAGCACACGTTCCAGCTGCATGGCTTTTCCTGTCTTGAGGCCTTGTGTACCAAAAAGAATGGGTAGCCCCTCCTTGCTCCCAGCATGCTTTGCTCCAAGTGCACTTAGATTATGCTCTGCCAAAGTGTCTACCCGGGTGGCCTTGTGGGTGAGGGGTGTCCTTGGTATTCAAAACTCAGATAGACTATATAACTTGATGATAAAGAAGATATGAGATTGTGTCTTAAAGTTCCATCAATTAGAAAAGAATTCAAATCACTTTTGCTAATGACTCAGATAGGCCAATAAATAGGTCCTAGAATGTGAGCCCTCAGGGTTCAAATATCCTGGCCCCTGCCCAGACATTAGGGCTTTAGACTGAGGCCCCTCTCCCTAGGTATGCCTGGGCATGGCAGACATTTCTACAGACATTACACAGAGCTGCGCACGCCACCCCACCCCAAGACACACTACAGAGACTCACCTTTTTCCCCACGTGCTCCCTTCTCTCCTCGGTCTCCTGAGGGAAGAGAACTTGATACTAGTGCCCAGAGCATCTGGCCAATCAGGAGACCCACCATATAGGGCTAGCCACCCAAGGCAGACACTAGTTAGGGTCAACTGGGGAGCTGGAAACCAGGGGTAGGGAGCAGGCAACCCATGAGGCCTGCAAGGAAGAGACACTAAGGCCTGGGTTGGGCAGTCCCTCCCATCTCTCTCTCCAATCCCCGTATCTTTATGGACAGGTTGAGGTGCCAGACCTAGCATCCCTCAGCTGTCTGCCAAGTTGTTACCTTTGGGTCCAGTTGGTCCTGCCTTCCCAGGATGTCCAGGAAGGCCGCTCTCTCCTGCAAAACCAAACATACTTTCTGAGCAATGCGCCCACCATTATCCCCCTAGAAGGTCTTTGCCTAGGTGGCAAATGCCTGACCCTGTCATGCTGGCCATATCGACCTTTGGGAATACAGCCAGGCTCACTGAGGAGGGTGAAAAGGGTAGGGTGTAGCCTACCCCCGGCTGGGGAGGACATGGGGGCAGGGTATACCCTACCTGTGGCTGGGGAGGAAGCAGTGTCGGGGGGGGGGTGCAGCCCAACCCATGGCTGTGCACTGAGCACATAGTCACTAAGCTTTCATTGGCTCCTTTGTCCAAGCTGAGTGGATGGGGCCTGGACCACACTGTAGACTTCACAGTGGGAGACATGTCTTCAGAGGTGCTGTCCTAGTAGGCCTCTACAAGGAGAGGGCAAGCCTCTCACATAGCGCCATGAAGAAAACCATGGCTGTAGCATGTCCAAAGACCTGTGCTGCCTACTTTTTATGTCAACTTGACACAGGCTAGAGTCATTTGGAAAGAGAGGGCATGGACTGAGAAAATGCCCTCGCTGGATTAGCCTGTGGGCAAGCCCATGGGGCATTTTCTGGATTGGTGGCTGATGTCTGTAGGCCCAAGTCACTGTGGGTGGCACCACCCCTGGGTTGGTGGTCCTGGGAACCAAGACGACATGCTGAAGACGCTTTGAGGAGCACACCAGTAAGCGGAATTTCTTCATGGCCTCTGTATCATCTGGACTTCCTGCCCTGACTTCTCTGGATGACTAACCACAAGCTGGGAGGGGGAGAAACCCATTCCTTCCAAGTTGCTGTTGGTCATGGTGTTCTATTGCAGCCATGGAAACCCTGACTAAGATGTCTCCTGACTCAATGGAAGCTGTGAGGCAGTCATAGGTCTTCCTTGCAGGTTCTGATCTCAGATGCCACATCGGACCCAGCACAGCACTACTAGTCTCTGTAGGAGTTTGTAGGCTCCAAGCTTCCACTGTTAGGTGTGCCCAATGACAGAATGAACCTGTCCATCCTTACAGATGGATATGAGGGTCAGGAGAAGCAACCTCACCAGAAGAACACCTCTGCAGGCCTACTGACCATACAGTACCTGGGGCACACTAGTTCTCACTTTGAGTCAATTAGCAATGCATGGTGGTAGCAATTTAGATCTAGGGAAGTGAGATCCAAAACAAGAGGTAAACACCCCTCCCCCACTGCTGGCTTTCTCATCCTGGCCATGGGCTAGCCGCTTCTCTCAAGTCCTTCAGCAGGGCTCTGGGGACAGATATCTCTTCCCTTACTGGGACCACAGAGATGAGCAGGCAAGTGGGACTCAGTTTTGGACCACCCACACTGGCTTCAAACCTGGCATCTCTCACAGAGGTGTCCAGGCTTGTCCTGCCCCACCAGATCATTGCCGGGCTGGAGTACCTTCAAGCAAGGGGCTCTCCTGCTGAACCCCGGGGCACATCTGACTCAGGAAACATAGGTACCAACCACTACTGTCCCGACTTGGGGAGAACAAGTGTGCTTGAGGTCTTCACAAGTGCTAATGTTGTGGCTCAGGGTTCCAGTGACTGTATCCTGCAGAAGATCCCATATGGATGCTGCCCCACTCTTCGCTGGAGGGCCAGCTCAGGAAGGGGCTGGTCCCTTTGAGCCTCTGATCTATCCTGTGAGGCAGGTGAAGAAGAAAGCCACCGCCCAGCTTTCGGGTACGGCTGTGAAAGTGTTGCCTAGATGTCTTACAGTGGCCAAGAGGAGCAAACAGTGATGGGGGAGGGGGAGGGGCGGGGCGGGGCGGGGCTGCAAAGCACACCTGGAGCACCAGGGACACTCCAGAGAAGCCCGCCTGGGTCTTTTCAGACTAGTTGGAGCTAGTTTTTGTCACTGACCATTCTGTCAAGGTATCTGGTATAAGACCCACAGTCAGAGAGGGCCCGAGGTTGGGCATCCAAGCTCAGAAGACCTCCCATCAATACTGTCCTTTCCATGACTTGGGACCCCTCTGCCATTACTGTCCCCTCTCTATGCCCTCCTTCCCCAGTACACACCTCTATCTCCTTTGGCGCCTGCCTCTCCCTTGGGCCCTGGGGCTCCAGGAAAGCCAGGGCAGCCTTGAAGGATGGTGAGCTTGTTGGAGCCCTCCAGATCCAGGACCTTCATTTCTGCAGAACAATACAAGCATCAGCTGGTATTAGCATCCTAGGCCACCTTCCCTGAGGGCAACTGTCAGCTCAGCCATGTCAGGCAGAGGGCTGCGTCAGGTCTGCTTGAGAATGAACTCTCCAGTTACCAGTGCTGTCATTTGACAGATCACCTAAGTGCCCCCCCTCAAGGGTCTGTCTCCTCAGCCCATGTGGTTGTAGGAACTAGAGAGAGGCTCAGGGGTTAAGAGCACTTGTTCCTGCAGAGGACCAGGGTTTGATTCCCAGCACCGACATGGTCCTTCACAACTGTCTGTGACTCCAGTTCCAGAGGATCTGATGCCTTCTTCTGGCTTCTGCAGACACCAGGCATGCAAACGGCACCCAGACACACATACGTGCAAAATAGCCACACACACTGAAAATATGTTTTCTTAGAGAATAAATAGGGCTGAAGCAAGGACTCAACTTGAGGATGAAAACTAAAGTCTTTCCATCACTCTAGAATTTAGAGAATGCTTTAGAAATGGTTACGGAAAAACAAGAGTCAATCTTGCTAAGCAACTGAATTAATGTGACTATTTTCCCCTCCTACTCTTGAGGGTTGACCATGCAGTGGTTGGACTAAAAGAGACCTTCTAGGGGGGAGGGGACAGGGACATGCATGCGCCGTGGCACTGCTGGAACCAAACAGAAGTTGCTACATTTTGTCAAATATTGTCGATGTGCTGACTTGCAAAGTTCATACCTTTGCAGAGGAACTCTTGAGATATCAGATTAGGGCACGGCTTACCTCAGAGGCTAGAGAACTGTCCTCAGTGAGCTCCTGGCCAGGTTGTTTTTTTAAGATTATAATTACGATATCTCTCCCTTCCCTTTCCTCCCTCCAAATCCCCCCAAATGCCCTCCCCATGTTCTAATTCATGGCCTTATTTTTTCACAAATTATTATTGTATATGCACACACATGAAATATATGTATAAATATAATTATATATACATACATATGTATATATACATATACATATATGTATACTTATATACATATAAATTCCCAAATATAACCTGTTGAGTCCATATAATGCTACTTGTGAGTATGTTTACAGGGCCCACAGTATGGCACTGGACAATAAATTGGTAGGAAGGACCACCTCTAGCTCTCCCAGCATTCTTTAGTTGCCTGGAGTTCTCTGTGTAGGGTTGAGGCCTCGTAGGCTTTTCCCTGTCCACTTTCCCTGGTGGGTTCTTTCCTCTATGGAAAGTGGACTGTGCCTTGCTGTCTGAGTCCCTTCTCTAACCATGTCACCACTTGAGACCGCTGCCCTGTGCTTAGGAGCAATATCCCCAGGGTAGACAGAGCTCATCATGAATATTCTCTAACCCCAAATCCTTGTCCATATGTACCAGGAGAATCTGGGGTGCATCTTTACCAAAGTTACCAAGGGAATGTAGCAGGTGCAGATTAGAGGATCCTAGCATCTCTCTCCAAAGTCCCTAAGAAGGTGTAAAACACTGGTGTCATTTTCTGTGACATTCCTGAGATCAACCTAAGGCCTCAGGGTCAGCAGTCACAGGTCAACAGAGTCTCCACCTGAGCCGGTGCTGGTCACTCAGAGTCTGTCCTCAGAAGGTGACACTGAGCTGACAGGAGCTTCTCAGAAGAGGTGGGCACAGGGACAAAAGTGGGCATGAGTGAGTAGTTAGTTACCTACTCTCAAGGACTTAGAGTCTGTCTCACCTGGGCAGGTGTCCTCGGCATGGATGTTCAGCTCTTTGATACACAGGGTCAAGATGAACAGTGCAGCAGATCCCAGGGCCATGGCAACCGCTCAGTGCCCAGCTCTCTCTATAGCTTGGCGCTATAGTCTGCTCTTATAGGGTAGGAACCCCAAATCCCCGCCTTGGGCTCCAATGCTCCAATCCCCAGGAGACAGTCACTTCCTGGAGGCCTCTGGTTGCACAAGAGACCTAAAATAGTCCCAAGGGTATGTCTTTTCTTCCAGTGAGGCCTTTTGAGGTTCACTTCCCCTGAAGAAGCATCAGAGCCCAGCCTAGGGTCACCTCTATTTGCAAAAGGCCTGCCTTGATGGTGGCTTAAGTCAAGCACAGTCCCACATTCCCTTCCCGTGTATTGTGGTTAGGTAGGATTCTGGAGGACAGACTTCAGGACAGTCAGGGATGAGCTGGTCATTGGGACTTGATATGCAAGGGGAAGTCGTGGCATCCCAAGACGGTTTGCACCTTGTCGTTATTGACTAACAAGGTGGAAGAACTAACCTGGTATACATGGAACTGAAGTCTCATAGCCCGCAAAGATCAGACACTGAACTCCAGTCTGTGTGAGATCCAGCCAGTCAGGGGCTGCTCATTACACCAACAGGTGAAGAAACGTCTTACCCCCCACCCCCATCCTCCACCATCAAGCTAACTTCTGTCTTTTGAGCCCTGTACCCTGCATGCTCAGCCTAAGCTGCCAGTAGTTGTTCAGCTGAGAGGTGTGTACATCTGAGGTGTTCACTTCGAATCAGAGGGTGACAGTGGTGGGTGGCGGGGACAGAGTGCAGAGTAGGTCATAGCCACACTGTTGGTGCCAGGAGGATAGACATGGGATAGCCAGATAAGAAACGTAGCAAATGGCAGACTGACCAACTCAGCTAGCACATAGTCCAGACCTGGGACTCTGAGCTGGCCTCCCACAACAGCTACCTCTGAACTGCTGGCGCGTGTGACGGGGCGGCTCCTACAGATTTCAAAGCTGCTGCATCCACGACACGATGCTTTCTATGCTTGGCTCTGTTTGTTTTCTTTGGCAGGGGAGGTTGTAAGGGCAGAAGGCAGATACAAAGGAATGTGGAGGTAGATGAATGGTGTTGGGGCGTGTGATGTTAAACTCACTAAGAATCAATAAAAAGATTTAAAAAAAAATAAACCTATAAACCTCTGGGATGCCTATAGGCACATCATTCCCAAGTGTGGTACACAGCTCCGAACTGTGCTGTTGAGAAAGCGTGAGCAGGGCCATTTCCCAGCTCCCGGAACTGCCGAGCCAGGCCAGGCAGGGTCGAGACTCTGCCAGGCAAGCCCCCCTTGTGCCAATTCGTTGATTCAGGATGGGGTTTGGTGAAGACAGAGAGAGGAAATAAATCTTTGAACCCAAATGGCAGCCGCCTCAGCTCCTTCTGCACAGCTGCCAGGGAAGATGTCACCAGCACAGTCCTGTGATGGGGACTGCTGCTGAGATGTGGGTTATGACAGCGCAGACTGCCAGGGTTCAAACATGGGGATTTAATTCCCCGTGTGGTAGGAAGATTATAAGAACTGAACTGCTCTGTAGTGTGTTTGGAGGTAGGGCCTCTGGAGGGCAGCTGGGACTAAATACGTGTTTTGGTTACTTTTCTATTGTTGTGATAAAAAAGCGTTTGTTTGGGGCTTACAGCTCCAGACAGTTAGAGCCCACAATGGTGGATCAGAGGTTATCAGCTGGAAGGCAGCTGGAGCAGCAGCTGAGCGTTCACATCTCAACTGGCAAACAGGAAGCAGAGAGAGGGCACTGGAGATGGCAGGAGGCTTTTGAAGGCTCCAGGCCCACTCCCAGTGGGATAAACCTGTGCATACAACTCCACTGGCTGCTGACCAAGTATTCAAATGCCTAAGACTACTGGGGGACATCTCATTCAGAACACACAGTGAAGGTGTCAGGGAATAAACTCCATGACCAGTCCCGGTGGCTCTATAGGAAGAGGATGACCAGGACAAATACATGTGCAAATCCACACACTCACATGCTTGCAAATGTATGAGTACATATATCTCCATGTTTATACATACAATATGGATGAGCACATGTATATGTGCACATATGTATATGCACAAATATAGACACAGTGCATTCATATATGTATATTCGCTGATGCATGTGTATACATATTCATACATGCACACTTGTATGCACACATACATACATTATAAACACATACAAACAGTACCAGCAAGACAGCCATTACTAGATGGAGACCATGAAATTTGCATGCCCAGAATCATGAGCCAAAACAAATCTTTTTTCTTGATGCATCACCTGTTTTGCAGTTTGTCAGTAACATAAAAGAGACAAATACAGCCAGGTTCTGTCACATTCAAATGCTTTAAATTTGACTGCATGAGAACCACTGACCTTGGGCAATGGCAGTCTGGACATTAAGGACTGTTGATCCTACTGGGGACAAAACATCATGAAGGCACAGCTATGAGTGCTAAGCTCTGGGAGCATGAATCTCGAAGAAAGAATAAAAGGCTTCTGGCTTCTTTTTGCCATGAGGATTTGCCAAACTTAAAAGCTGCTGGACAGCTGTGCAGTGCTAAAGGTCAGTGCCAAGGACTGGGAAGAGTTTGGGTTTGGGATCCAGAAGGGTTCCACCCAAAAGTAGGGTGGGCTAGCCCTCAGCACTCCTATAAACTGCCTCTGAGAATATATGTGCAGGGTGGGGGAGCTCACTTCTAGAAACATCTTTGAGTCTTCCCAGGTTCCTTGCACCCACTGGCTGTCAGCAGAAACCTTTTTGTAGGAAGAGAGTGAGAGCAAGAACAAAGAGAGAGAGAGAGAGAGAGAGCATTCGTGTATGTCTGTGTGCCTGTTTGTTCTCATTTAAGTAAACATCAGGTCCAAGAACTAGTAAAGAGAATGCAGGACACCAAACACAGAGGCCACAGGTGCAAATCTGCCCCACAACAGTGAAAACCTGAAGCGTCCTCTGAAATAGGAATACCTAATCCTCATATAAGATCGGGATCTTGGAGGTCTGTGTTCATGCAAGTCTGTTCTGTGTTTATGGTCCAGGATGACCATGCTACTTGTCCCCTGAGTTAGCTACATATCTAATACAATACATACATACATGCATACATACATACATACATACATACATACATACATATGTGTGTAAATGTGAACATGCACAACATACACACACATGCATGCATACATGTGCATGCACACACATACATATATACAATTATATATGTGTGTATATACAATTATGTATATGTATAGTTATAAACATGCATGTGGATATACAGTTATACACACACACACACACACACACACACACAGAGTTAACTCCCCCTGCTTGACACTAGACAAGATGGATTTAAAATGTACAGAAAAGCCATGATACACTTGAGCAGGACCAAGAGACTCTGATGTACCCTGCCAATCACCAGAGCATCCCATAAAGCAGCAGTAATTTAGATAGTATTCTGCTGGTTCAAGGATACACAGTCAGACAGTAGGGACAGAAACGGGTCCAGAAACAAAGCATGGTGTGTCCTGCCCTTTAATCTGTGCAGTGACAGTTCTGTAGAAAAATAGAGAATGAAAATTTTGAATAAATGCTACAAACAACTGACTGTGCATATAGAAGTGAGAGCTGACTTTAATCATACAAATAAAATCAATGTTGGAAGAGCTATAAACCCCAACATGAATGGTAAAACCCAGCGACTTTAGATCATATTATAAGTTATCAAATCGCCTTGGCTGAGGTGTCTTATACAGGATAGGAAACTGTCAGCCACAAAGGGAAAATGTAAAATCTGGTGTGAACTATGTGAGCAGCATATGTTTTCTCAAAGCACACTGGGGTTGGGGGTGGGACCTGAGACATGTCAATTCATGCACGGCAGAGAGCTTGTACTGGTTGTAAAAGGGTTTCCCAGGAGTCACACTCCCCTGGAAAGTGGAATGGTGACCCTGAGAGAGGCTTTTAAACATTATAAACATGGATACTTCATTCCAATAGAAACAGCAATGGAGCACACACAACACTGATGCTCAGAGAAGTTAAAATCACAAAGCACTACCACCCACTCAATCCAAGAATGAAATTTTTTCAAAGCAAACTCTGCAATATTTTGGTGAGAAGTGGGGACCATCACCTATTGTCATGGAGGATACACATAGTAAAACACATCTGGAAGCTACTTGGCATCCTGTCCACAATTTTCTGTGACCAGTGAACTCAGCATCCAGCCACAGTAGCTCCTCTGAGCTCAGCGGGAAGATGCTGGGACTTACTAGGACAAAATGCCCACCTGCCGCAGGGATTCACACTGGGGAAACCGGACAACAGCAGCTTGCTGGAATTCACACCCAACCAAGCACTAAAGAAACAGGTATTTTAAATGCCAGGCAAGTGTGGGACAGTGGACCATGCCAGGAAACTAGGTAAGGTTGAGTGAGTGCCAGATCCCAGCACCCAGGCTCCCTGATCCCTACTAGATTCCCAGCCCAGAACACGTGACCACACTCCCCACATTCACATGGCCCAGAACAGAGTTCTCCATGCTAATGAGGTATCTAGAGGCCCTGAGGGTTTAGCTAGTAAGTGTCTCTTTCTGGACATTTCTCCCTGCAAAAGATAAATCATCTCTGGTCCATCCTGAGGAGTTAGTATGCACCCATTTTCCATGATGAACACCCCAGCAGCAGAGCAAAACTCAGACCCACAGGCGAGGAGATGGCTATGGGCAAGCAGCTTGCTGTGTGCGTGCGAGGGCCTGAGTTCAGGTCCCCAGCACCTATATAAAAGCCATGTGCTGAGTGCATCTGCAGCCCTGTCTCAAAAAGTAAGATGGAGAGCCATTGAGAAAGACCTCTAGGTTCTATGCACATGTGAGAAAGAAAGGGGCATTTATTCTTGAGTTGTGTTTGTGCAAAGTTCAGGAGTAGAGAGGAAACCCAAGCAGTGGAATTAAAGAGGGATCTGGAGCATAAAATGTGACAAAGGGCTCTGGAAGACTGGCCAGGGCTGTGTCCAGTTCCGCAGGCTTTGGTGAATGGATGTTTTGGTTCCCAAAAGAAAGGCCAGAGCAAGGAACAGACTGAACACAGGTGTGAAGGACAGCCTTTATTGCCTCCTAGGCAAGCGCCAATCCATATGGAGGGTCCAGACACCTTTTCCATATCCTCCCTTCCAGCGGACTGACCAAGCAGCACCACTCACTCTGGCTCCCAATGCTGGTGCTGAAGCCAGAGGAGAGGAACCAGTGGGGGCCGAGGCCCCTAGACAGGAAGTGTTCCTTCTACAGGGACCACACCCATGGAGGCTGGGACACTGACCTCTTGCATGTGGGACAAGAGCCTTCACCTAGAAAGATGCAATAGTTCCTCATTCAGTGAGCATAACTGACAGGAGGGAGGGCACTTCCAGCCGGGTGACAAGGCTAGGTATGCTCTGAAGGTTGTGGGGGGATAAGTTGGCTAGCTGTTCCTCTCAGGACCACAGCTAGGGCAGCCAGCTAACTACTTCATCATGAATGGTCCCCCGTTTCCAGACTACCTGGATTTTCCTGCCATCTTCTAGGGACACCCATTCCCATGCAGTATGGAAGACTGTGGGAGGAGCTTTGAACTGCCCCATCTCTGAGCTGCCAGGACAGCTATGTCTCCTGTGAGGACATTTGCCTTCTGCCAAGTTCAGAGACTAAGAAAAGGGGCTGGAAGTCCTCTTGACGACAAATTTGGGATAATTCCTGTTAGGGAGAAAAAGAAATCAAGTATTTTGAAACCACTCCGAGGATATTTGTTCATATCTGTGAGGCCCCTTCTCGCCAGCCTTAAAACATTCACTCTACCCTAACTCTCTGTGGTTTTGATTGACTTCCTCCATCTCTGGGTTCCCAAGGAACTAAGATCTCCTTCTTCTGTTCCTCCATAGGCTTCTATGTGCAGGGGCCTGACTCTAGTGATGCACCATTAAAGATCTTGAGATCTTTCTGTTCCATTGCCCCTGGCTGAGGATCCTTCAGCTCAGAGGTCCTTAAGCCTGGCTCCCTACCCCCACACCACCGAGATTCTTCCTGGTTGAGTCCTAGGAAAGCCCTGGGCAAGCTCTGAACATCCCATCTTCTTCTCTTTTGCCTCTGCAGACAAACACAATAATCCTGAAGTTCAGGCAGTAAGTCAGAGTTGTCACATGACCCAGCGCTTTGGCCCCCAAGTGAAGACCAGAGAGGAGTGGGGATGGACACGTGGACACATCTGTCAGCTCACAGCTGTAAGTCCACAAGGGTTCAAAGATGGGAGCTGCTCCATGTCCCTCAGCCTGTGGGAAAGCCAACAGAACGTGAGCCACCCCATCTGCATGGCTTCATATGCCATCACCTTACAAAAGAGGAAAGTTCTGGCTGGCGTATACCACACTGTGAATGAGCTTGCAGAAAGAGAGAGCCAAACTACACTGGACAAACCCCTCCATGTCCCCCAGAACAGGCAGACTCAGAGAAGGTACAGATGTCAGAGCCCGGGGAAAGGCAGAGGGAGGCAGGAGAAGGACCGGTTAAGGGTCTAGGGTGCCTTCCAGTTGATGAACATTTTCTAAATTATTATAAAATTGCAAAATGTGCTCACAGCACGTGAGTGCAAAAGGTAGGAAATTCCACTGAACTGAACACTTCAAACGGATGAATTCCATGGAATATGGATTCTGTCTTAATAAAGCTGTTAAGGGGTAAAGGGACTGGGGAAGAAGTGAATAAAAAAGACCTCCTGCAGGCCCCAAGAACCAAGCCAGGGCTCTTTAGACACTGTAGATGTGTGTGTGTGAGGTGTGGGGGGGTGTGGGTGTGTGGGGGGGTATGCGCACGCGCATGGTTCACACAAGTGTTCCTGGGCATGCAGAGGTCAGAAGTCAGAGGTCAGGTTCAGCTGTCATGACACGGTCGTTGCTCATTGTGGGTTAAAAGTGTGGTCCTGTGTCTGGCCAGGGCTCTTGGCCACTGAGCAAGGCAGACTAGGGAAGCTGGACTGCGCGTGTCCCCACCGGAAGAGATGAGAACAGGGTGGGGGCCCGAGGGGCTAGGTCTAGCCCAGGGCCTAAGGGAAAAGAGGGAGAGGAGGAGCTCCAGATGGTTCCCCTGGGGATGAGTGTCCTTGGCTTGGTGAGCTGGAAGCCAGAGAGGTTTCCCTGGGAGATTAGGCGCAGCTCTGGAGAGGGAGACCTGCTCCATTGCTCCAGCACAGCGGGTCCAGATGAGAAGAGGCAGCCTGTGGCTTTAGAGCATTTATTGTTGGTGGAGAGTTGTGATGAGTGGAAAGTAGAGGCCGGCCACAGACACATGGAGAGAGGGGGAAAGGGATGGGGAGAGAGGGGCAGCAAGGGGGCAAGAGGAAGAGGAAGAGAATAAAAGAGAAC
This sequence comes from Apodemus sylvaticus, assembly GCF_947179515.1. NCBI lineage: Eukaryota > Metazoa > Chordata > Mammalia > Rodentia > Muridae > Apodemus > Apodemus sylvaticus. The sequence continues at coordinate 7,157,819 of NC_067476.1, forward strand.
AAGAGAGAGGAGGGGGCAAACATCCCCTTTATAGTGGGCCCGGCCCACCTGGCTATTCCCATGTTACTGTGGGGAGGAACATACGTGGCTGTTGCTGAGTAACTGTGGGGTGGAGTCCAATAGAATACCAGGGACTTGGGGTGTCTCCCTATGTGACTGATGGCCACAGAATCATGGAGAGCTGAGGGCTCATGTCAGGTGCCTAAGTGTCTGGGAGCATGGCCCATGGTCCATCCCTTGCAGAATTATCTGCGGGGTCTCCAGAGGTTAAGTCTCACTCGACCAGAATGCAGGCTGCCTTTCATGGTCCCACAACTCATCTCTTTGTTGGTTTGGTTGGTTGGTTGGCTTGGTGGTTTGTTTCTGTTTGGGAAACAGGTCTGGCTCACTATGTGTTCTGGCGCCTTGGGGCTTGGGTTATAGAGGAGGCAGGCCTCAAACTCAGGGAGCCACCTGCTGAGCTCAGCCTCAGCATTGGTGGAATCGAAGACTTGTACCACAACGACCAGCCTTTGTTTAGTTGTTTTATTTATTTTTTAATTCTGTGTATGTGTGTGCGTGTGTATGTGTGTGCGTGCACGTATGTGTCTGTCTGTGTGTCTGTCTGTCTGTGTGTCTGTCTGTGTGGATGTGCATGTGTGCACGTGTGTGCACTCACAGGCCATATTGTTGCTATGGCACCCAGAAGACAACTTGTGGACATTGACTGATTCTTTCCTCTGCCATGTGGGCCCAGGACTGTCGTCAGGTTGTTAGACTTGGTGACAAGTACCTTAACCCACTGAGCTGTCTTGCTGGCCACCACCTTGTAGTTTTGAAACAGAATCTCTCCAATAGCCTCTCTTCTCTCTGTCCTCACAGGCTAGACTGGCTGGGTATGAGCCCCTAGATCTGCCTGTCTGCGTCTCCCTTGTGTTGGGATCATAAGCATGCGGCAAGATACCTAGTTCTTCTCTTTTTCTTTGTGTGGGTGCTGGGGCTTGAACTTGGGTCCCCATGCTTGCAAGACTGCGCTTTACTAAGTTCTCCTCCATCTTTCTCTTCTCCCTCTCTCCTTCCCTTCTCTCTCCTCTGCATCTTCTCCATGCATTGTCTTTCTCCCCTCTCTCCTGTCCCTCCCTTCAACTTGTCAGCTCCCTTTTACCTTCCTTTGTCAGGAGCTGTAGTGACCCTGCCTTTAGAAGCAGTTTCCCAGCTATGTAGTATTGGGAAGTGCCCAGCAGCTCTGGGGGGGGGGGGAGGGGGGTATCAGGCAGTGCCAGGCTCAGAGAAGCAAAATTCCCATTGGGAGCTGCTGAGGTCAGCCCAGGTCATGAGACAGACGCACCTGGGGCTCGGCAGGAAACATTCCTCACCCATGGCCTGTTTTAATTTCCCAGAGATAATAACGGGCACAGAGCACCTGCCAGGCACCCGAAGACAGATGACCAGTGCTTGCAGCGTAATAGTCTGTGTCAGAGAAAATTGGAATTTATATCTCCTGAGGCAGAGATCTCTTCACACTGCGATGCCTGCATCCCCAGAATGCTGGGAGTCTGCCCTGGGCTGCTCACTGGAGACACAAACAAAGACAGAGTGCCGTGGAGGAACTCTGCGCCCCAAGTCCTATTTTTAATATCTTAATTGAGTCTACAAGCCCTAGGACAGTATGGAGCAAACAAATCTCATGATACTACTGTCTTCGGCTCTGCCTGGGATGAAGGTCACGTTCACCTTCCAAAGCGCAGGTGCGGCAAATCAGACAAGCAAGGCTGCTGCTTTCCTGGGGTTTTGTTCTGTCTTTGTGATTGTTCTTGCTTAGTTCTCCGTGTTTTTAAAGCTTGTGAGCAAACTGGAAAAATCCAAGCGTATGTCCCCACCTGAGTTAACCTAGTCACTCTTAAAACTCCAAATCCATCTACAGCCTTTTGTTCCCGGGGCCCAGAACACAATCTGCTTTGCGCTTGATTTAAGCATGCTGACAGGCCTCTGCCCGCATGCCTGCACCGAGGCAGGAGTGGTACATGGCTTTCATATATAATGCATGAGCCAAGCAGCGATGGCTGCAGGACCTGAGAGTGTGGAGCTGTGTGGCCCCCGTGTGCTGTCTGCCCTGGGCCTTTATTTGTGGAGCTCCTGCACAAACATATTTACTCTGGATAAAAAAAATGGGGTGAGGCTGTGCAGGACATTTGTTCGTGGGAGTGGATTTAATTTTTAAACTCGAATTAGGACAGGGTTAACCTTGCTGAAGGGTACTGCGACATGGCTAGAATGTCTAAAACTCATCCCAGTATGCACTGTATAGGAGAAACACTGGTGTAATTAAACATTTATGGTATGTAAATGCATTCTCCTCAGCCTCCCTCCTCCCCACAGTCCTCCCTGAGGTGCAGGCTCTCTGCTCTGTGGAGTAAAACACAGGCTAAAGTACAGGCCTGGCCACAGGACTTTTCTTCTGTCCTCCTAGCAAACTGACCCTGCCATCCTAGAGACAGGCAGGCAGGCTAGCAGGGTTGTGTATACAGGGCTGTTCACACACACATAAACGCACAACCCCCTGCCAAAGCTCCGTAGAGACACCCTCTCTGCAAGCCAGAGAGCACCTTGTGTGGCCTCTGTCCTGTCCTGTGCAGGGGTGGCACTAGAGGTTTAAAAACAAAAACAAAATCCCAGAGATGATTCTGATTGGCTGGTTGTCAAGTCTGACTCAAATAAGGATGGAGCCTGTGGACTTTACACTAGCAAGGGCTGGCCCGTTTGTTGAGAGATCTTAATCTGGGGAATCCTTCAGTCCTGCTTGATGATCGCGCTCTCAAGACTCAAGAGTCCATCTAGAAGTTTCCAAATCTGATCAGAGAGTTGAGCAAGCAAGTTATTACTGCTTTCTGAAGCACTTGATTTTTGCAATTTCTCTGCAAGCTCTTTCAGTAACAAACATTTCAAAAGAACTGGCAAACAAGAACTGAAAGCAGGCTGTGGTCTGTCCTGCGGTTTCCTCAACAGAACCCAGTTCTCCGCTCCAACTGGTGACTTAGCTGAAACACTGCTGTAGTATACCAGTCCCGTGCCAACTGGTGGCAGGTTCCTCTTTCCAAGCACTGGTCAGCAGGCATCCCCTGTCTACTCCATGGGGAGTAGCACGATGTGAATTTCCTGCAACCACCTATCTATATGGTCCTAAGAAAAATCCAGCGATGTTGTGTCACTCCTGTGCACAACAATCGCCATCTGGAGAGCACAAAACAGGAGCCTCAGCACATCCTGAATCACCCCAGTAGTTGGCAGCAATGAATGAGGACCCTGTGACCCCCTGGAAGCATGCCAGAGAGAGCTAAAGTCATCTGAGAGGAGGGAACCTCAGTTGAGAAAATGTCTCCGTAAGATCGGGCTGTAGGCAAGCCTATATGGTGATTCCTAATTAATGATTGTTGGGGAGCATCTTGTGCATTGTGGGCAGGGTCATCCCTGAGCTGGCGGTGCTGGGTTTTATAAGTAAGCAGGCTCAGCAAGCTATGGGGAGCAAGCCAGTGGGCAGCACCCTCCAGGGCCTCTGCATCAGCTCCTGCCTCCAGGTTCCTGTCCTGCTTGAGTTCCTGCCCTCACTGCTTTTGATGATGAACTGTTCTATGAAATTGTGAGGGAAATAAACCATTTCCTCCCCAAATTGATTTGGCCATGGTGTTTTATCACAGAAATGGTGACTCTGTCTACGACACTGCTCCTGAGCCTGTGTAGGGACAGGGAAATCTCAATGTGGCTACTTGCTGCAAAGTAGTGACCCCAGCGGGGGGACATCTGCATACACCTTTCAACCAACTTTGACATAAAGAATATCTTTAGTAACCTAAGAAGAGTGAGTGGTGTTCAGTGAGGGATTAGGATGGTTCCCAATCCCATAACCAAATCCCCTTCTTTAGCCCACAGGGAAAGATCTTCGTTGCTCTTTTGTTTAGAGGGTGTAGAGATTACCCAAAGAGGGCATGCAGGCTAGCCTAGCCCTCTAGCCCTCAGAAGACTCCCCGTGTGAGGCTTGTTGCTCTAAATTTTTTCAAAGCCTATTTTTAATGCTGGTTCTTAAACACTTTAACCTCCCGTTTAGCCCAGAACCCATCAAGCAGAGTGAAAAAAAAGAATATGGGGGAAGTGGGCCTGCTTAGAATGGTTCTTTGGAGCCACTCCAATCTGTGTTGCCTGGGAATTGGCAGTTGAGTTCATTGGTCGGCAGCGGCAGCTCGATCCACTCCCAAACACTTCACAGATACATCAACTGTCCAGTTTGGTAGAGTTGGGATAGCAAACACTAACTGGCAGTGCTGGCACTACCTAGCAGAGATAGCCAGGCCTCAGCCTTGGCACAAGTCAGCATGAAGGACCAGGAAGGACACAAAGAGAAGTTCTCAGCTGTGCCTCTATTCAGTGAAGCAAAGATCAGCAATGACTTGAGACCAGAAAGCATTTAGCTATGCAAGCAAGCCAAACTCAGCCTCTCTCACTATCTGCCCAGTCCTATTTATACTCCCCCCAGACATCACGTGTCCTCCACAGGTCTTCAGCACGTGAGTCTGTCTCAACTGACATCACTCTGCCAATCAGCCCAAGTCCAAGGAAGGGACAAGAAACTACAGCGAACCACCAAAAGTTTTTTTTTTTTTTGGTTGTTGTTGTTGTTGCTTTTTTGGTGGAGAGGTATGTTTCTATGTGTTCAAATAGAGCTCAACTACACGTATAAGGTAGGTATGCTGTTGTTGTTAGCAAAGAATCCTTCATCACGTAACTTTTCATGTGCTTGTTTTAGTCAAACATCTCATTCTCTTGTGTCTGCTCCCATGACATTCCTAAAGTCTGCCTTAGCCTTTCACCTACATCTGCTTCAGGAAAACACTCTTTCATGTTTTTGCCCTGGCAAAACACCATCCAACACACATGACTTTCCAAAGAACCCTTAGGTTTCCACTTCAGAGGCTCACCTTTCGAATTAGCCTCTGTCGCAGCTCATGTAAGGACTGGTACATTGGCCTTTCTCGAAGGAGTTGCTTTGTACTTCTCCCTTTGAATGGGAGTCTAACTGGAACAAAGGAACCAAGGAGGCCTCTTCAATCAAGCCACATCCCTGGCTTTCTATCCAGCAACTCTCTCCCTTTGTCTCCTCCCAATCCCTGAAGGATGGAGGCGACAAGCCTTCTGCTAGGCACCTTGGGGATTCTGGAAGACCTCCAAGCCCATCTGCCAATGTGAGCTGGCTTTGTCCTAAAGCAGAGATCAGGTCCAGCTTCAGCGAAGGGACTGTCCCTAGGCCAGTGGTGGAAGTTGTCATGCCTCCCTCCCTCTGAGATTCTCTTCTTGGCTTTCTTGAAGCCAGACTGGTGTCTGGGAGCAAGGGTAACACTGAGGGCCTGACCTGGACATAGTCAAAGGGGGACTCGGGGAGGGGCAGCTCAATGTGCTTCTGCTCTGCTCTTGCTGGCAATAGCTAGGCCTAGCCAGGGAAGGACTCTACTCACCACACCACATGCTCCCTGGGGCCCAGAGAAAGAGACCTTTGGTCTTTCCCTGCTCAGGGGCCCAGAGATCAACTTTCCTCTCTGCTTTTCCTCAAGCAGGGAGTAAGGGGACAATCCCAAAGCCTGGCAGCCTGGTGGATGCTTACCGAAGGGCGGTATTGTTCACCCAGTTGTCCCTCTTCAACCTGGGCAACAAAGCAGAGGCTGTTGCCACCAGAAGCAATGCAGGGAGATCTTAGGGTACCAGTCTGCTCCTCTGGGCCTCAGGCTCCCATTGTTAGTGGGACGCTGCTACTGAATCTAAGGGCATCATGTGCTATGGACCTGGAAAGAGGGTGCTCCCAGCTTCTAGAAGTCTCCAGTGCCTTGAACACCTTCGAGTTGGTGCTGGGGCAGGCAGTGGAACCTCCCCTGCCTGTTTTGAGCTTTAGCTGCCTCAGCCACAGGGGATGAAAGAACCCCCCTCACACAGCCTCTCTTCTCAGGCCGCATCCAGTCTGAATCTACTTACTTAGCTGTAGATTTGTTTGCTTTTCCTCCTCCATCCTCAGGGTCCCATCCCCCACCCTCTCCTCTCACGCTACCTCCCAGTTGGGGCTCCACCGTGCTATAGAGCTGCAGCCTGGGACCTTCACTCCCAACCTTCACCCCAACACAGAACCAGGCACAGAGAGAAAAAAAGTGGTGTTGTTCCTCTGTGCAGACTCCTCCCGCACCATCCTGCTGGGGCTGTCAGCTGACCCCACTGCCTCAGCCTCCAGGCCTGTGTCTCCTGTTCCTCTGGCCTTGTCCTATTCCTGAAAACCCAGCTGCCTCCTGTAGACTTCCGCAGGCTTGCTTGTGTGCTTCTGTAACTGTTGACGGCTATATTTCCTTCTGCTTCGACCACCCAGGCAGTCACTCCCCTCCTGCCATACTTCTTGAGGAAGGACATGCTGGACTTTGCCCTCTCAACTGTACACGTGCCTCTGAGATGATTCCATCCTCTCCTGCTAGCTGCCATCTGGAAATAATGAACCAATTTCACTAGAATTCGGTTAGAACCTGGGTTGCTGGTCCTGAGTTGTATAAGAAAGTAGACTGAGCAAGCCACAAAGAGCAAGCCAGTACGCAGCATTCCTCCATGGCTTCTGCATCAGTTCCTGCCTCCAGGTTGTTACCTGGAATTCCAGCCCTGACTTCCCTCAGTGATGGAGTGTGACCTGAGAGTTTTAAGCTGAAATAAACCCCTTCTTCCCCAAATTGCTTTTGGTAATGGTGTTTTATCATAGGTATAGAAACCCTAACTAGGATGGATATGTGGGCGAGTGAGGAGGTAGATAAATGGATAATGAGTGAATGTACAAATGGATGGACATGTGGATGGATGCGTGGACAAACAGGCACATTGATAGGTAGGTGGGTAAATGAATGCATGGATGGGTAAGTGGATAAGTGTGGTTGAGTGGGTGGATAGTTGTGTAGGTGGGTGGACAAACTGATGGACAGATGGATGGATGGAAAAGTAGATTAGTGGGTGGGTGCATGGGTGGATAGGTGGATGGATGGATGAATGGATGGATGGTTGAATGAAGGTTGGTCTTGAGAGGTTCTTTCAGCCCTTTAAATGACTCACGGAACTTAAAGTATGGATAGGTCTTGCTTTGGTGCTAAGACTTGCCTGCATCAGTCACCTGGTTCCAGACGAGGCTCTGTTTTGGCCGCTGCCTTCACATCTTCCCTACCCCTGGCTTGATGGGGAGAAGCACAAGCTGCAGTTGGAGCCACTGCAATGAATTTGAAAGAGACTCCATGGAACTGAGGGTGGATGGCATGGTGGGCTGTGACCTGGCCAAGCAGATGAGGTTGTGATATCTGGACCTGGCTAGATCTGGGAGCCAGACTCTGAAAACATAACTCAGACCTATACAGTCCAGGGTCGGGCACCTTGGGGTTTCCTGCTTAGTTCAGTGTTGCAACTGGGCGCAGGATGCTGGCCAGGATCACGCTTACAAGTCATGCAGAACACTGACCACACCGGTTAACTGACAGCTTTCAAGCTGGTTCAGAAGAAGATTTCAAGACTAATCCCACCTTCCAGAGGCCTCCCAGTCCCAGGTGAGGACTGGAAACAGCATAGGATGTGATTCTCCATGACAGCTGGGTTCCAAACAGCTGCTTCGCCTCAGGCCAGTCAGTGGCTTCTCTTCCACGGAACAGCCCTCCAACAGTCTAGGCAGAGAGACTCTGTGCCCAATGGCCTTGATAATTCTATGGCAGAGAGAAAGGACTTCCTGCTGCCACTGTGCATGTACCTGTGGGGATGGACAGCTAAGCAGTCAGCCACAGAACAGACAGCCTCCCCAAGCCATGCCACCAAGACTCTCTGTCACTTCCTGTGCATGAGTTTCACTACTGTGACCCAAGTACCCCTCCCAAGCAGCCCTTCCAGGCTCCTGTCCTCTTTGTTGGACTGTGGGACATATTTACTGAGCACTGGCGCTGGGCCTGTAATCAGGGGCGTGCACAGAGGCAAGCATAAAGCACACACTGTGTTGGGTGGAGATTAGTGCTTGCAGAAAGATAAGATGGGGCAAGGAAACAGAAGGGGACAGAGTGCTCCACTGAGATAGAGAGCAGCCAAGACAACCTTGACAGGGTGACAGCGGAGCCACAAGCCAGGCACCAGCATATGTTCCTATCCCAGAAATCGACCTGTTTTCCTAGCAGCCTCAGCCCTGTCCTACATTGAATTGCAAAGCTCAGAGAGGGTGTGTGGGTGGCCAGAAGGCACACAGCAAATGTACAGGCATTGAGCCCATTTCTCCTCTCTCAGAGGCTTTTTGTTTCCACTCCAAGAGAAGGTCAACCAGGTAGATCTTGATCACGTAAACAGATGCCTATAAAAAGATAAGAAAGAAATGTTTCATGTTTCAGGGTGTCCAAAAGCAGGGTGACTTTCCTCTCTTGTCTGTGTCAACACAAGAGTTTTCTTTCCAAACTCCCTGCAGTGGGGTCTGTTCTTTCAATGGCCAAATATCATAAATAAAAAATACTTGATCTAGTTTTTGAAAGGCTTCCAAATGCCACCTGATCTGGTGGCCAGGATGCTGTGTGTCAACTTGAATTAATGGATGGTGCCGTGAATTGAAGGTGAAATGACTTCATAGGCTCATGGTTTGAACTCTGAGTCCCCAGTTGGTGGCCCTGTTCCAGAAGGGGCGGGACCATTAGGAGGGGATGCCAGACAGGTGGAAGTGTGTCGTAAGAGGCAGGTTCTTGGGAGTGTCTTGGTCTCTGTTCCCATCTGGTCATCTGTGATGTGTACAGTTCTCCCACAAACTCCAACTGCCATGGATAGAGTCACTACTGGCACGATGTGTGGAAACCCACTAAAATCCTGAATCAAGAACAATCTGTTGGGCTGGAGAGATGGCTCAGTGGTCAAGAGCACTGACTGCTCTACCAGAGGTCCTGGGTTCAATTCCCAGCAACCACATGGTGGCTCACAAACATCTCTAATGGGATCCGATTCCCTCTTCTGGTGTGTCTGAAGAGAGCTACAGTGTACTCATATAAATAAATTTTTTTAAAAAAATTGTCATCCTTCAAGTGGTTTCCGTCAGGAAGTAGGGTCACAATGAAATCAAAGTAAGCATTACAGATGGCCACAAAGTGAAGTCTCAACCTGTCTCAGACCCACTAAGTTCCCTCATCTAAGCACACCAGCTCAAGGGTGCCATTCACAGATGATAAAGGCCATTGTCCTACTTTTATTTCTGTTGCTATGATCAACACCATAACCAGAAGCAATGTAGGGAGGGAGGGAGGGCTTGATTTCAGCTCAAAGATTACAGCCCATCACTGAGGACTGATGGGTCGTGGCAGGAACTCCAGGCAGGAGCAAGAAGTAGAAACGGTGGAGAAACATGGCTTCCTGGCCCATCCACTCTTACTCAGCCAACTTTCTTAAAGAGAGTGGCCTGGGCCCTCCTCCATAAATATCAATCAGAAAAAGTGTTTCACACAGGTACACGGGCCAACCTGACAGTCAATTCCTTGCTTGAGGTTCCCTCTTCCTGGGAGACTCAGTTTGGGTCAAGTTGACAATATAAACTAAACAGTATAGGCTTTGACCCACACGGCTCAGTGACAAGCCCTCAGATAAGTAAGAAAGGATACCCAGTGGTCACCACCTCAGAAAGGGTCAATAGAGACAGTCCCTTGTTTTACTGGCCATGGCTGGGGACAGAGGCTGACCAGCTGAAGCGGGGAGGTTTAACCCTATGAATAGCCCTGGAGTCCTCAACCTCCCTGCCCACCATCGCATCTCTATGGGGGACCAAGGACACTTTCAGTGACTTGAAGGGAATAGGCAGTTCTTCAAGTGACAAAGAGCCACTTCTGCCCCCTCTCCCCTCCTCCGTGCCTTCTGCCCCCCCTCTCCTCCCCGCCCATGCCCTCTGCAGTCTATCTGAGGCATCTCTACTTGAATGCTTTTGTCTCTCAATCCCTGGAAGCCTTCAGCTTCTCTGTGCCTGTGGGAAGCTTTGATTCGCTGCTGAGAATCTGGGCTGTGGCTTTGGGGCTCAAAAAAGGGGGGACCATTTCTTCTGGGAGGCGCGGGAGGAAAATAATTTCAGTGACTGTAGGTAATTAAGTCACCACAGCACTATGGAACATGCATTATATTATACGATGATTAATCCCTGGGACAGCGGGGAGATTTTTCATCTTCAAAGCTCTCCTCAGCTCCTCATTAATCATCTCAGCCCCAAGGAAAGAGAAGCCGCTTCAGTTCCTAAAAGAGGGGAAACTGAGTCAGCTGGGTGGCTCTGACTCCTCCCACACCTGGGCAGAGACAATACGAGGCCAATTGCTACCCGGGCCACCAAGGGTTTTCTCCCAATTTGTTTCCTCCTGGAGGTATCAGCCCGTTTCCCACCCCCACGAGGACCTGCATGAGAATCAATAAAAATGTTATTTTAAATGAAAAGAAAGCAGTCCAGCCCCGCGGTGGGGGCTGCCACCGCCCGCTGCTGTTCTCATCTGCTTTTGTCCCCTCTGCCTGGGTACCTGCACATTTGCAGTGCACAGCCTCTCTGGGAGAGCAAAGCATCTCCGGGTTTCTCAGTGAGCAGTTTAAAGGAAAGTGCTGTTTTTCTCATCGCCGCCTTCCTTTGCAATTGGGACATCGTGCTATAAATACGGCCCATCCTGCTTTGCATTCAAATTGTTGTGAAAGTTTGGGGCTGTAAATAATATGTTCTAGGTACTCGAGACAGAATTTTTATTATTTTTTTTTACCTCCCCGTTTCTGGAGCCAGTGATAAATTAAACATTTCTTTTGCACTCCCACCATGCAACACAAAATACAGGGCTGATTGCTTCACACTTGACACCAAGCGTAAAGGTGACCTGTAGGTGAGCAGGGGGTGGGGGGCTGTTCTGAGTGGGGGAGGCTGCAGAGCAGGGATGGAAGGAGCTTTCCTGAACTTGGCCTTCCCCGTGATGATGCTTTTCTCTGAATGACCTTCTGATAACAAGAAGGCGTCATACCCTTCTTTCACACAGGGGAAACTGAGGCTGAGAGACGTCTGCTGCAAACACGTCCCCGCCCACTATGACTAGAGTGTGCCTCCTTTTTCTCTGGGTGTGCTGGATAGTGGAGATGGGGAAGCTTACAGGCTGCCGGGAACTGTGGGCCGGCCGATCCCACTGGCAGCAGCAGGAAGGCACTGACTGCAAAACTTCCTGCACAATCTCCAGTCTTGGTTCCCTCGTCTTGAAATGAAGTAAAAATAGAATTCCTTGGGCCCTAGGGAGGAGCAGGTAAGGCTTCCGGTATGCTTATGGGGGAGCAGCTGTGACCAAGGACCCCAAGCCCAGGAAGAGTGCCACGCCCTAAGCTATGGAAGGCACATGCAGGGTGCTAGGAGGTCCAGCCAGACATGAAGCCCATAGGTGTCATTTCTTACTCTGTAAGCCCCTTGCTAGGTCCACCAGAAAGCTACATCTAGCGGACAGGACTAGATAGGACCCACGCTATGGATGCAAGAGGGCTCATCTTGGTATAACTGGGCTGCATTCAGACCTCAGGTTCGAGGAGAAGGGGTCGCGCCTCTGTTCTCTTCTGATGGAGACCACTGGCACTTTCACAAAAGGCTGCATGTACACAAGCCTCAGCACAAACCTCCACAGACACAATCCACAGCGCGCACGCATGCACGCACACACACACACACACACACACACACACGCTCACTCGCAGGCTCACATTCATAAATGCTCATAAGTTCATAGCATGCTCTCTCTCAAGCTCATGTGTACACATTCATGGTCTTGTATACACTCTCTCCGGCATACTTCATCTCCCACCCCAACTCTGTCCCACCAGAAGCGTCCCCTCAAGCCAGAGCAGGCTGGATGCACTCCCTGAAGCAACGCCACACATGCCCAGTAGCAGCCACAGAAAGCAGCCAGCACTAGGGGGAGCATGGTCAGCCCCAGCTCACCTCTAGACACCAGGACATATGGTCCCTATCCAGCTCTGGGGACTCTCTTACCACCTTAGTCTTTGAGGACTCTGTGGACAGACAGGAACAGGTTGAGCTGCTCTAGGTTGCTTCTCTAGTACAGAACACAACGACAACCTGCCTTAGTACACTTTGCCATGCCAAGCAGCCTGAGGCCAGCGGGCTAGAGTCCTCGTCTACAGCTCAGGAGGAAGGGAGCTAGGCCTCCAACATAGCCCTGGCTGCTGCTCCAGATACAGCAGTGTTCTTATTTTCAAATGACACACTCACTGCAAACTCACTAACCTATGATCTCTTTCAGGCACTACCAACAGGGTGGAGGCTTCTTTGGAAAATTTTAGAAAGTTCTTAGTATCATGAAAAGCCCTTCAGGCTATTCTAAACTAGCCTGCCAGGGCTGCCTACCCCACCAGCAAGACACTCTGGTTCTTCAAGTGTCACCATGGCCTGGACATGGTGTTATGACACTAGGGTCAAGTGGCTGTTGGCCTTGAAGACTTAGCACAGAGCTAAGTCCACCCCACTCTGTCCCCAACCTCAGCACACTGAAAGCGTGTGTATCCAGCTCCTGTCCCTCTGGTTTTATTTGCCTTTCTTGAAGCAAAACCTTTCTATGAGGTTGGCGGCCAGGATCACCTGGAAGACTTCACTTCCACAAGAGGCTGTGTCCACGGTGTCAGTCCGTTGACTGCCTGCCTGTGTAGCTTCCCCTATGGATCTTCCTAGAAAAAACAGTAGGCAATGCATCTCAACTTGTGATATTCAGTCAGATCCCCACCACCTGCTCCCAGTGGCCCCAGATTTCATCTTGGCAGGTAATACCATGGAGAAGTGTGTTCCCAGGCAGCTCAACCCTTCGGGTCCAGAGAGACCCACTGAAATCCACAGAGATGCTTCTTGGAACCTCTGGCACTGCACCCACCAGGAGCCTTTTCACCTTCAAAATGCACTTGGGCTTGCAGAGCACGCGCGCGCGCGCGCGCACACACACACACACACACACACACACACACACACACACACACACTGTGGCCTCAGCCCCACTGGGGCACCATTAGCCACTATCACACGGAAACAATGTGCACCCAAGAAACACAGTTTTAGTTGAAACACCTGATTAGAGCTAATTTCTTACCCATCCCTCACCTATAAGTGGGAGTGATGAGATCAATTTCGAATACGTGCAAAGAGCCAGGGATGGGAATTTCAGGGCGAGTGGACCCTGATGAGCTTAGTGGCCTTGATCGCTATGATGAGCCTAGTGCTCATCATCGATGTTCAGAATTGAGAGTTCTTCTTGGTGGATTTTTCCTTTGACCAGCAAGAAGTATCCTTCCGTGTCTCTTTTGATGACTTTAGGTTGAAAGTCAATTTCATCTGATATTAGAATGGCTACTCCGGCTCATTTCCTGAGACCATTGGCTTGTAAAATTGTCTTCCAGTCTTTTACTCTAAGGTAGTTTTTATCTTTGACACTGAGGTGTGTTTCCTGTATGCAGCATAATGTAGGGTTTCCTTATCCAGTCTGTTAGTCTATGTCTTTTTATTTGGGAATTGAGTACATTGATGTTAAGAGATATTAAGGAATAGTGATTATTACTTCCTGTCATTTTTGATGTTATTTTTATATTTGAGTGGTTATCTTCTTTTGGGTTTGTTGAAAGAAGGTTACTATCTTGCTTTTTCCAGGGTGTAGTTTCCCTCCTTGTATTGGAGTTTTCCTCCTATTATTCTTTGTAGAGCAGGTCTGTGGAAAGATATTTTGTAAGTTTGGTTTTGTCATGGAATATCTTGGTTTCTCCATCTATGGTGATTGAGAGTTTTGCTGGGTATAGTAGTCTTGGCTGACATTTGTGTTCTCTTAGAGTCTACATGAGATCTGCCCAGGATCTTCTAGCTTTCATGGTCTCTGGTGAGAAGTCTGGTGTGATTCTGATAGGTCTTCCTTTATATGCTTCTTGGCCTTTTTCTCTTACTGCCTTTAATATTCTTTCTTTGTTTAGTACATTTGGAGTTTTAATTATTATGTGACGGGAGGTATTTCTGCTCAGGTCCAGTCTGTTTGGAGTTCTGTAGGCTTCTTGTATATTCATGGGCATCTCTCTCTTTAGGTTAGGGAAGTTTTCTTCCATAATTTTGTAGAAAATATTTGCTGGCCTTTTCAGTTGTAAATCTTCACTCTCATCTATACCTATAAACCTTAGGTTTGGTCTTCTCATTGTGTCCTGGATTTCCTGGATGTTTTGGGTTACAAGCTTTTTGCATTTTGCATTTTCTTTGACTGTTAAATCAATGGTTTCAATGGTATCTTCGGCATCTGAGATTCCTTCTTCCATCTCTTGTATTCTGTTGTTAATATTTGCATCTATGGCTCCTGATTTCTTCCCAAGGCTTTCTATCTCCAAAGTTGTCTCCCTTTGTGATTTCTTAGTTGTTTCTACTTCTGTTTTTAGATCCAGGATGGTTTTGCTCAGTTCCTTCATTTGTTTGTTTGTGTTTTCCTTTAATTCTTTAAGAGATTTTTGTGTTTCCTCTTTTATGCCTTCTGCCATTTGACTCACTTTCTCCTGTATTTCTTTAAGGTTTTGTGTGTGTGTGTGTGTGTGTGTGTGTGTGTGTGTGTGTGTGTGTGCACGTGTTTCTTGTTTATTAGCTTCTATCTCTTGAGCCTTATTCTCCTGAATTTCTTTAAGAGACTTTTGTGTTTCAGTTATACAGGTTTCTAGCTTATTCATGGTCCCCTGTATTTCTTTAAGAGATTCATTTATGTCCTTTTTGTGTTCCTCTAGCAGCATCATGGCCAGTGATTTTAAATCCAAATCTTGTTTTTCTAGGGTGTTGAGGTATCCAGGACTTGCTGTTGTTGGAGAGATGGGTTCAGACGCTGCCATATTGCCTAGATTTCTGTTAGTAGAATTCCTACATTTGCCCTTTGCCATCTTGTTATCTCTGTTGTTAGTTGGTCTTGTCTCTGGCTCGTGTTTGAGCCTCCTGTGAGGCTGTAAGGCTATTTCCACAACACTGGATGGCTGGGTTTCCCCAGATTGCTGATGTGCTGCCCTCCTCTTGGGTGCCCTTGGAGCCCTAGTATGCCTTGCCCCAGATTGTCTCTGTGAACCAGGTGATGCCCGTTTGCTCCTTCAGGGAGTGCTGATGGTGTATGCTGCGGGGACTTTTTCTGAGTGCTGATCACTCTGCCGGGCAGCCAATCCCCCAACCGGGTTGGTGCACACATGGCTAGCCTTGCTTGCTGCTCAGGCCCCGAGTCCAGGAAAAGCCTGACAGGCTTAGGCCCGAGCAATGTTCGCCTTGGGCTATATCTGCTAACTGGTTCTGTCAGGTAGCCAAGATGGTGGTGCGCATGGCCCCTGCAAGTGCCAGGACAGTCTGCTGGGCTAACAACCTCCTAGCCGGGTTGGCACACAGATGGCCCACTGAACAGCCCAGGGCCTGGGTGCAGGCCAACGCCTGTTGGGCTTAGACCCCTGCAATGTTGGTCTCGGGCTATGTCTGTGTACCTGGGGCTGTCAGATCTCTCTGGCGTCTAAGAGCCAAGATGGTGGAGAGCCTCTCATAACTGACTAGCGGGAGGCAGAGTTCTAATGTGACTTCAGTGCCATGAAAAGCACTGTAACTCTGCTGCCGCTTGCAGCCTGGCTGGCCAACGATGGTCAGTGGTAACAAGCACAGGGCCTGCCTGGACCCTGTTGCCTTGGATCTACTGGTGGTGGCCCTTCTGCTGGATGTGCTGCTGCCGCCACCCCGAATCTCCCCAATATTAAAGTCTTTCACAGTTATGCCCAGCCACTTGGGTTATTCCAGATGTAGTTCAGTTGACAACCAAGAATATCCATAACACCCATGAGTCTGGGGGGCTCCAAGCCATCTCTGGTCCCTGCTCACAGATGACATATCCAACTACCCAGGCTGGCACACACCAAAAAGTTCCAGGTGCCCTACATTCTGCCTTCTTGCAGACATCAAAGCTGAAAAGCAGTTGACAAGTTCCCAAGAATGAGAGCCAGATTGCGGAGAATTCCTGAGTCAGTCTCCTCAAGGGTTCAACCCCTTCTTCCTGCCTGCTCCCTGCTGTTATGGTGGGCTTTGCGAGAATGCCCTCAAGGGGGCACTACTGTGACTCATCTTCTCCTGCCTCTGCCCTCAGCCATCCCAGAGGGAAATAGATTCTGGAGTATCCATGTTCCCCTCTGTAGAGCCATGCTGTGGGCTGGAAGAGGAGGTGGCCTTCCTTCCTTTCATATACCATCATATCCCCCAATGTCTGCTGACGTTACAGATTGCACAAACCATCCTCTGTGTGTTTCTTCATGCCTGAGCCAGGGAGCAGAACTCCAAGGCAGAGATGGAACTCTATAGACCCTGGGGTTCTGGGCTAGGACTCGGAAGGAGACCACAAAGATTCTTCACTTCCCAGTAATGGTGGAGCCCGGATTCCCACACCCCTGCAACCACTGTCGGCAGACCTGCACACACCAGGGCTTCGTGTGACTTGGGTTAATTGTGTGCTGGCTGCACAGCTATCTGCTCTCATCCTCTTCCCAGGAGCACAGCCAGGTCCCTTGGGCACCTCATAGAAACTCACAGGATGATTGACTGAAGTGGACCCTTCCCATGCTGGCTGTGGACTGGGGCACTAGAACCGGAGAGGTTGTAAGAGACTGTTCCTGTCCATAGCCATTTGTGACTGGGGAGATATACTGAACACCTAGCTACTTCCTGCCTGTGTCTCTACCCAAAACAAACGCCAAACTATGTCCATATGTGAAACTACATAGCACCAAGCATTTGTCTGATATCACCAAAGCGGCATACCCATCCACAGAGAAGCATATCAACACATCATGATATGGTCAGGTCGTGCCATACAATATCATACAGCCATGAAAAAGAGCATCATGTTACTGTGGGGCTGCATCTCTCTCTCTCTCTCTCTCTCTCTCTCTCTCTCTCTCTCTCTCTCTCTCTCTGTGTGTGTGTGTGTGTGTGTGTGTGTGTGTGTGTGTGTGTGTGTGTGTGTGTGTGAAGCCATTTCTATGAATTCTAAGACTACAGGCTCAGTCATGGGGTAGACATCAGAGAATAAGTGTGCTGCCTGCTTAGGGAGGGGCCCTTGGAAGGAGTATCAAGGCTCTTTCTAGAGTGAAGAGAATACTCTACAATCAGTGGGTCATCTGAGTGCCTCCAGAGGCTGTGTTTATGCAGATCTGACATTACATTAACATAAACAGAGGTAGGGGCGAGCGAGCCTTGCTTCATGCTGTGGCAGGCCTGGCTTCCACATGGCTTGGCTTGCCCCCAGTGTCCTGCACCTGGGACTGCTTTGCCCAGCACAGCTAGGCTCACGTCCCCTCCCAAGCCTTTTGGGTGTGGGCCATGGGTAGGTGTAGAGTTTTTCTTGGATTTGATGCTGTTTTGGTGGCTTTATGAAGACAAAATTCACATCTTATAGATTTTACTAATTTAAAATGCACAAGTTGGCACATTTTAGTATATTCTGGATCTGGGCAGCCATCAGCACAGTCTAATTTGAGGATATCCTTGTTCTAACCCAACTGAGAAACTGCACTACCAGCGCTGCTCCACCCCAGAGTCCTGACTGCCTCCTCTGAGCATTCCCATAGATCAGCAACTCCACCTAGCAAAACTCTTCAACACGAAACCATGATGCAACATGTAACAACGTGTGTGTGTGTGTGTGTGTGTGTGTGTGCACACGCGTGTGCGTGGTCAGTGACAGTCCACTGGCTATGTAGAAAGCTTTCCTGATGCCTCTGCTAATGGACTTTTCTGGCTATGATGAGTAACACTACTATGGAAACTCAGGCTGGGTTTTGATCAGTTCTCCAGGATGTATATGAAGGAATGCACCTGCTGGGTTGAACGGCGGCTCCATCTCCTCGCCTGACAGCAGCCAAGCCGTCTCCAAATTGCCTGTACCATTTCATATTGTCACTGCACATCCTCAGGGGTCCCACCCTCCCTGTCTCCTCTCCAACATTATGTCTTGGTTGTCTTTGTGCTTACAGCCACTGTGGTAGACATGAGACAGCTTTGTGCAGTAATTCAGATCTCTATCCCCCTGATGGTTAACGCAATCGCACACCTCGTGTGCTTATCGGTGTCTCTTCAATTCTCTTTTCTTTAGAATGGGGGGGGGTTATCTGTTAATTATTGAGTAGAAAGCGTTTCCCATGCCTTCTGGGTTCAAACCCTTTGTCAGCTAGTGTGTTTGCTGTCTGCCTTCCAGCTGGTGCCTTCTCTCTCACTTTCTTATTGCTTGAAACACAAAAGGTTTGCATTTTCGCAGACTCTAACTTATCTTGGGTTTTCTTTTTTTGTTGTTGTTGTTGTTGCTGTTGCCTAACCCAAGGCCGCAGAGATGGAACCCTACCTCTTCCCTAAGACTTTGTAGTTTTAGTCCTTACACTTCCGGGGGCAGGCTGCCATGGCTGTGTATGCACAGAGACCAGAGGACACTGGATGTCCTGCCCTGTCACTTCCCACCTCATTCCTCTGAGTCAGGGTCACTCATTAGGCCTGGAGCTTAATGATTTTAAGCTGTGCTGGGAGCTAGCAAGTTCTCATGATCCTCCTGTCTCTAACCCACTCTGATCCTCAGGGCTTGAGCAGCAGACTTGTGTGACCATGCATGGATTTTATGTGAATGTAGAGGCTCCAGATTCAAATCTTTGCACTTATATAGCAAGTACTACTGACGTCTCACTCCAGGCCCACGCTTACAGTTTTGATTCACTTTGATTTTTTTTAAGTTTTAATACATTTTTTAGTGTGTGTGTGTGTGTGTGTGTGTGTGTGTACTTGTGCATGGAGGTCAGAGGACAGCTTTCAGGAGTTGTCCTCTCTATCCACTACATGCGTCCTTGGGATTGAACTCAGGTTGTCAGGCTTGGCAACAGGCAATAGTTTCTCTCTGGAGACCATTTGGTCACAAAGGTGAGCATCCATGCGTGGGAACTGCTGTGCTGTTGTGACCACAGTACCAAAGGGAACTGTGGGAAGGCAGGACTGATGTGGGCCCAGTGAATCATGCCAGAGAGAAAGAAGGAGGAGCAAAGGCGCCCACAGGCAGCAAGGGGCAGACAATGACCTGCTTTCTTCACCTGAGCCCCACCTCCTAAAGTCTCCAGAACCTTCCAAAATAGCATTATCACCTAGAGATAGAATGGTCAGCATTCCTATGGGGACCCTGTTCTACACACATACACATTCACGTGTGCTGTTACATGTTACATGTGGAGTCAGAGGACAACTGTCGGGAGCGGGGTCTCTTCTTCCATCATGTGGGTCCCCTGATGCAACTCAAGCCATCAGACTTGAAGGCAAGAGCCTTTACCTGCTGAGCCATCTCACCAGCCCGAATTGTTTAATTCAACAAAGATTAAAAGGGACCCCATCTAGGGTTCTGAAAGGTATTAATTACAATGAATCTGTGACTACACTGACAGGGCAGTGCCAGTTTTAAAACCCCAAGTTATCCCTTGGGGAACATGGGGTGTCTTTGTGTGACTAAGCGGTCCTTTGTTTCTGTGAGCAGTATTTTAAAAATTTTGCTCTACAAGTCTGGCACCTTAATTATTTTGTTCTTTGTAATGTTAACATAATGAAATTTCTTTTTCCAATTTTGCTTTTGGATTATTACAGGCGCATAGAGAAAAAAATCTAAGATCTTTATTGTGTGGGTTTGGGCTTGGGTCTTTTTGAGAGAGGCTTTTATTGCATAGCCCTGGCCAGCCTGCTATTTACTGTGTAGACTGGAGAGTGAACTGGCCTTGAACTCACAGCTCTCCTCCTGCCTCGGCTTGCCTTGCGTTGGGATCAAAGTGTGTGTTGCCATGCCAGTGGGGAGCACTATGAGGATGTTTATATGTGTGTGTTTATATGCGCATGTTTATATGTATATGTTTATATGTGTAGTTTATATGTGTATGTTTATATGTATATGTTTATATGTGTATCCTGCTGTTCTTGCTCCTGTTTGTTATTATTAAGTACTATTTTAGGGAGACTATGTCACCTGTACCCTGATCCGGCTTTGGTGTTTGCTGTCTTCCCCCCCACCCCGCACCCCCCTCCCCCCCACACCCCCCCCTCTCCCCCCACCCCCGATTTCTTCTCTTCTCTATTGCTCTGTCTGGGCTCGGAGTGAGACAGATGGACTTTCCTTGTGTAGCGCCTGCTCTCACCTGGAAAGCAGTCTACTTTTCGTCAGTGGGTGGGAGTAGCTGTGGGCACTGTGCCAATTTTCACACAGCTCCACTCACTTCAAACCTCAGAGTTGCCAAGAAAGAGTCCCCGGGACCCTCTGCTCATCTCTACCTCTTTCAGGCCTATGGTTTTATTTATTTATGTTTTTTGACGATATAATAAAATACTCTGACAAAAGTCACTGAAGAGAGAAAGGGTTTGTTTCAGCTCACAGGTCTCCTGAGACATTCTTCCTTGTCGGGGAAGTCACAGCAGCAGGAGCTAAAGGCAGCCATCACAGACTCCTCAGTCAGGAAACAGATGGATCTCCGCTGACTTCTTCCCTATTTGGTGCAGAGACCCAAGCCTAGGGAATGGTGTCACCCACTTCTAGGGTGTGCCTTCCCACCTCAGTTAACCTAGTTTGGATGTTCCCTCACAGGAGTGGTCTGCAGCTTGTCTCCTAGGTGATTCTAGATCCCGTCTAGTCATCTCGAGGGCTGGCCTGGTCCTCTGACTTCATCTTTTCCAGATGTCAAACAAAGCTCACCAGCTGCCTCCCAACCAACTGTGAATCCACCACCTAACAGACCAAATCCAGGTCTCCCGTGCCCCAGTCTCCAGGGCAAACTAATCTCCCAGCCAGAAGTGTGTGAGACCAGAGGCTGCCAGAATCACAGTATGCAAATGCCAGGAAGAGCATGCAGATGCAGGCCCTTGAGGATTTGTGGCTGTCAGGCAGGAACCTTGGGAGCACAGTGTCAGACAGGTGATGGAGGGATAATGATAGCACGTTCTCTGGTTTAACAACCGTCAAGTGTCAGGGGGAGAAATGAAGTCTGGGGGCAACAGAGACTCTAGCAGTGTTTCTATTAAATGCCTTGCAAGTTTCATTTCTTCAATGAATATTTATCGAGCTTTTGTTATGTGCCTGGAACTAGGGGGAGAGGCGGGAAGGAGAACAGAGACAGAAGCCTTGCCCCTCTTCCCTCAGAGGACAGAGCTGAGACCAGTGGCTCCAGCCAGGAAGAAGCTTTCTGAACCCAGCTGTTGGGAATGTCTCTGGCTGAGAGGGTGGGCATAGAACTTCCTTTATGAGGATTCTGCACCATGGTTTGGAGGGGTCCTGGAATTGGAGCCTAGGAGTCCTGTTTAGAGAAGAGGAAGCAGCTAGAAGGTGGAAGAATGGAGAATCTGTGCCCCCCCCATCCATTCCTGGCACATGCCGGAGCCTGGATGACCATGGTCTCCATCGCCTGAGAGGGAGGTACACTTACCTCCTCTGTCTGCTTGGGCTTCAAACAGACCCCTAGATTCACAGCACCGGGCCTTCGTGGAACGGCAGACTGGAGATCTACACACTGACCAAGTATGAAGGTAATTAATGCCGACCCGTGATGAGTGAAGCTCACCGGGGGCTCCAGGGCCTGACTGGTGAATCCCACAGAGTGAGTCTCCTCTACTCACTCAGGGGCTACAGAAGGCCCAGCTCTGAGCTCTACACACAGTGGAGTTAGGCTCGGCTGTCCAGGGTCCAGCCTGTAGGTGGCCAGCCTTGTGGGTCTGTGTTTCCTGGGCTAGGCAGCTGTTCCTCTCTCTGGCGGCTGTTATCTGGGCAGGAAGTGGGAGGGACTTCGAAGAATGGCTCAGATTGGTCAAGACAGTGGGTCTTGACCCTCTGCAGCAATGAGGAAAGACCTACCGCTAAGGGAAAGACACAAGCCCAAGGTGCAACAACACTGGGTCTCTCCTGTACCTCGAGAAAGGTAGAATGATATTTTCTGGAATGCCTTTCTTTTCTTACAGTTTCAAAGAACCAGAAAAAAAAGATAAAGTCTTCTCTTAGGATTGCTATGATGAAACAGGGCAGGAACTCAGAACGGGCCAGGACAGGAACCAATGCAGAGGCCATAGAGGGGTGCTGCTTACTGGCTTGCTACTCATAGCTTGATCAGACTGCTCTTCTTATAGTACCCAAGACCACCAGCCCAGGAGTGGTACCACACACAACGGGCTGGGCATCTCCCATCAACCACTAATTAAGAAAATGCCCTACAGGCTTGCCTGCAGCCCAATCTTATGGAAGCACTTTTTCAGTTGAGGTTCCCTCTCTAGGATGACTTTAGCTTGTGCCAATCTGATATAAAACTAGCCAGCACAAGTCTATACTTTTGGTCCCAACATAGAATCACAGAACTACACATTTAGACCAAGTGTGTAGTCACCCTCTTTTAAATTGAGTGCAGTGTGTGTGTGTGTGTGTGTGTGTGTGTGTGTGCTGTTTTGCTTTTTGTCAGCCTGACAGAAACTACAGTTATGTAGGAAGAGATGCCTCAATTGAGACAAGGCCTCCATCAGATTGAACTACAGGCAAGCCTGTGAGGCATTTTGATTAATGATTAATGACTGATTGGTTAATGTGGAAGAGTCCCACCCACTGAGGCGATGCCATCCTATTGGGTGCTATAAGAAAGCAGGCTGAGCAAGCCATGAGGAACAAGCAGTAAGCAGCACCCACCCCTTCCCGGTCTCTGCTTCAGTGACTGATGATAGACTGTCCTTGTGAGACAAATAAACCCTTTCCTCCCCGGAGTTGCTTTTGGTCATGGTGTTTATTGAAGTAATAGAAAGCAAACTAAGACATGTGTACATACGTACAGGTGTGTGAATCTGCAAGTACGCGCATGCGCCTGAGCATTCCATGGAGTGTGGGCGTGAGAGAAGGACTTCACTCAAACAGCAGGAAAACAGAAGAGAGGCGGGAAGTGCTGGCTGGAACACTCACAGACACCTTCGATCTGAGTGAGAGTGAAGCCCACTTCTGTGACACGTGCCAGGCTGTGGAAGGAATTCCCTCTAGAGCTGGCAAGTCTAGCAGCTAACTGTGTGTGAAGTCTATCTCCCATCCATGGCTTTGTCACTATCATCTTGAGATCACAGTGGCTGTGATGACCCACGTGAGCTCCCAGGAAGTGACGTGTGTCAGGAGATCATCACCAGAGGAGACTCTAACCACTCATCCATCCTCCCTTCAGTGGCCTCTAATTCTCCCCAACTGCACGTGGTTCTAGCGGGTGCTGGAGTGTATGGTATGGGAGGCTGAAGGTTGACTGGGGTGGGCATGAACCTCGGGCTGTGGTGCGACCTTTGGCACTACGCCTGCTGGTGTCCTGCATGATCCCGTGAGAGTTCCTCACTTGTGTTCATGTAACTTATGAATGCAAGACTTGGGAAGAGTCTTCACTCTGTCGCTTCCCTCTGCATCTGAGGTAAATAGAAACAGACTCGAGGAAGTCATATGATGCCATATCATGGCTCCTTCCCGGTGACCCGGTTCCTTGCCCCAGAAGTGCTTGAGCTGTTGAGCAGGAAATAGTGTTCTCTACCTCAGTGGGAGTGTGGAGGAAATGGTAGGTGCTGTGGGGGCCAGTCTGGTGGAGCACTGCGCCAGCCACTGGCTACCCAGGCGCTTGGGGCTGGGTGCGCAGGTGTCTGAGCTGTAGCACCTCCTTTCCTACCCGATTGTCTCTGGGATTCCCCACTGCAGTGGTGCAGATGGAAGGCCCTACCCCACCCTCAGCCCCAACAATCCATTAATCCTCTCTTTGGCTTCTACAGTAGCAGCATCCCTCCATCACCGTGTCCATTCGGCCTTTTGCAGAGCCAATGTTGATCCAATGCTGACTGTAAGGTTCTGGCTAGGGCTCAGGCTCTGCTGGGAGACGCTGTGTTCCAAGGGACATGAACGACTTCCCTCAGACACTGAGGCCGAGTCCATGTCAGCGAAGGTTCTGGATGAAACTGTGGCGAGGCTCCAGAGAGGAGGCTCCAGAGAGCGGGATCACCCAGGAGGGTCAGCCAGGTGCTGCAGTGGGGCCAGGAATGGCTCCTGATGTATGAGGATGTGCCCACCAGAACAGGCAGTAGAGCAGGTAGGAGAATGCAGTGGACCAGCAGTGAAGGGATTTACTCTGCCTGGCCAAGGGGCTGATGAAGCAATCCAGATGAGGAAGGACAACCTGGACCCAGGGCTAGCTGTCGGGATGATCTTCCTTTCAGATAATCAGACCCCTGAGCAAGGCTCTCAAAGTCATCATTCATGCCCCCACCCCCAGTTTATTACATGAACCCTTTCTTTCTTAGTTTCCAGAGATGCTCAGCACAAAGTTCTAGGAAAGATGGAGTCTAGGCACCAGACAAGCAACCACAGAGACACAAACCATAGTCAGAATCATAATTATTGGAAGGGACAGTTTGGCAACAGCTTCAGGGCTTGCCCGAGCCAGGAGTCATTGGCCCAAGAGGCTCCTTTAGGCCACAACCGAAGCACATGGAAAGGAGAGGCCCTGGGCTCCTGGGAGCTCCATTGCTGTGCTGTGTGTTCTAGGGGAGAGCAGGAGAGAAGAGATAAAGACATCTCTGTCTGCCAGAATCTGGGGACAGGAGAGAGGTTGGCACCCCGGCCGGGGCCACAGAGTCTGTGGAAAGCTGGCACCTCCCTCGCAGCCCCAGCCCTGCTCTTCAGGATGTCAGAGGGGAAGTGTAATTAAGGTCACACAGCTGTGAAGGATTAGTATTCCAACCCAGAAAGCCTGGGCTTTAATTAGTAATTAGGCCTTTTCTGCAGAGCCTGCAAACAAGCAGAGGTTTGGTGACCTTTCTCCTGAAGGCGCTGTGACAGCCTCTCTGACAGGCTGATGATACACCTGGAGGCTTTCTCAGAGTGGCTTGGGTGAGAGGCACAGTGAGTGTGGAAATAGCCTTACTCTTCTCGGTGGGACCACCAGTAAGGGGCTTCTGCAGATCTCTGCTCCCTACCTGGCTTCCCAGAGCGCATGGCCAGCACTCCTAAATCCATCTGGGCTCTGGAAATGACAGGTCTGGTGGCTTCTCCAGCATGAGCCCAAGGTCACCACATTTCCTTCAGGAGTGACCCTGAGTCTCTGCAGATGGGAACCAGGATGTGTCTGTGTCTAGAAGGGGAGTGGGACCTAGAGGAACACCAGCCCTTCAGCTGGGCACCGAGACTCACCTTCTGCCCCTTCTTGGCTAGCTATAACTGTGTATGAAAAAATCACCAGTCTTTTTCTGTGTTGTCTGCCTCCCAACCTGTTCCCAAGATGGTAGGAGAAGCCAGGAACCAGGAACCACATGTTGTCTTCTGGCCAAGCTATAACCATGACCCAATGCTACAACTCCCAACTACTCTGCCCCAAGATGGGTCTCTGAGTCCTCCTGTGGCTGCTCAGCCCGTTTGTCATATTACCTAACCAGCATCACAGGGGACACAACTTGCACCTATTGTTTATTGTCCCACACAGGCATGGATGCCTCCACAACCATCCCAGGAAAGTGCATGCCCCTGGACACCACTTGGGTCTAACCTATGCCTCCCAAGGGACTCAGACAATGGCCTCATTAGCTGTCCACCTCATGGGGTCCTGTAGCTTTGACCAGCATATCACAGGCCATGGACATGTATGATGACCCCAAGTGTCTGTATGCACCTCTCAGAGAGAGGACAGACCTATTTGAATTCAACATCATGCTCACATTAAGGCCGTTTGGGGACCTCTGTGTGTGTATGTGTCCCACTCATGAAGCCAGCGGGACAGCTGACTCTGAAGCATTGCCCATGGTGAACCATTGGTCAGCACCAGCTTAGGCAGATACACACCTGGCTGGACGCAGGTCACAATATCATAGACAACGCAGAGAGTGACGCAGGTCTACTCCTTAGTCTCATCCTTGCCACTCATCCCCAGCAAAGAGCCCTTCCCTGGGACCTGTCAGGCTGGGCCCTGGGGAGAGAGGAGGAGGGGGGAGCCCCTTCACCAGAATAACGCAGCCTGCAGACTTCACAACAACTCAGAAGTGAGCTCTCCCTTCCAGCACCACATAAACTTTAATTGGGCTTTTTAAAGGTCACAAAAACAAATACTTTCTCATAAAGAAACCATTTGGGCACGCTGAAAACTCACAGGTGACTGTCAGCATATGTTGATGGCGCATGCCAGGGTACAGGCGTCTCCTGCACACACACACACACACACACACACACACACACACACACACACACATGTACCCACGCCTGCTGTGCTCCTCCCCCCACCCCCACCCCCCACACCCATACCCCCCCCCCCCGTCTCTTGCACACATGCGTACCCACGCCTCGCCTCGTGTGCCCCCTCCCTTGCTCCTCTGGGAAGTTGCCACAGTTGCCATGTCTGGGCATGGGGCTACTGTCACCAGCCATGAGACTAAGGCTGGCATTGTGGGATGGGCTGAGGGAGGAAGAGTGCCCTGGAGCCGGAGCTTCCCACAGCCCTTCACGTCTCCCACCCTCACCTTCCTCTGGTCACAGACTTGCTGGCCTTGCAGCATCTGAGGTGAGTATATTCTCAGATGGGGAAACTGTGGTCCAGTGGGGTTAAGCCGTTCAGAAAGTGGCTGTTCCCAGTCCAGTCTCTGTAACTCCCAAGTGTGTTGGAGTCCCACTGTTGTATCCCACTAACGCTCAAGAGCCAGATGGCACTGGCATATGGAATTCTTGTTCTTGCTCCATTCCCCTGTGCCCAGCACGTGCAGACACTCGCTGCCTTGCCCGCACCTTGGTTTCCTGTGGTTTGTCATGAGGCATGATTCTCCTTAAGTTACCCCGGGGGTAAAATGAGTACTGCTCTTCCCACTGGGGAACGTGTTCCTAATGGGGAATGATGGGTTTCCAGGGCTTGAAAGATACAATAACATGAGGCATGTTGCTTTGTCAGCCAGAGGGAGTAAAACACCTAAAAATGGGATCTGGGGCAGCTAATGGGGGCAGCACTGTGGGGATTCAGGAAGGACCTAGGAATCTCCCAAGGGGGCTGGAGGGGCAGCAAAATACACAGGCTGGAGTCACCCGGGGGAGGCAGCTGCTACCAAAGGGTACTGGATTTTAGCAGGAACCTCACAGGACCCTCAGAAGTTCCTGGCTCCACAGAGATATTCCAAAGGTGCAACCTACTGAACTGTCTGCATGGCTGCTAGGCGACCACAGTGAAGCAGTCAGGCTGGCAGGCACCTGAATCATTGGTATTTAGTGTCTCAGCTTTTCTTCTAGGTGTACAGATGCTGCTGCTTCTCCACGCCCTTACAGGGCCTTTCTACACCTGTCCCTTTCTGAAAGGACACTGGAATGTCATGTTAACTGAAACCCCACCCTATCTCTAAAAGTCACTGCTAAGGTGCCAGGGCAGTATCTAGTATGTGAATTCAGAGGCTGCAGTCCTACTTAGTGCTGCTTTCCCTGGGTCCAGTTCATTAGCTCATACGGCACACCACACTGCTGGGTCTGAACTGATTGGATGAAGACCCCCTTCCAGGAGCCGGTGTCCAGAGGGGAAGACTGGGGGCGGATATGACATAGCATCTACGGTCAGCAGCATAGCCTTCTGGAGACCCAGACTCTGACGCTCGGAGTTCCAGTGGCAGCACAGGCAGAAGGCAAATGCCAGCTCAGGGGTTCCCAAGGATACAGGGAGGCAGAAAATAACGGCAGAGTGCCCACAGGATCACAGGTAGGGGACTCTAACAACGTACTGAGAGCCCATCCTCGGCCTCAAGCGTATTCCTGATCAATGTCTGAGACAAATTAAAATGCTGCTCTCGAGCTCACTTTGACCTTGAAGAAATGGTCTTGACCCCTGAGTGGATCCTGCCTCACTGCTGGCTTTCAGGAGTAGTGTGCCCTCTGTGCTATCGCAGGTGTTGACACCTCCTGGGCCCCGCCCCCCAAATTTCCCCCTGAAACTTCCAAATCCTGAGGGAAAGAATTAGGGAATGTGGTAGCAGCCAGGAGCTGCCCCATCTGCTCAGAATCGAGGTTGCAGCTGACAGGACCCAGTGCCTGCCGCCTGCAGCTCAGCCACACTTCACCCCTGTTCTCTCTCAGTGAAGCCCCAAAATGCAGCCTCAGCAAAACCTGCCGCGTGGATTAGCCCATCATCTGATTAATCATGGGAGGAAGGGCAGCTGAGGAGGCGAACTCATCTTTTCCATAGCTGCCTTCCTGATATTTTAATTTTCCACAGTGCTAAATCCCGATCCCCTCCCCCGACACACACAGAGAAGCAGACATAATTGGGACAAATCTCTATTATACACACGGGCCTCTTAGTCAAGCTTAAGGTTTGCTTCCAAAAAGCAATTGTTGGCTTTTTAATGGTTCAGAACACTATGATTAAAGGCAAAATGATGGTTTGAATTTCAATTATCCAACCTCTTCTCATGCCCAGTGGCCAGTCTCACCCTAACTCCAGGGGCAGAGCACATTGTGACCACCTACCTTGACCCCGAGACCCTGGCATCCACCATGGTGTTTGTCTGTCAGAGTTACCTCAAGCCAAATAGAATGCCACACACAGTGTTCGTAATGGGAATTACCCCTACCCACTAACCATCTTCTCTGCCTTGATCATACTGAGCAGCCAGGGTTTTCCCCGAGGAAAGGGTATAAAGGTCACTTCCAGAGCCCCCTGAGTGTAACTCAGATCATTGCTGTCCCCAGTCTCTGTGAGGATAGGGAGGGGTGGCCATGTACCATCTCCTTGGTGATATCAGCCTGGACCAGATTGGTCCAGATCCAACTGGGTAGGAAAGACCACCAGTATCACTCAGGCTGCTCAGCTGGAAAAGCCAGATGTGTCCAGGAAGAGGTGAAAAAGGGAAGAAAACCTGGCCCAGGGTGTGTAAGATGAGGGCAGAGAGTCTGATATGAGACCTAACTTCAGTGGAAATTCCCAGCAGAACACATCTTCAGTACGGGGAGGGGGAGAGCCTCAGACATGCGCCTGTCCATGGAACAGGCCACTGTGTGGTCCTCACAATGGCCACCTCCTCCAAGAAGCCTGTAGAGGAGCAAACAAGAGGAATGCTAGTCGTGGCTCCCTTCCTTCAAATGGCCCAGGTGTCCGAGACCCACAATCACGGCTCCACTAGAACACACAGTGGGCAGCATCTGAGCCCTGGCTTCTGGAGGCTGCTTGTCAGATCCAGCTTCATGCGGCCCATCTGAAGCCTTGGCTGGACACAACGCACACTTGAGACTTGTAATTGCCAGGACTCCAGCCCAGCTCTCCACCCTACCTTGCTCAGGCCGCTCCTCAGTCTGACTCTGGCCCTCCAAGGAAGGGAAGGCCTGGCAGCCAAGATGGGCTCTGTGCACCTAGAAGACAGTGCTGACTGCTCTCCTTACAGAAATGCGTGTCCTGAAATATTCTGTTGGGGCTTCCATCCCCCCATGTTTACACAAAAGTACCTGAGGTGTATCCTTGCTAGCCCAATCTCCTCACTCAGTTGTCCATCTGTCCTCCTTTCCCTCTTAACCAACAGTTTTGAAAGAGGAAGTCTTATGTCACACTTACACATTCACGGCATGAGACCTAGGGAGCTCTGAATGAGTGAATGAATCTATGAATCAATAAGTGAGTGAACAAGGGCATGGATGAATTAGTGAATGAATTAATGAATTGTCAATTCAATTAATGAATTTTCAAGTCAATGGATGAAGGAGTGTATAAACTGCTGAACTAGTGAGTGAGTGAACAAGTGCATGAATGAATGAGTAGTGAACGAGTGAATGAATGAATGGATGAGTAAATGGATGTGCTGACTTGGTGTCAACACCACACAAGATAGAGTTATTTAGGATTAAGAAACCTAAACTTAGTTGGGCTTTGGTGGCTCACGCCTTTAATCCCAGCACTTGGGAGGCAGAGGCAGGTGAATTTCTGAGTTCGAGGCCAGCCTGGTCTACAGAGTGAGTTCCAGGACATGCAGGGCTATACAGAGAAACCCTGTCTCGAAAAAAACTAAAAAAGAAAGAAAGAAAGAAAGAAAGAAAGAAAGAAAGAAAGAAAGAAAGAAAGAAAGAAAGAAAGAAAGAAAGAAAGAAAGGAAAGAAAGAAAGGAAAGAAAGAAAAAAGAAAAAGAAACCTAAACGTGAAAAAGAAGCTGCTCCCACTAGACTGGTTCATGGCATGGTGGGCATCATTGTCTTGGCAGATGATTGATATAGAATGGCCAAGCTCACTATGGGCAATGTCACCCCTGTGTTGGTGGCCCTGGGTGCTACAAGACAGCAGGCTGAGCAAGCCCTGGAGGGCAAGCCTCTGTCTGCAGTGCTGTCCACACTCTCTGCATCAGCGCCTGCCTCCAGGTTCCTGCCCTGTTTGAGTTCCTGCCCTGACTTCCTTCCATGATGCACTGTAGAGGCGTAAGCCAAAATTCAACCTTTTCCTCTCGGAATTGCCTTTGAACGTGGTGCCTATTCACAGCTCTAGAAACCCTAATCAGTGAATGAACAAGTGAAGATGGCCAAGCTGATGAAGGACTGAATGAAGAGACAAATGAGAATGAATGAGTAAATGAGGAGGGATGAATGAGTGAGTGTGTGACTCAATGAATGAGTGAGTGATGAATGAGTGAATGAATAGGAAAATGAGGAGGGATGAATGAATGAATGAGGAGTGAATGAGGAGGGTGAATTGGTGAGTGGGATGAATCAATGAATGAGTGAATGACTGAATGAGCTAGGGAGCGAGTGAGTGATACGATCTCGCTCCCTGATGCCTCCCTCTACCCCAGCAGCTTGCGGCGCCCACCCACTCCAGAAGAGCTGCACTGGTCCATGATGCCCAGTGTGCTATCTAACACTCTGAGCCTCCATCGGTCTGCTTCTGTAATGAAGTAGCATTAAACCACACACAGTATCTGTCTTATTAAATTAAATCAAGTTCCTCGTGGAGAAGTTGAACTCGGCTGAGCTCTCGGCAGCTGCGCATGGGTTCTTGAACACTTGGGCAGCATGAAATGCTCCTGCCTGGCCCCTGTGACCCCCCCAAACCCACCTCGTGTGCAACCAGAACGACCTGCCCTGCCCCTGGCCTTCCCTAGCCCCCCTGGCAGAGAACAGGCTGTGCTCTTCTGGAGTGGCGCTGATATTGACTTAGAGGGGCAAGGGTGGAATCGTTTATCATTCAATTAACGGTGTCAGCAGAGCTATTATTTAAATGACCAGCTGCATGTGTGATCAATCTTTAATGAAACAATAATGTGCTTCCCAGTTAGTGTGTGCCAGCTGCCCCGAAACCCTCCTTGGTATGAATAATAAATGTAATGTGCTCTGCCGGCGGGTGTTGGGGGGATGATCCTTGCAGAAGGGAGCAGTGGTGCTGAGAGGAGGGGCTGCTAACATGCACAGCACAGAGTCTGCTCCAGCACCGCAGCCGCAGCATCACCAGACAGGGATCCACTTTCAGGTAGGCATGGTGGCTCAGGCAGAGAAGGGGCCAGTGAGAGCCTCTTGTTCTCGAACTCAATAGGCAGGGATTCTAACTCCAGCCCCATCTCCCCCTGTGGTCTTGGTAGATCTTCTTCCCTATCACCGACCCTCACTTTCCCCATCTGAAGGGAAGACGTCCAGCAGGTTGGGGACCCCAGGGACTGTTTTATGCTTGTAATTCAGCATGTGGGTTACTAGAAAATAAGGGTGGCAGCAGCTGAGTGGGCAGCTACAGGTAGATTCCTGGGGTCCTCCACCCACGTGCCTTCCCATCTTCCTTGCTCGACCTGTGAGCACCCCTGTGCAGGGTGGACATCTGGCATGCTGCCAGGCAAAGCCAGTTACCAGTCGGTAGGACAGCACCCTGTGGGCATCCGCTCCCCACTCCCTTCATCCAAGGCTCCCTCCCTTCTCTCCTGGGGATTCCAGGAGAATCTCTCTGCCTCATCCTGCAAATGAACTCGTTATAGTCTATTTTCCAAAACAAACCTTTCATAAATAATCAGGTCAACTTTGCCACGTTTGCTCAGATGCTGTCAGCTTTTATAAGCCTTACTTATCACCATGGTAATTAAATAGCTAATTGTGAGGCTCGCTTCCCCCTGGCTCACCTCAGAGGGCTGGGGTTCTGTCTGTTTTCACAGCCCCGCCTCCTCGTGCCCAAGCCAGTACTAGGCGTGTTGACACGGTGGAAATAAATATTTGTTGAATAAATATTGCTAGTAAAGCCTTTATTGGTTAAAGCAGAAAAAAACTAAAGCAACATTCAGCCAAGATAGAGCAACCACAGCAGAGTCCCTCTCTCTCTCTCCAGAGACAACTTTAAAGGACCTGGGAAATAAGAGAGAAAAAACTGGACAAAACAGACCTAGCAGTGGTCTGCCCGTTGGATAAGAACCAACTCACACAGAAGACCTGACCAACGCTTTGCTTTCTGCCTGGACAAAGTCTTCGGGTTGCACTGCAGCGAGGGGAGTCCCGTATCTCCCCTCCAAAGAAGCAGCTGAGGGTCCTGGGAGGACTAAGAAGCTGGAGGCTCTGAGACAGATTACCCAGGAGGCAGTGGGGGTTGGTACGCACTCATGCGCAGGCGTGAGAACCCCAGTATCTACATGAAATGTCAGACACGGCTATGCAAGTCGGTAAGCTCAGAACTGAAGGATGGGAGGGGACACAAAAATGGAAGGATTGTTGGGGCTTGTTGGCCTCCAGCTTAGCGAAAAAAGTCCCAAGCTCTGGGTTGAATGAGAGATCCTGTGTTGAGGGCAGTAGAAGTCCTGTTCTAGGCTCCTCATATACACCCATGACATCAGAAGAGACCCTATGAGTTTCCTATGGATCGGCAGGAATGTGCGCTCAGGGTATTGAGGCCAAGGAGAAACCAGTCACTGCGAGCTCAAGCAAAAGGAAGAAACATGGCTGGTCCCCCTAGCCAGAGAGTGAGGCTATAGGCTACAGGGCAGCTGAGGCAATCACGAGACGATGTCTCCAGGGTCAGAAACATTGCCGTAGGTTCATCTGAGAAACGAGGAAGACATGAGCAGTGGAGACCCAGCTCATGAGGGTTTGGCGGGAGCGATGGTTTGAACTATGGCATTTTGGCTAAGAACCAGTCTTCATTCTGCCTGTGTCTTAAGAACCTGTGCGAAGATAAATTGAGACATGATAGGTCATTTTGATTAA
Organism: Apodemus sylvaticus; assembly: GCF_947179515.1. Taxonomy (NCBI): domain Eukaryota; kingdom Metazoa; phylum Chordata; class Mammalia; order Rodentia; family Muridae; genus Apodemus; species Apodemus sylvaticus. The sequence continues at coordinate 7,191,049 of NC_067476.1, forward strand.
CAGGAAATTGGGGGACAGGAGAGTATCCGGGCTGGTATGGAAAGGCAGCTGAGATTGTCCTGGGTCTCAGGACCACTGAGGAGACCTCACACACTGCACTGGGACAGTAGAGAAGACAGAACCACACCCCTCAGAGACTTCATCTGTGAAGAATCATGAAAAAGCCTAACCCAAACGGTTTCTGTGCCCTTACCCAGTTGTTTCCCAGGGCCAGCAGGCGGGGCTGCACCTTCAGCTGGCCGCAGAACTTGGCAATGCCATCCAGATGGTATTGGTTTTGAAGACATGGAAGATGCAAGTTTGAGGGACACATGGAGACTAGCTGAAGACAAGTAATGTGTGGCAAGGTCAGAGTTGCTGCAGACATGCCCTGAGTAGCAGATGTGCAAAGCTGTGAAGGTGACGTCTAAGTTGCAATGAAAATCTCAAGATATTGGTGATGCCAGGACTATAGAATTTATACCAGGGAGAGAGCAGTGTGCATGGACTGTGCTCCAAAGGAGATGATGCCCTCTTATGTTATCCACAGGTACCTGCACACACACACACACACACACACACACACACACACACACGAATGCACGCATGCACGCAAACTCATGCACTCACACACAGAAGGGAAAGGGAGAGAGAGATGGGGCGGGGCAGGGAATGACCACCAACAAACCCCTGGAAGACAACACTTTAAACTCCCATGTCTAATAGAAATTCACATTTGAATTCAGAAATCTCTGAGACCCAATACAAGTTGGCAAACAGCCAATTAAGTGAATGGGCAAAAGATTTGAACAGACAACTTCCCAAGCAAACTAGCCACATAAAAATGTGCAAGTGAAGATGGTCGATATCACAGAAACACAGATTAATAACACAGCTGACATCATTAGACATTCATCAAAGAGAGGTATTCTGGCCAGCGTGATAAGCACGAGTAAGTTTGAATCCCAGAACTATATACACTGTACGTGGTCAGAAGCATCTATAATCCCCGTGTTCCTACCGTGAGAGGGGAGGTAGAGACAGGAGAGTCCCTGAAAGCTCACGGGCCAGCGAGCCTGGTGTGCACAGCAGCAAACAACACAACAGACCTTGCCCTCATGAGGCAAGGTGGAAGGCACGGTCCAGCACCCGAGGTTGTCTTCTGCCGGCCCTGCCCCATGCATCCACACACAAAGGTAATGATGATGATAATAATTACTAGTAACAGTGGTCCCATTAATAGGCTTTTCTAAGGGTCTGTCAGATGTCCCCAAGCAAACCATGTAACCATGTACATGTGGAAAACCTGGGGGCGTCCTACTCGGCTGTCAAGAGGCACAGAAAAGGTAGTGAGAATTTTGGTTTCTTTAAAAACCCAGTTATGTTAGTGGATATGTTTCTGTTTTAATCCCAGGTGTGGGATATGGGGCTGCTTCAGATTGTCTACAGCTGCTAACTATGATTGTCTCGTACTCTAGCAGGGGCAGGATGTTTAGTTTAATTCAGGAGACTCTGGAGAGGGCATAAATGGGAGAGCCTGTGGCAGCTGCTGCTCCCCCTGCTGCTGCTGCTCCCCTTGCTGCTGCTGCTCCCCCTGCTGCTGCTACTCCCCCTGCTGCTGCTGCTCCCCCTGCTGCTGCTGCTTTTGCTATTGCTGGATGTCTGGTTGGAGACATCCTGATGACAGAGATTAGACTTGCCCCAAGGAACCCAACACCCCTAATCAACAGAAAGTGGTCTAAGGAGGTCTAGACCCCCTTTCCCCTCTAACCTTCTTTCTCTCCTACTTCCTGCTGTGGGGGTGGGAAGAATTAGAATGGAATACATGCTGGAACCCAATAAAATAGCCTATATATATACATCTACAGATAACAGCCGGGAAACCTCCAGAAGCCTGTACTCTTCCTCTCAGACGCATATCACCCAGAACTATGGAGTCTGTGTCCACGGAAAGGCTCACAGTCAAGATCATGGTAGCTTTCTCATGCTGGTCAAAACATGAGACCAGCCCCAGTGACTGTAACTGGTCCACAAACCTACAGAACCCCCCCCCCCCCCCCGCTCAGCATGTAACAGGGCCAACTCCTGAGGGCCACCCAGCACTGAGTCACAGAGGCATCGTGCTGACACAAGGGAGCCACAGACTCCAAGTACTGAAAATGAGAGTCAGTCTCTAGAGGTCCCCAGTCAGTCTACGATGCCCGGAAGAGTAGGCAGTAGGGAAGGAGAGATGGCGCAGGCATGCTGGGGCACAGGAGTCTCAGAGGAGGGAAGGGGACATTTATCATTGTGGCAGAGGTACCAGTCCACGAGGAAATGCATACAAGGCTCTCAAGGCTGTGAGCAGTGGCCCACGGAGTCAGGGTCACTGTAGAGGACACACAGTGTGGGCATACTATGGAGACTTGTTTTGGTGACCATAACGCCCATGTTTCAGGCCAGTCCTGACTTTCTCTCTATTCATGATGAATTTGTGCCACTGACCTGCACCTTCCTTTGTTTTCCAGGACTTTGGGGATGCTACAGTCTTCTGGTGGCCTTGGGTCCCTCCTGTCCTTTCCCCTGAACCTCACGTGGTCAGGAAGTCTTCATGGTGTCTGAAAGCTGTGGGGGTCCTCTCCAACTCTTCCAGTTTAATTTTGTTTAACATGAAATATTTGGGTTTGGGATTCAAGGGAGACCCTGAGGCTGATAGTTCTTAGAGGGTGGAAGTCATAGTGCCATTGTCACATAGAAAAGCAGACAATGGCCTGGGGCGGCCCTAGTGAAAGTTCAGCCCCAGGAAGCAGGCGGGTGGGAGTTTGGGGGTGGGGGTAGGTTATAGATCTCAGGGGAAAGGGGAAGGTTCCAAGACACAAGCCGTAGCTAGCTGTCCCTGATTCCTGGGCTGCAGGGAGGAGGGAAGGAATCCCAGGGAAGGAATGAAGCCTGGAGAATAAAGTTGCCTCGGGTTTAGGGATGGAGCTGAGAGTGAGAGAAAGAAAGAGTCTGTGACTCTGACTCGTAGATCAAGTTACACTAATATTTATTCATAAGCAACAACGAACACATACAAAACGAAAAGGGATCACATTCATTCACACACTCTCTCTCACCTCTGGTCTGGTAAGTGCTGTAGCCTAGTTCCTATGGAAGCGCAGGCAGGCGAGGCCTTTCCTCATCACTATGCTTTGGATCCTGCTGGAGCCTCTGTCCAGAGTTGTGGTGCCTGGAGTTGGTGGGCTGGTTCCAGGAATGAATCAGTCTCCATTGGGGATTTTGGGAATGAGCCAACCTTAGCTGCCAGACCAGGGTTTTTAAGTCTCTTTCAGGTCAGGCCTTCAACACCACCTTATCTAACACTAGGCTTATCCATCTCCACACTCTCCGGACTTGGCCTTCGTGGTATCTTTTTAGTCAATTAAAACTGAGGAGTTCACCTAGTCAGAGCATTTCCTTATCACATTTCACACTCACACACTCTGGGCTGGGTTACATTTGTAATTTCTTTTAAATTGCTTACATTTATTCCTTAAAAAGGTGGAAGGGATATCTGGTTGAGATACAGCCAGTGTGAATTGGGGATGTGCTGCCCTTTGATAACCAGAGTCCGGCTGCCTGGTCTGTGGGCTTCCTTAGGGTAAATAGTGTCTGTCACTCCCTGACATCCAGACTAGGTGGGGTTTTTCCCTCCCCCTCTCCATTTTTCTTCCTCCTCCCCCTCTCATTCCCTCCCCTTCCCCTCTCTCTCCGTCTCCTTGTGGCAATAGGAACCCCAGAATCTACTGAGGATGGAGACAGAGAGGGCTGCCCATGTGGATAACTTAACAGCCTCTGGTCTGATGTTCTAACATAAGCCACTTGTACAAAGCCACTGTGATTAAATGTTGTCTTCAGTGGTGACATCAATGACCCTGAGACACGTTTACCTGCTCTGCAACAATGGGAGACTGTGGTTTTGAAGTCGTGGTACCTGGTATAGAATACAGAGCAGCTTCCAGGAACTACGTTCAGGAAGACATCTGCCACATGTAAACAGAGAGACCAGGATATCTGTGATACCCCTGTACTGTCATGGGTTCAGGGTCATTGAAACCCATCTGAAATTATGCTCATAAACAGACAAAAACAAAGGTGTTGACTTCTCCGTGTAAATACACAGCGTCCTGGCAAAAGTCCTCCCTGGGAGTACCAGGCTGCCAACTCCTGACAGCTTCATTGTGGGCATGTCTGCCTGGAGAAGTGGGGCAACCTCTTAGGATGACCTCAGATCTGAGGAGTGACATCTGCCCAGCATGTGTCCTTGCACCTGAGGTAGGAACAAGACAAAAACTTCTCAGTGCTAAAGTAAAAATAGCAGACCACAGCAATCCAGGGCACCGTGCGGGCTATAATTATAGAAGTGGAGGCGGTGCCTTCTGAAGCCTACTGGAGGGCTGGGGGCAGCAGGCTGGTGTGTGGGGGTGAAGATGCAGAGGAGGGAAGGCCTGGCCTCAGAACTCCAGAGTGCCCGAGAGCCAGGCTAGCAGAAGGCCACAGGAAGCATGGACAGCAAGCACACACAGGCTACTGCATTCTGCAAAGTGCTTAAAAACACTCGTCCTCTGACCTGCAAGACACTGTCCAAGATATAAAACCTTGGCTGTGTAAGGGAACAAAATTGCCTTGGATTTCTGGTAAAAATAGCAAGAGTAATTTTGTTCAGGCTCCTGCAGCAGAGTGGAGAGTGTGGGATAGGACTGAAATCCACTCAAAGGCAGGAAAGTAACAGGTTCTCAGAGTGAAACCAGAGTTGGGGAGGGGAAGCTACTGATGGACTAAATGGAGTCAATTCTCACTATCCTGCTCCTGCTACAGGTGAGCCAGTGTTTGGGATGACAGGGCATAGATATCAAGGACTGTCTGGGAACAGATGGAGGAGTCACAGCAGGGCATGGCCGGGAATGGCCAAGGTGTAGGTCTGGTTGAGAAGAATGCTTGGAGGAGCCTGAGTGGGTTAAGCCTTTCCAGGGTCATCTCCACCATGGTCTGCCACATGTTCTGAGGTATCCTGCAACTACAGACGAGGAGCTGATGGAAGGAGCAAGCAGCCTTTGCCAGGATCCTGTCCTCATACAGTGCTGGTCCCTGGCCTTGTACCTGAGTCCTGGGTGAACTTGGGTACCTTACTCTGTCTTAGTTACTCTTCTCATTGATTTGATGAGTCACCCAACAAGAGCAACTTAAGAAAGGCTCATAGCTTGAGGTTCATCAGAGATGGCGGAGGTATCCAGGTTTGGTCTGTTGCTGTGTACTGTGATGCTAAATACTGGCCTCGGAGGTCTGGTTGCCCCCAGGGATGAAGAAATCATGTACACCAAGTGATGCTATGCAACCTTGCTTCTTAATTTAAAACTATCAGTTGAATAACGATGAGTACAACCTACAGTTGGGCAGAAGAGAGGTAGGAGGAGTTTCAATTCTCAGGCTTGCAGTCTGAGGCAGGACAACAATGAAGGGGAAGAGAAGAATGTGAAGAGAGGAGAGGACACCATGGTGTAGGTTGATCATGGAAACATGGCTATGAGTGCTGGCCAATTGGAGTTAAGAGGGGCCAGGTGGAGCAAGGCAAGGTATAACTCAGGTCGCTGAGAGGGAAGTAGATGCTTCCTTAGAGGGAAGTATCTGCCCAGCTCTAGTGCTAATTGCAGCTTATTATAAAGATATTTGTGTCTTTTACAGGGAACTGAATGATCAAAGGCAGGGTAGGAACCCCCATTGAAGTTATTTCCACGTGGCGGAGTGACAGCAAGAGCACGGAGCAGCAAGGAGTTGGGGCAAACGCTCAAGCATTGTCTCTTGTTTACTCAGTCTGAGACTCCAGCCATTGGGATGGAACCACCCACATTCAGGATCACGCTTACTGGCTCAGTTAACACTTTCTGGAAACACCGTTAGGGATGTGTTCTCTTTTAGTGAAACCATTATGAATTTTATGCGCATTTTTATTTTTTAAAGATTTATTTTACGTGTGTGTTTTGCCTGTATGTATGCATGTACACCCCATGTTTGACTGGTGCTCAAGAAGGTCAAAGATGGGGTTGGATCCCCTGGAACTAGGGCTACAAATATTTGTGAGCCACCATGTAGATCCTGGGACGCCAACCTGTATCCTCCAGTATTCCAAGCCATCCCTCCAGCTCCAGTTTCCTCCCATTTAAAAAGTATTTTACTAAAATATTTTAAGCAAAAGAAGTAGCTTTAAGACTCACCAGAAATTCAAGATTGAGGCTCATGACTGGAGAAGTTGGAGACTGGAGGTTAAAGGTTGAAGTTAAAGGTCAAGGAAGCTGATGGTTGGTTCCAAGATAGAGGTTGGGGATAGACGGTTGAAGACTGAAAGCCTAGGGTTACAGGCTGGAGATTGAAAGTTGGAGAGTCTGGGTGGTTAGGATGAGAGGTGGAGGCTGAGGAGGCTGGACTGGGAGAGGTCAGGAAAACCGCCTTCCCAGAAACTTCATTTTCTGGGGCTACCATTCAAATAAGCACAGATCAGAGATAGGATCTACTCAACACAGTAGACTTTTCATGTCAAGGTGTGGGTATCCAGAAGTCCCAAGTCAGAGTGGTCCTGGGGTCACCCAGGCCTGACCAAACTGTCTATACTGCCATCCATGCACACTGACCTTCATTCAGCTGCATTCCCAGCCTCAGCTCCACCTCACCTGGCTATCTTCTTACATTTGTCCTTGTATCTCCAAATCTCTCTCCTTATCAGCCCTACCATAACCTGTGGCACCAGAGAGGACCTTTGGTTCTTAAGGTCACATCTGTCTCTCACAGCTACCAGGTTAGGACTTCAGTATATACTTTGTGGGTTCAATTCAACTCTACCACACTCATACGTGTATAACTGGCTTCCTGTCCCTGGGGCATCTCCCTTCTCCCAGGGTGAGTACTCACTAACATGGTAAGTGTCTCTGATCAACCATCAACAGACAAGGAGCTGGGCTCCAGGTAACATCACAATTCTTCCATTATAAGAGCCTTGTCCTGGCCCAGAAGCCTGAATGGCTGAGAGCAGGAGGAGAGCATCCTCTAGGCTTAGGGGACAGCACCTACCCTGGGCTGCGAACACTGCTGGAAATATGCTTGGCTTCTGTGGGCCTGCCTGATGGCCATATACTGACTGCATCATCTTCTGCCAGTGTCTAAGCCCTGTGAATGTGGTCCAACAGTCTTCTATCACCCCCTTCTTCCTCCCCAGTATGGTTGGCTAATACTGGGAATAATGATTGTCCTGGTGTAAAGTGGAAATTTCTGGTTTCTCTAACAACTAATTTGTGTCATGTGATATATTTCTGGAAACTGTCTGATGACAAGATATTTCACGGAAGCAGACACATGAAAGCATGTTTTGCTGTGAACAAGCATGTGGCATTTTTCTGGAAGCTGTCTTGTGAGAGGTCACATGTTTTAAAAAATGTAAATATAACCGCACAGACAATGAGAAGATGCTCTTGCATTGGTTCACTTTGCAAAGCTTTACTAGTATTGCCACTTCTGAAGACTTGTGATATGGCTGAGCCTTATGGTTTCTTCTGGATCAAACCACTGCTGCTGAATCATGTTTGGTGCTTTCTGATTGGGTTGGACTACTACTACTGATTCGTGTTTGATGTTTTGGACTGGACTGCTGATATCCTGACCACAAAATTGAAATCACACCAAAGAACTACTTCTAAACAGGTCCACATCTCCCTTGTCCTATAAAACATTTCTTACACTACCTCTGGTCAGTGGACTAGAAAGAAAGGGGATGTGTTTAAGAACCCTAATTAAGGCAGGTTTTGGAAAATCTAAGCCTACACTGGTGTGTGGAAAAGAACCCCCAAGGAGCCCTTGCCCCAGTCCCTACAACCTGAGACTACATCAAATGTCAAAAGAAGGCTTCAGGTCATCAAGTTATGGCCTCCAGAAAGTTAAAGGTCATCCTGATTGCCATGTGCATTTGTCAGCTTTCAGTCTCTAGAGTGAAAAGCCTGGGGCAATTAATTTGCTTTGTAGATGGAGAGAAGTTTTATTTGGCCACAGTTTTGTGCATGGTTGAAGAGGGCCATCTCAGGGAGTATATAAGGCAATGGCCAGGAGTGGGTGTCAGAGCAAAATGCATGCCCAGAGGAGGAGAGCAGACAGGTGTTATCCTACAATCTCTGTGGAAGCACAGGTCCACATGTCCTAAGGACCCCCTATAGAGCTCCCAGCTGCCAGAATTTCCACTGCCCAATATTACAATCCTAGATCTCAGGAGCTTTGAGAGCACCCCCTGCCACTCAGGGCCAAGAAGAAGAAATGTCTTTGATTCCCACACTGAGAAGGTTTCTTTATAGCATGTGACTCCAGCTTGTCCACTCTAGCCATGCTAGCAATTGGAAGCCTCAGAACCATGAGGGATGTCCTGGTCTGGTGGGTTCTGCAAGCCCCTGGCTGGGTAGTGGATGTATGCATGGAAGTGAGGAACTCTAGGAGTGAACACCCTTGCTGACACTAAGAGTTGGTTTCTTCACTGAACATAAAAACTCTCTGCAAGGGATCCCTGAGTCTATTTAACTTAGCATTAAATCTTAAAATTAATTTGCCACGGAAGCCGCAAATCCTCTCCATATGAAGTTTAAAAAGGGAATGCCTGGGTTTCTTGGATAGTGAAAGGCATGACACTCACATCCTTCCTGATCCTTCAAGTGCTCAGGGCCAGAGCCCTGTGTCCAGACAGTCAAAAGAAAGCACTCCCTGTGGTGGAGTCCCAAAAGTCTGTTCTGCAGACAAACAAAGAAGCATCAGAATTAGCTAAGTGGGCTCAGCCCAGAATGAAGTCCCTCCATCTAAGGTGGGCGATGCTGGTGAAGAGCTGGGAAAGATCTCTGAAGGGGGCTCCATGTTCTGAACTCGGTGACTGTCCTGAAAAGATTTCTACCAGACTGATACAGACTCCTATCCAAGCCTGCAAGACCAGACCAGACCAGAGCAACCAATGTGCCAGAGCACTCACTATGTGCCAGACGAGACTGTGACTGTAGCCAGGTCTCCCAGGAACCCATAAGAAGGCACAGAGGATGCTCCCATGGAATGTATGGAAGAACTCAGTCATGGAGGTCAGTCACCAGCCTGCAGTGCTAGCATCAGCATGAAAGGTGCAGGACCCCAGGGCCACTGAGGCCTCTGGCTACAAGACCCAGACCTCCAGATTCTAAGACGCAAGTGTAGTTTCCCTCAGTCATCTCAATATATAGCTTGCCGCCAACCCAATACAAATGCCACTGCCCAGCAGTTGTCATTGGCTAAACACGGGGAGCAGCAGCTTCATTTCTTTCCCTGAGAAAAGGTGATGCCTTTCTATAGCTTTGTATTTAATCCTTAAAACATTTTCAATTTTTAAAGAAATATTTCATTTTCTGAGATTATAATATAATAACATCATTGCTCCCTTCTTTCTCCTTCCTTTCTCCTATACTCACTCCTTGATGTTTTCAAAATACATGGCTTCTTTCTTCTTAGCTGTGTGTGTGTGTGTGTGTGTGTGTGTGTGTGTGTGTGTGTGTTCCTAACTACATAGGAATAATCCTCTCAGTCTGTATAATGTTACTTAGATGTATGTTTTCAGGGCTGACTATTTGGTGTTGGATAAACAATTGGTGTGCTCTTCCCTGGGGAGGACAATTTTTCCTGCCTTAGCATTACTCAGTTGCCCATAGTGCTTTGTGTAGTGTTGAGGCCCTGTGAGCTTTCCCTGTCTGCTCTGGCATGACTATTGTGATTGTCCTTGTTCAGCTCCTGCTTGGGCAGTCATGTTGGTGTCACTTGTGACATTACTAGGACACATCACCTCTCAGCAAGCTCCCTGTTTCCTTGGCACTTGTAATCTTTCCACCAGTCTTCTGCAATGTTCCCTGAGTCTCAGGTGTGGGAGTTGGGTTGTAGATGTATCTCTTGAGACTGGGCTTCACAACCGGGCTGCGTTTTTCTGGTAATGGTCTCTGTTGTAAAGAGACATTTTCTTGATGAGGAGTGAGGCCTACACTTATCTGTGTGTATAACAATAAATATTTATAGCGTAGTTATGGATTATGCTCATTTAGTAAAGTTATGGTTTCAGGTTTTTCTCCAAGATTCATGACTTTACTCACCCTGGATAAGTGGTTAGGTTACCAGTACCAGGCATGATTTCCCTCTTGTTGAGCAGATTTTAAGTCCAAGTAGAGAGCTGTTTGTTACAAGCAAGGTATGTGTGCCAATGAACCCTTAAGGTTCTTGTGCAATGTTGGTTATTGTGTGTTGCAGGAAATATTAAAAATGACCCTGCCATCTATCATGCCCCACCACACCACAACCATGTCCAAGAGGAGTCTGACTCAGTGCCAGTCTCACTGCTGAGCTACTATCTCCCAGCTACCTCCCACAGCATCCCAGATGTGTTTTCTCCACCATAAACCCCTTTAATCGGTGGACCCACATTCCAGGAACCAAGTAAATCAAAACTCTTAAAGCTTAATTAGCCAATCAAATTTATGTATACATAATATTATAGTTTACAAAATGTCAATACAATAATTTTAGAGGCAATTGATAATGTCAAAAGCTTTATCCCAGTATTTCTAACCTTATAAAAACTTAGCTATTTGCGTCTAGTAAATGCCACACAGGTCCACATCCGAAGCCATCTCCATTCTTCCCTTTCTCCTCCTGTGACCTCTGTCCCTCCTACTCCTAGCTCCGCCTCCCTTTTCCTGTCTAATCACAGGTCTTCCACTATCCTAATGTGATAGGAAATGGGAAATCCTGCAACAATTGTGGTTCATAGGTAGCATTGCTGGGTAGGAATGTTAGTGTCATTCTTCGTTTGGAAGCTTCTGGATGCATGACAGCTACTTCTCAGAGAGGAGGCACTGGGGCCAGCTCCAGATGGGGGGCCTCTGGACCTTATATTTGAAGTGTTTGGAGTCCTCAGCAATACCTCTGGAAGACAACCAAGGGCAATAGCAATAGACAATATATTTGGCCAGTCTTTTGAACAGCCCTGACCAACAGTGCTAAAGAGGACTTCTTGTGCCTCTGGTTTCTTTGGCTCTTGGAGGGAGCACTGTCATTATTTATATAAATAATACTGACATTATTTATATAAATAATAAAAGACAGGACAAGAAGGCAGTCTAGACACTGTATTTGCCCACCAAGAACCTGCCCAAGCACTTTCCGAAAAGACCATGGGGTCTTTCCGTCTCTTGTGCCCTCCTCCTTCCCTCCGTTTATAAGTGCTCATGATCTCAAGAGAATGATGTGCTTCGTTGTCAAAACACAGTCTCAACCCTCAAGAGGCTATGTGGACTAGTTGTTTACTGATGTTTCCCTAGCCTCATGGGGCAGGGTCCTAAGAACCAGGCTAATGGGGGGGGTGAATAAAAAGAAACCCCGAGACTGCAAATGCAAAGCAGGACCAGATGCTTGAGCCAGTACTAGACAGAGCAGAACGTGGGTGTTGAACAAAATATGAGCCCTCGGTTAGACCAGACCTGAACGTGGGTGACCAGCATACAAATAGAGACAGAGCTTTGGTCCTCAGGGGGCAGCCCTGGTGCATCTTGGTTCTGACTGCAGCAACAGACAGAAATCCCATCTTCCTTCTGCATCCGGGGTTTCTGAAGTGTCCCAGCCATTCAGCAACAGCAGAAACAGAGCCTGCCCCAGTCTGACCTTAGCCACATCCCACACCAAGACCTAGGCCTGACACTGTCCACAGCCGAGATGTCACAACAGGCTGTGTTGTCTTCAGAGCCTGGGAGACAGGGTGGACACTTGACCTAACCAAGACCTGCCCAAATTCTCAGGTGTGATAACCAAATGTTCTGGCCCATGGTTGCTAGGAAGCAACCTCTTCACAGACCCTGAGTAGGTCTGTGTTGGCAAGGCTGCATGCCCCAGGCTGTTCTCAGCACAATAATTATCTTGCTTGGTCTTGAATTGAGGACCAGATTTTATCGGAGCAAGGCCCACTCGCTCCTTAATGTGGCACCCCTTCCTCAAACCTCACTAATTCCACACTTGTTTTGCCAGTGTGGGCACAGTGCTATGCACACCTCCCTCATTCACCTTAGAAGTTCCCGTGGGGCTTTACTGTGTAACCTCATAGCAGTAACTTTGGGGACAGAATAATTGGAGCTACTAACACTTGCAGAATCCACTTGAACCTACCCAGAGTGCTAATTAAGATGACTCACTGCTGGCTCGGAGGCATTCTGTTGGGTTTAGCGCATTCTGGCGATTTCTCACTTCATGGCGAATAAGCTGCCCAGGGCTTCTCTCTACCAAGGTCCTAGTTCATTTGGACTTGGTCACCTTTACAAGAGCTGGTTCTGAGGGTCCCAACTGTTGGTAGCTTTGTCCAAGACAGAACCATCTCCTAGGACCTCTCCCCATCAGCATTCCATAGTTCATATTCTTGTGTCTCTGTTCTTGTTGACCCCAAAGAGTTGTGACATAGTAAGATTACTGAGTTCCTGTTAAGATTCCAGGGCTAGGTCCTGTGAATGAGACACATCTGGAGATGTGGGAAGTGTGTATGTGTGTGTGTGGGGGGGGGTGTTAGTACAGTGACCAGTAGATGGTCCCCAAGGCAGTGGAAGAGTCAGGCTAGAGTGAAATGACCAAAAGGGATGAGGAGGGGCTGGAGCAGAGAACTTTACACATCTCAGCAGCAATCGAGGACTAGGCCAGGAAGTCAGTCTGGGACAATTTAAAGAGACAACAGATGGACAGCCACTACAAGTATGAGTGGGCCACTTAGGTACATAGCCCTCCTAGGTGTGGTTGTAGCCATTGGAAGGCATTGGGGATGAAATCTGCTTGAAAATGCCCCAGCTGCCTACACAGGATTGGGGCGAGCACACAGGGCGTGGAAACCAGAGTGCAGTACCATCCACATTGTACAGGACTGGGGGGCAGGGGAGTAAAGAAGTGGGCTGAGTGGCCAACAGGAGATGGACTGGCCACTGGAAGTAGAGTGAGAGATCTGTGTGTGTGTGTGTGTGTGTGTGTGTGTGTGTGTGTGTGTGTGTGTGTAAAAGATCTGTAGTATTCTAGGTCAGAGAGTGAGAGGGTATCTGAGGCTGAGGAACCGCCCCAGTGAGGAAGGCTAAGAAGCAAAGCCACAGCTCCTCAGCTTAAAAAGAGGAGAGGTGGGAGGAACCCTGGTCGGATGGCAAAGGACTTCGAACACCTGGCTGAAGAGTTTTAAGACTAAGCAGAAGGCACCAACCCTATGTGTTCTGTTCTGCAGTGCAAGCTTTCTGATATATAAAATAGCACAGATTTGTTATGGTGGAAATTAGAGGGAAAAATACTGTGTTGGGCGGACTTAAAAATGACTATAACCCACAAGACCTGTGGACCCCAACCCTGTGAGTGCCCTGAAATGGGAAGGGGCAAGACAGATATGTAATTAAGGGTCTAGGGTTGGCAATATCCCTGTATACTCAGTCTCGCCATGGAGGTCTTTATATGAGGGAGGCAGAGGTCAGGACAGTCAGACAGTCCACTAATGGCCGCCCAGTTTGGATGGTGAGCAGACAGGAGCATCTGGACACCGAGGCCGAGACAGGAACAGAGGCTCCTGCAGGAGCAGCCCAGGGATTGCTGATTCTAGGTCTCTAACACTGCCGATGATGCCAAGAGAACACACTGCCTCATTTCACATTATGTCACTTGTGGTGACGATACAACAGGTACCACAAACACCCTCTTCCCACACCCTGGCTTGATCCTCACAGAATTCTCTTACAAGATTGGATGTGTTCCTAAGCAAACTGAGCTTTTACAGAGAGTATTTCCCCCCATGTCATCAGCAAGTCGTTTGAAATGGCTTCTCATTGGGAGCAAATTGTTTTGTTTGTTTGAGACTGACTCGCCTAGCCTGGGTTGTTTGAGAGTGACTTTGAACTTCCCAACCTCCTGCTTCTACCTCCTGAACACAAGGAGTACAGCTTCATGACATCACGCCTGGTTTATGCAGTGCTGGGGATTGAACCCAGGGCTTCACACATGCCAAGTAAGCACTGAGTCACACCCCTTGTCTGATAATCAGATTGAAAAAGCAGATGACAGCTGGGGCCTGGATTCATGAAGAAAACTATTCAGATCAAGCCCAAGCCCAGATACCGGAATAGCTCTTCATAGAAGGAGCTTGGTACCAGGTTGGAGGGGGAGGCATCTTTGGTATACCAAATAAAATTCAAGTGGCCTATTTCTAGTACCAGAGGTGCCTTGGATAGACTCACATTTACCAGATCACAAACAAGCAGGAGGCCCTGGGCCCCCATCTTCCCCAACAGGGATGCCTGCTTACCTAGGTGCTTCTTGTTCGGCTGAACTCCTATGTCAGGGAGGGGGAGGAAATTCTCCCTCTGGGAGGATGGGGAATTTGGGTTTAGTGCCTTAGTATTCTATTGCAGTGAAGAGACCTCATGACCATGACTCTTATAAAGGACAACATAAACTAGGCTTGGCTTACAGGTTCAATGAGGTTTAATCCATTATTGTGGCGGCAGAAAGCACGGTGGCATGCAGGCAGACATGGTACTGGAGAGGTTGCTGAGAGTTTTATACCCAAATCATCATGCAGCAGGAAGAGAGAGTGATTTTGGGTCTGGCTTGGTCTTCTAAATTCCCCAAACCCACCCCTAGTGACACACTTTCTTCAACAAGGCCACACCTACTCCAACAAAGCCACACACCCCAGTAGTACCACTCCCTATGTCTATGGAGGCAATTTTCATTAAAACCATCACATTCCATTCCCTGGCCCCTATAGCTTGTAGCCATATCATAGTGTAAAAAAGCATTCAACCCAACTTCCAAAGTACCCATAGTCTATCAGTCTCAACCGAGTTCAAAGTCTCATCTGAGACTCCTAGCAATCTCTTAACTGTGCTCCTTTATAAAACCAAAATCAAAAGGCAGATCATGTACTTCCAACATACAATGGCACAGTATCTACATTACCATTCCAAAGGGGAGGGAAGGGAACACAGTGAGGAAATACTGGACCAAAGCAACCAAAGCAAGACCCAAACCAGCTGGGCAACTCAAAACTGTCCATCTCCATGTATGATGTCAAAGCACTCTTCAGATTACAACTCCCTTCATCTTTGTTAACTGTAACAAACTTCTTCTGGTGGACTGGTTCCACTACCTGTTAGCAGCCCTCCTTAGCAGGTAACCCACAGTTCTGGCATCTCCAGCATCTTGGTATCTCCAGGGCAATCCAGGCTTCACTCTCACAGCTTCACGCAATGGCCTTTCTAGGCCTCCATGCAGGGACACCCCTGACATATGTCTGGCCTCTCTTAGTCAAGGAGGATATTCCATAACCCATTTCTTCTATCCTTGCCTCTAAAGTCAGAACTGTATGGGCAAAGCTGTCAAGTTCTACTGCTTGCTGGGGCTGGAATATGGCCCTCTTGTTCAAACACATTTTCACCAGCTTTCTGCTTTCTGTGGTTTCCTTCACTGCCTAAGCTTGGCTCTCCTGGAACTCAGTCCATAGACCAGGCTATCCTTGAACTTAGAGATAGGCCTGCCTCTGCCTCCACCTCCGCCTCTGCCTCTTGGGCCTTAAATTTTTCTTTAATTCCTTTTCAGAAGTTGGAAGCTTAGCGGGTGGACTCTTGCTCTGAGGTCCTCCTCCCTTCTTTCCATCTAGTTTTTCCTTAATCTGTTTACACTTCCTGTTGCCTTTTTCTCCACAAACTGCAGTTTGTATTTTTCCTTGCTCAGCTTGCTCCTTTTTGTTATAGATCTGCATAATACCAGCCACTAATAACCACAGGACACAGTCAACACTAGGCTGTTTTGAAATCTCCTCCACCAGCACGGTTAATCTATAACTCTTCAATTTAGCCTCAGGCAGCTTTTTTGACAAGGACACAAAGCACTGACATTCTTTACCAAAACATCACAAGAGTGGTCTCTAGACCACTTACCAATATTCTCCTCTGAAACCTCTTGAGTCAGGCCCTCATAGTTCAAATCGTCCTCTGCACCCTTGTCTTCCATGATCTTATAAGTATGGCCTATTAAGGCCCAGTTAAAATGTTCAACTGCTTTCCTAATTTAAAATCCACATTTCTCCAAACAAAAGACTGTCAGGCCTATCACAGTGATACCCCAGTCTCTGGTACCAACCTCTGTCTTAGTTAAGATTTCTATTGCTGTGAACAGAGGGCTACACTGAGCCACTCCAACAAGGCCACACCTTCCAAATACTGACACTTTATATGAACCCACAGAGGCCATTTTCACTCAAACCACCACAGGTGGGTTTCACCTCCAGGAAGACTGTAATCCAGCAAACACTCATTAGGATCTATTTTTTGTGCTCCATTGGTGTGTCATACATTTTGCTTTTGTTTGGACAGGCACCATTTCTGCAGAAATGGAATAAAATTGCCTGGATTTCTCCTAAGTCCCTTGTATTTATTACTGGGTGTTTGCAGAGGACTTGTTCTTCACACTGGTTAGAGTTGAAAGGGCCTATCACCTGTTCTCCTCCACTTCTCCAAAGATGAAACTGAGTCTTCCTGGTTGGTAGTTCTACTCAGAGTGGAGGGTGTCCCCGTTCTTCTGTCCTGTGTTTGGTCACCTTCATGGTGATGTGGGAGGGCAGGGTGGGCATGGAGCTTCTAACACTAATGTTCAGAAAAGAAAGGCACAAGCAGTGTCCCTCACAGGACATGGCCACCTGTTCTGAAGACATTCGCCACCACTGAGCAGGCACAGAAGGAGGCTGCAGACACACCCATGGGAGGGAGAGAGCACGGAGCATAGCTTTGGAGATCATCAGCAACAATCTGTTCCACACCCTTGGAGATGATTCCTCTGGGCATGTTGGCCGCCAGTGTCCAGGCATGAGGGACAGGCATCAAGCGTCATACTGAACACAAACAAGCTGTGCTAGGTCTCCTCAGGACCAAAGTGGAGGTGGGCAGCTGAGCCGGAACTGAGCCTGAAGGATTTGCATGGTGAAGGACATAAGGAGCCGGGGGTGGGGTGGGGTGGGGTGGGTGGGGGGTGGGGACTGGCAGCAATCCTCTGCAACAGATGGAAGGCTCAGTGTAGAACTGGGTTCCATGTGAAGTGTCCCTTGAAACTGTGAGCATGGACTTACTTGGGAAAACAAGTTCTTTTTGGTTAAAAGTCTTGATATCAAATGGATTTCCTAAAACCAATGGCATGTGTCCTGATAGGAGACCCACGGTTGAGAAACACCGGTAGGGAAGAAGCCAAGGCCAGCCTCTGCAACTACACCTTAGGAGCATCCGCTGCCCCTTTGGGCCTGAGGAGGGCGGCAGCCCTGTCGTTCACTCTTCTGGTTTCTAAAACTGGCAAGAACAAATCATCCATGCTGGGGGTGGGAGTGAGGTGGGGGTGGGGGTGGGGCAGGGTCACCCAGTGGATGGCATCCTCACAACAGTTGAAGAGTTCTCCAGTGGAGGAGAAGGATGTGTGGCAACTATTCCAAACTCCTGCGCACTCAGAACACA
This sequence comes from Apodemus sylvaticus, assembly GCF_947179515.1. Lineage (NCBI taxonomy): Eukaryota > Metazoa > Chordata > Mammalia > Rodentia > Muridae > Apodemus > Apodemus sylvaticus. The sequence continues at coordinate 7,208,577 of NC_067476.1, forward strand.
GGCCTGGAGACAGACTATTCTGACTTCTCTTTGAGAGACAACCCATCCTTTTAGGTCTCCACCATGCCTGCCCACCCCTGGGTTGGCCCCTCTACCACAAAGCTCTGGGCATCGACTTTGTGGGTACTTGTGGGTAGGATTTGGATGCCCCAGCCCAGAGGAGAAGGTCTCAAAAATTATGGGTGCCCAGCTGGGCCACCGTAGTAGAAGGTACTTGAGTCTGAGAACTTGTCTCTTGCCCTTGGCCCAGGATTGAGACTGGGTGTGGACAGGAACACTTGGGCTGATTCATGATCAGTGCCTAGCACCTGCTACCAAACATCAGCCATGTCAAACCAAAGAAGTTAATTTCCCATGAGAAGGGTCCTAACCAGAGTGTGGCAAATAATTTGTTACCTGGAAACTTCTGGAAGACATATATGATGGGATAATCACCGGCTCTAGTTCTGAATCCACACATTTGTAGAAAATGTCTGAATCTTCCAAATGACAAAGAAATGAAGCCCTCACTCGCCCCAGCCACCCTCCATGCTCCCCATATCCAATTAACCACACGTCCCTAGCAAGTCCCAGTGTGAAGCGTGAGACAGACCTGAGATTAATTTTTCATGGAGCATCAGACTGTAAATGATTTTTCTATTTACTTATGTAACTTCTACATAAAAGATGATGGTATTTAATCAAATATGGACCAACTGCAAATTACGCTGGATAAACAGTGTGGAAAAAATTCAATATGCTATTGACTGTACACACATACGTTTATATATATTATTGATATATATTTAAGAGTAGTAATCTATTCACATTGTTAACACTTTGTGGAATAGTATATATATTTGAAAACACTGGCTTGTGGCTTGGTGAGATTTCAGTGTTGCAACCTTGTTAAAATGGGGAATATGTTGGAACCTAGTTTTTTAAATTGTCCCCACTCCAGCATCTTCAAGTTCCTAAAAGCCTCTCAGAACCTCTCAGAAGAAAGAGCTGTATTTATTTTAATCGGTCACCTTGAACTCTCCAACATGAGGGCTCTTGGCTGATGGAGACTTCCCCAAACCAGATAGCAGGCATGGAGCAACAGCTAGAGATTTCTGTTATCATGGTATCTATTAGGCAGAAGCCAGATGTACTCTGAACCAAAATGTCAACAGGAGAGCCTGGTCCTGCCTCTGGTGCGAATGGAGCCTTGATGTGCATGGAGGATGGAACTCGATGTCAAAGCAGGACTTTGCCTGCCTCTGCTCTCTCACTACTAGGACATTTTCCCATCTTCCCTTTCACCTCAGCACCTCTCTGTTCTTAGTTCCCAGCCTTGGCATCCTAGATCACTTTATGCTAACCTGAAACAAGCTGAAGCCATCTGAGCGGAGGGAACCTCAATTTTAAAAATACCTCCATAAGATCAGATGTGCACACAAGCCTGTAGGGCATTTCCTTAATGAAAGATTGATGCGGGAGGGCCCAGCTCATTGTGTGTGGCGCCATACATGGTCTTGTGGTCCTAGACTCTAAAAGAAATCAGGCTCAGACAGCCATGGAGAACCAGGCAGCAAGCAGCACCCCTCCGTGGCCCTTGCGTCTGTTCCTGCCTCCAGGTTCCTGCCCTGCTTGAGTTCTTGTCCTGACTCCCTTCCATTATGAACAGTGATATGGAAGTGTAAGCCAGGTAAATCCTTTCCTCCTCATCTTGCTTTATCACAGCAACAGAAACCCTGCCTAAGACACTTGGTTTCATTTTTGGAGATGGTCCCACTCTACTAGCTTGAACCCACTGCACAAGGCTACCTACTCATAGAAGGTACAGCACTTATCAGGATCCATGTTGTTGGCCCACTGCTGGAATGGATTTTGCTGCCTTGAAGGCTTCCTCCACTGCCACCTTACCTTGCTTCCTGTCTTGCTATAGCTTTGTTCCTGTCTTGTCACACAGTATGAAAGGCCCATAGCCTACCTGGTTGTGGATAATGGTTGCTGTCTGGCTAAAATGTGCGAGAATGGGTGATTTGGTCAGTGGATGAGTGGCTAGCTAAGTGGATGAATAAGAATGTAGCAAGCAGGTGGGTAGATGGCTAGATGGATGAGATGGATGGGTGGGGTGGATATGTGTGCTGATGATTAGATGGGTGGATAGATAGGCAAGTAGATGGAGGAGTGAGCAGATGTATGGATGGATAGATGAATGCATGAGTGGTGGATGCTTGGAGAGAGGGAGGGATAGATGGATGAATGGATAGTTGGATGGGCAGATGGATATATGAATGGATGGATGGATGGATGGATGGGCAGATGGATGTATGGCTAGATTGATACATGGATGGATGGGCAGGTGGATGGATGGATGGATGGATGGATGGATGGATGGATGGATGGATGGGCAGGTGGATGGATGGATAGATGGATTGATACATGGATGGATGGGCAGGTGGATGGATGGATGGATGGATGGATGGGCAGATGGATGGATGGATGGATGGATGGATGGATGGATGGATGGATGGATGGGCAGGTGGATGGATGGATAGATGGATTGATACATGGATGGATGGGCAGGTGGATGGATGGATGGATGGATGGGCAGATGGATGGATGGATGGATGGATGGATGGATGGATGGATGGATGGGCAGATGGATGGATGGATGGATGGATGGGCAGGTGGATGGATGGATGGATAGATAGATAGATAGATAGATAGATAGATAGATAGATAGATAGATAGACAGATAGATAGAAGGGCAGGTGGGTGATGGATGGATAGGTGGATGGATGGATGGATAGGTAAGTAGATGGATGGGTGACTAGATGGATGGGTAGAGACATGAATGGATGGGCAGGTGAATGGATGGATGGATAGATGGGTGGATGGATGCGTGCATGGATGGGTGCATGGATGGATGTGGGATATTTGAGAAAAAATGGTACTCAGTAAAATTCAGCATTCCTAATTTTAGTTCAGAAAATAATGTTATTTTTAGAGTAAATGTTCATTAAATGATGTATAAGATCTGAAATTCAGGTTTAATTAGATTTCCTGCAATTTTGCTTGCTGATTCTGGGGACCTCCCCCCTGAACTTCAGGGAGAAGAAGAAAAGGCCTTCTCTCTTTCCCCAGACACCATGAGAAGCTCCGAGGCAGTCTGAAGACTGTGCAGGGTGGCTTTCGCTGGGTGTTCTGTGTGCTGCCTCTGGGTCTTGAAAGTTGTGGCCTAGGCAGCAGGATTCAATACAAGTACTTAGAGGACTCTGGGGCCACCACCCAACCAGCCAGATTTCAAGGCCCCTTTTCTTGTCTTAGTAATCCCTACAACTCCTTTGAAATTCCCAGGCCTCCACCTTAGAGGAGGATATTTGTCAAGGGCTTCTAATGACAGCTTCCTGGATACTGGGTGACAGTCCTGGCTCTGCTCTTAAAGGGCCAAGAAACTAACCATGAGCCTAGTAAGACAGGGTCCGAGTGAACTCTTGTGCACCTGCATGTGTTCATGGGGTTTTTGCCTATTCTGCAAAGTCCCCAACGCTTTGGGTAGATCTCTGGCCCCACCATTTGGTTTGGGAGCCAGCCAGCTGGTAGCAGACTCCAAATGGCTGAGTGGGTGAGGAGGGGGACACTGGTCAGGAATACAGTAATGGTTTGAGGGTCCTCCAAAATCCACTGCAAGAACAATGATAAGAACCATGACCCCCAACCCCATACTGCTTTCCCAGCTGGGTACACCAGTCAGAGCAAGCGCTGAATAACAAATGGTTCCCAAAGTCCCCAGACTTATAAGCCTCTTGCCTGATGTCTCCATTTGGTAAATGTCCCTAACTGTGCTGTACCAACTGTGCTAAGAAAACTCGCCCCACTCTAGACCCTGGGACAATTTAGGAAAATTTCCCACAGCTCTAGGGAGTTGGAGGTCCTCCTGAAAAGAGGAGACAAAATACATCCTAAAAATCAAGGAGTCAGGAAGACTGGACAGAGCAGCCAGTGGATGCTAAAGCACGGAGTGGGCAAGCATGTGAGACCCCAACTCAATATTTTTAGACCCCAGCAATTAGCTTAGCACTGAGTCACTGAGTAACTTGCTTTTCCACCCTCAGCTTGAGACCTTTGGCCTCAAGAGATAGCCCACCCTGTCCCAGGAACTAGCTCACCACATTCTTGACACATCTGATGACTGGCCCAATGTTTAACTATACAATGCCCCAAGGATGTTTGCTCCAGATAATCTTTAACCTTCCTTAAGGCATAAACTATTGCCTGACTGTATTGCTCATTCTGTACTTCCCATCCCGTGCATGATTTGTCCTCCACTCCTTGCCTTGTGATTTTTTTCCCCTTTAAATAACCTGACTTCAATTGCTCAGGGTCCCACAGTCCTCTACCCCTGTGCAGTGTATGGCTGTGGACCCCAGAGTTCTGGAATAAAAATCCTCTTGCTAATTGCATCAAGACCGTTTCTCTCAAGTGATATGGGTGTCGCCTTCCGAGGCATGGGGCTCTGGGTCACCCTTGATTTTTTCGGGTCTTACGCGTGCCAGTGGCCCTGGTGGGACTGGAGAGGTGGGAGTAGAGGGGACACTGCACTTCTGTCCTGCCAGGCACGGTGACAGGAGCCATGCAATCCTGGAGGCACAGGCCTCTAGGGACCTACCGACAAATAGAGAATCTTGCCCTGTCTGAGGATCTCCTGGGGAGCTGCAGAAAGCTGGGCTCCAGGCACACTTTGAGCTGCAGTGTGTCCCATGCCTGGGTCAGTTTATCTCAGGACTCTCACAGCAAAGCCAAGACTATGCCCCCAGAGACCCAGGAGGCACTGCCAGACCCTCATGTGCCACTCTGCACAGCCTGAACTTCTTCCCTGCATGAAGTACATAGGGCATACGCTTTACCTTCCTTCCCAGGAAAGCCCCAGCTCCCCTTGGTTATAAACCACACACCCAGGAGCAGGGGTGACCCTCATTTCAAGCAGGAATGGTTTGGGTCCCCTCCCCTCTGGCTGCCAGCGTTGTCTGCTCAGCTGTCCCAAGCACTTAAGAAGAGGGCAGCTGTCACTCGCAGCAAGTGTCCAGCTCCACTCTCTGCATCGTTTCCGGGACTTAATGGTCTTTCTCTGCTGAGTTGCAGGAAACGGAAAGTGAACTTGGCATTGGAGATCAGCTTGCCCTGAATAAAGGAAATAGACCTGGAGCCTTGCCAGGGCTTCAGCTCTGCAGGCATAGACCCACATCACTTCCCATCCCCCATAGTCAAGGTAGGCTAACAACTAGGAAACCTTTCCAGAAATAGTCTCAGTAACAGATGCCTTGGGCAATTATTAGTTGTCTTTGAGATGCTAAAATTTCCTTCCCACCCAGATATTTTTTGCTTTGCTGAAAATATTCTCCTTCAAACACAAAGACTCCTGGAGTTACAGAAGAGACAGCCCTCAGGGCTCACTGGCCACTCCTAGATGGTGTGTGAGACCAAGGTGGGTAGAGGGACGGATATATGCTGGAGGCTGAAGCCATAAGATGCAAGACCCAGGGGCAGGGCGCATTCTGGCCTCTCTCCGGTCTGCAGCCCAAACATGAACTAAAAAAAAAAAAAAAAAAAGCAAAAGGTGGCAGAGGAAGGCCAAACCCATAGCAGCTAACAAAAGAGGCAAAGAAAAGGTGCGAATTGAATTGGACGATGGGCTGGGATGTGCTCAGCAAGCACCTGGGTTCAAGAGTGACTCCTGCTTTGAGGGTTAGGTATTGACCCCACCCTACCTAGAGGGTATGGAAGTCCTAACCCCAGCACCTGCAAGCGAGACCTTATTTAGATCTTTACAGAGGTCAACAGTTAGGATGGAGTTGTAGTGGAGCCCGGTGGACCCCAGCCCACTTGACTGGAATGCTGATGGGAAGAGAGGGAGAGGCACAGAAACAGGGGAAAGGGGTCTCGTGGTAGTGGAGAGAGCAGAGTAATGTCCCTGCAAGATGTTTACAAGAGAGGAGTGCAGCTTGGGTCACAGGGGAAGGACCGAAGCTTGATAAAATTACATAGCAGACCTCTGCCTCCAAAAATGTCAAGTTATGGCTCTGCTGTGATGGCTTCCCAGAGTGGGGGACTCTGTAGTGTTAGGATGTTGTCTAAACTCCACCCCACAATTACCTGGCAACAGCCTGGTATGCCCCTCCCCACAGTTGCCTGGCAACAGTCAGGTAGGCCTGGCCCACTATAGAAGGGGGCGCTGGGCCCCCTCCTCTCTCTCACCTCTTGGCACTCTCTCCTCTCTCCTCTCTGCCCCTCTTGGGCTCTCCTCCCCTCCCCCTCTCTCCTGTGGTGGTCATGGCGGGCCTCCACTTCTCTACTCTTTACTCTCTCTGCCTTTCTCTGCCTCCACTACCCCATTAACTCCCATCCTCTGCCCTGAATAAACTCTACTCTATACCATGTCTGTGTGCTTCTGGTCTCTCAGGGGAAAGGATGCCTATTAGGGAACCCCCATCCCCCACACCGCCGTATACCATAGTCTCTAAACCTCTTTCTTTATTTATGAACCCACCATGTAGATCAACCCTGGGCACATACACAGACCCTCTTCCTTAAGGGATCGTTTCTGGTCTCTGACTGCTCTCCTGGAAGTAATTAGGCTCCCCTCAATGGTTTTTGTTTTGTTTTGTTTTCAAACTTTGATTTTTGGAGGTCTAGTATGTGTTCTGTGATACATATGCTTGCTGAAGTGGCTATAGCTTGAAGGCTGGCAGGGTGACAGGTAAGCTGAAGTCTCTTCAGTTCGCCAAGACAGTCTTAGAGTTACGTGTCTTAGAGCAGTATGAACACTAGAGCAGAGGTTGAAAGATCAGACCCCAAAAGTCTTGACAGTGGGCAGGAAGGAATAAACAGCACTTTTTAAAGCTCATCAAATACCTTCCTGGGCCTGACCAGCACAGCACAGCGGAGTAGCCAGTGGCCTGTGAATTCCTACCTGACTGGCCAAAGACCCACAACAAAGGCAGCCCAGCCCAGGGCCAAGGCTGTTCTTGTGCCAACAAGAAGAATATGTTCTATGGGTGTGTGGGGAAAGGGGGTGCCTCAGTGGGCCCATGCTGAGGCATCCCTTCCCCCCTGAGGGACCACACACACACACACACACACTCACACACACACACACACTCACACACACACACACACTCACACACACACACACACACAATGGTATAGTATACAATAAAGTAATAGAGTTTATTCAGGGCATGGGGAGGGGAGTTAAGAGAGTAGTAGAGGCAGAGAGGAGGAGAGAGTAGAGAAGTAGAGGCCGACCATGACCACATGGAGAGCCAGGGGAAGGGAACGGGGAAGGGAAGAGCCCAAGAGGGCAAGAGAGAACAAGAGGATAAGAAACAGAGGAGGGGCAAGAAGCCCCTTTTATTTATTTATTTATTTATTTTTTTTGGATTTTTGGATTTGGTTTTTTCGAGACAGGGTTTCTCTGTATAGGCCTGTGTGTCCTAGAACTCACTCTGTAGACCAGGCTGGCCTCGAACTCAGAGTGCTGGGATTACAGATGTGCGCTACCACCGCCCGGCTAAGAATCCCCTTTTATAGTGGGCCAGTGTTGCAAGGTATTTCCTATCCAATGACACTGAGGCAGTGAGAGGCCTGTGACGGGAGAGGAGGTGGAGCTAGGGAGGTCAGAGATGCTTGAATGGGGTAGGGAGAGAGACACGTATCAAGATGGAATCAGATTATTTAAAGGTTAGAAATTGGGGTAAGACTTTTATCATTGTGAATTGGCATCTTGTAATTGTGTTTTTAATATCCATAAATCTATTGGCAGACTATCTAAGATTAAGAGTCATGCTTTACCGGGTAATTGGAATGAGTAGGCGCTGGGCAGGAGTGTGATGAACACACGGGGACCATAAGGGTAGCCAGGACCTCTACTGGAGAGACAGCCAGGCTGGCAGGACTGCCGGGGAGCTTAGGTCCTGCAGAGCGGGACCCTGCAGGGACATAGTGTTAGACATTGTCAGGCCAGCACATCTTGGAAACATTGTCCGGTGCCACAGTGGAGAGTAAACAAGGCAGTTCTTTTTAATAATTCCTGCCACAGGCCAGACCTACCTGGTTGTTGCCAGGTATCTGTGGGGTGGAGCTTAGACAGAATCTTAACAGTTCTCCTGTCTGGCACCCAGTCCCTCCCCAAGCCTGTCACTATGGCAGGTGAAGGAAGTGGGTTTAGGAGATTTGATGATGGTGAAGTTCCGTCAGGGAGCCAGCTGGACTTGGGTTCAAATTTTGCCACTATTGCTTCTAATTGTGACACTGAGGAAGAAATCAGCCCTTGTTCCTCAGCTGAGAGGGAAGACATCCTTCTGGTCATTGTCCAGTATGCATTAAATATTTGCCTAGTGTGGCTCGTTAAGCATCTTGGATTTTACGTCAGGTCTCCAGAAGATCTCCCACTTGGGGCTGGTCCAGGAACCAAGACTGAAGCTCTGCCTTGATAAGGTCAGCTGTGGCCCACTGAGGAGCACACGGTGGCCACGCCCACTGAGGAGCACACGGTGGCCACGCCCACTGAGGAGCACACGGTGGCCACGCCCACTGAGGAGCACACGGTGACCACGCCCACTGAGGAGCACACTGTGGCCACGCCCACTGAGGAGCACACGGTGACCACGACCCCCTGCAGTTTATATGTACAGCCCAAACTAAAGGTTATGAGAGACCCCAACTCTTGGGGGTCTTACAGTTACAGTTAGGGTCTCAGGGCTGCTGCCAAGAAGTGTAGGTTCTTCCCAGAGGCAAGCGGAGGATAGCCCGCCCAGAGATAAGGAGGACGAAGACTCAGAGGCGAGGACAGGCTTTTATTGAAGCCCAAACTAAAGAGCAGCACCCTGTTGGGGAAGGCAGTGTCTCCAGGGCTGGTAGATAGCTAGTGGTCTGGGCTGCTCTTTTATAGGTTCCCTGGGCCCTCCCTCCTCCTCCTCCATTATCTCCTCTCTTTGGATGGGGAAGATAACAAGGCAAGTAAGGAGGCACCCCCACTGTGAGGCGGGTGTTAACCTCTCTTTACAATCCAGCGGCTGTGTGTTCCTGGCAAGATTTCCCTCCAACCTCTTCCCTGATTGCCTATTCCCTGATAACTCCTCAGAAGCATTAGACTTTCATGATGCTGGCCCAGTGGCCCCATTATCCATCCCGATAATGACCCTAAGCACACAGCCGACAGAGCACATGATCTCCTGAGGAACTTTTAATGTTTCAGTCTTTCTGAGGCCTTCCTCTCCGAAGCAGAAAAGGGCAGTTAAGAGCCCCCACTGGGATGGGGGAAGGGGCAGAGATGGCTGCAAAAACAAGCAGGAAGATCTGAGTTTAAATTCCCAACAGCAGTAAGAGCTGGGCGTGTCCGTGTGCACCCTGTACACCTGTATGTATTTCCAGTACTGTATCTTTGCTCCCAGGGGCCTTGGCCAGCCAGGCTAGCCAAACCAGTGAGCTCCGGGTTCAGTGAAAGACCCTGCCCCCCAAAACAAACAAACAAATACATAAATAATAAAAAAAATCAAAATAAGGCGGAGCGGGATTGAGTAAGGCGCCTGACATTGATCCATGAGCACACATATGCACATGCATAAGTGCACATGTACCACATGCACACACACACACATGTACACACACATACAAGAAAACCTTGGATGGGTGTGAGCAAGAATGCCATGAGTAACCCCGCCCTTCACCCCCTGGCAGAATCTGTCCACCACAGGCCTGGACCTGGGAGGGACAGACTCTCACATTTCAGGTTCCTCTCAGGCTTTGCTGATTGGCTCAGAGGTGGCATCTATCCCCAGTGGAAGAACTGAGACCCGGTTCCCTCTACTCTTAGAGGTAACGATGCTGGGTGAAGTCTAGAAGGAACATTATAATGAGTCCCCGGAAGGCATAACCGGCAGCTGCCCAAGGAGCATGCTCAGTCAGGATGGGACCAAGAAGTCCAGTAAGTCATGACAACAGACACTCAGGCTGGACCCCTGATCCTACCCGTGAGAGCAGAGGCGTTCCAGTCAGTACCCACCCTGTGGGTGAGTCAGAAAACTCCAGGCCATAGGGGGCCTTCCTCTCAGCACTCATGGGGGGGTTAATGACCGTCAATCACTGCCTCCTGTCACTGCTGTGGATACACCAAGGTCAGAAGTGACCACTGAGGCAGCACAGAGCCCACTCTTGGTACAAACAGAACATGAGCTGCCAATCTCAGAGTGAGGTGACTTGACATGCATGCTGTGAGAAGCACAAATGACCACAGAGCCTGAAGAACCTTTAACAGTAGCCATGAGTCCCAGTGGCAGCGCTGGTGCCCAAGATTTTGGAAGCAAGTGACCTGCCCACCTCTCTAGCCTGTCAGTAGCCTCCTCACCCTGGGAAAGGTAAGGGAAACCACTGTCCTCTGGCCTCTCTTATCTAAGAGAAGGGTGTGGATTTACAGGAATGCTTTTCAATAAATACACTGTAACTTAGGTTACTCAGCATTTGATGAGTAATTTGAAAAGCCAGCTAGCTCTTTCCTCTTTGAAGGACCAGTGGTTAGTAGATATCTGAGGGTGGGACTGTGACCTGGCACAAGGCTGTTTTCCATTGTGACCACAGCATCATGGTTCCACCAGTGTCTGCTGTCTGCCCAGGTCCCATCCAAGAAACCGCCCTGTGCTCCAGGATCCTGAGCTCCTAGACAGTTTTGAGTTCTCAGCTGTTTCTTGGCCTTTCTGTCCCCCACAGTGTGCAGAGGAATGGGTAGCAAACCTAGGCCTTAGTCCTGTGCCCTTGATGCGTCCTTCCCAGATCATCAGCAGGAGCTCCTCCCTACAACCTGGTTCTGCCCTGGGATGGGTTCTGCGGTGCAGGCAGGCTGCAGTAGGGCAAGAAGAAAAGCATCCCCCTGGGGCAGAGGCCAATCTCAAGGCCACGGCTGCCTCTTGCAAACATTCATTTCTCAGCCTTACCATTCTTCACTTTCAAGGGGACTTGTACTTAAAATGAGGAATTGATTTAGTGCCAGCGATGGGGGCCATCTCAACTGTGGCTGGCCCTGACCTTAATTAGACTGACACTGAAGGGCGTGTGGTGACTGAATTATGGGAAAGGGCTGCTTCTTGTAGCCTTAATAAGAAAAGGCCAGCCCGAACAGCTGCTGCCATTACCCAGATGTGTCCCCACTACACAGTGTCCCCACTCTAGGTCCCTGGTCAGGTTTGATGTTGGGGAGCAGGGCTCCTTACTTCCCCTCCAGGGACCCCAACACTGAGCCATTGTTAGAGTCAAGATACTGAGCCCCATCTGCCTTTACCTCCCTCCCCAGTCTCTTCTTGTCTTCTGCCTTCTGTGTTCAAGTGGGTTCTAAAACCTGCTTCCTTCTGGTAAAGAGTTGTCCATTTTCAAATGGAAACTCTACCTTCACTTCCAGGTTCCGTTCAGCTGGGTGCTGAAGTGTCCCCAACAGACAGACAGACAGACAGACAGACAGACAGACAGACAGACAGGAAAACTTCACATTGGGTGCTCAAAATATCCATCCAGAACAAGATGAGTAAATCCCACTGAGGCAGCCAGCTAGAGTCCCAACAGAGATTCCTGGGAAAGGCCACATGTCCCGTCCAGTGAGGCTTTCAACTTAACAACCACAGAGACGAGATATTACCAAAACAGGCAGAACTGACTTGGGAAGTTGAGGCATTGGCTGAGCTCCTATGCTCACCCTTGCAGCTTCTCTTTCCCAGAAGAGACACTTTGCTATCGTGGGTAAGTGTAGTGACCTCCATTGGAAATGGCTCACCACCCAGCTGTTCTCAGTAACAAGAGAAGGTTTTTACTCTTGGGCTATTTGTTGTTTCCTCTCTCTGTCACAGAGTAGGGGGTGGGGCAGCCCCACTCCTGGAGCCTGCTTCCCTGTGAACTCAGACAGCAAGTGACACTTTGTCAGCACAGTGCACATCACGACAGCTTGCCAGCCTTATGCGTGAAGCCCTGGGGACATTTTGAGTGCCACTTTCTCTCCCACCTGTGGGTGTGACTGGGGACTTGGTGGCTGCACAGATGGCAAAGAATTTGCGTGCTGGAAGCCAAGAGGTCTGTGGCTACTCCTCCGCAGAATTTCCTCCAGCCCTGAGGGTTGGAAGCCCCAGAGTGCCATTGCATGTGACCCAAGCAGGACAGCTTGTGTATGTGTGTGAGAAGAATGGGCACTCGGGACAAGTGTGTGCAAAGGACAAGATAGCCTAAGGAGTCATCCCTCGGTGCCTCTATTGTGTGTTTGAGAATGTGTCTCTCAAAGCCCTTCAACTTCTCTACATAGGCAAGCCTAGGTGGCCAATGAGCTTCTGCCTTTTTCTGCATCCCAGGTTACACCCATCAAATCAGATTATATGGATGCACTACTGTGTCTGGCTTTTTGTTTGTTTGTTTGTTTGTTTGTTTGTTTGTTTTTGAGTGTTCTGGGGATCAAACTCAGGCAGAGGCTACAAATTATAGGTGCCCCTAAGACCTATATGTCTGCCACTTCCTCGGCTCCACTGTCTGCTCTGCCTCCTCCCTCATCCCCTTCTCCTCCTGGGACCCAGAAGGCCCACTTTTCCCCCTTCGCCCAGTGATTGGCTTCTGCTGTCTTTATTGACACAGTCAAGAAGCAATTACAGAATTGATACCTCCCCTATGCCGGGCATGTGACATTTTGCTGAAAAGAGAGGTTTTCAGAATGGTTGCACGATGTTTAGAAAGAATATAAATGGAACCCCACAAACACTTGATAGGATGCTCTTCACTGGTCTTCAGTGGTCTTTCCTTTGTAAAGAGAAATGTGCCAAAGAACTTCTTGTGGTACTCCAGCTGATTCTGGCCACTTCCGCTGTCTCGTGCCAATTCAGTGGAGCCTTGCTGTTTCTGCTGGATCCTGCAGCTGCTACTGCTTCGTGTTTGGTGTTTGCTATTGGACTGGACTGCTGGCATCCTGACAACAACGAGTGAACCGCCCCAAGGAACTACTTCTAAACAGGTCCACAACACCCTTTACCTGCTAACCTTCCTTTCCCCCTACCTCTGGTCAATAAAAGAAGGGAGGATGAAGCATTTAAGAATCCTAAATAAAGTAGGTTTTAAAGACAATCTAAGCCTACACATGGTGATACACACGAGTAGTCCCAGCGCTCCAGAGGCTGAGACAGGAGGATCATGAAGTCAAGATGAACCCTGGAAAACACAGCCAGAATGTTTCTATAGATAGATAGATAAGTAAGTGGGTGACTGAGTGGGTGAGTGAGTGAGTGAGGAGTAAATAAGCAAAGGGAGGGAGGGAGGGGCTGGGTGAACATGCAGTCGTGCTTGCTGTGCTCGGTTTGATCCCCAGATCCTCTGTAACAAGCAGGGCATGGTTGTTACAACCATGTCTGCGGTCCCAACACTGGAGATGCAGAGTTCTGGTGGGTCTTTGGCACTTGCTGGCCAGCCAGCCTATCGAGCCCCAAGTTCAGTGAGAAACTGCCTCAAAGGAGGAGTGCCCTTCATGAGGAAGACACCCGAGGCTGTTGTCTGGCTTGCACACTCAAACACACATTCACACACTCACACACACGCACACTCACACACACTGTCTCACACATACTCCCATACACTCACACACACTAACACACTCAAACACACTCACACACACACACACACTCATACACACACTCTTACACACACACACACACACACACACACACACACACACGGAATGCCCCACCCCCATGGGTATGTAGCAGACAGGATAAAACATTATTCTGCTCTAGGAAGCCACCTGCTGCCACGTGTCACGGGCAGACACAGAGGTCGCGCATTGTGAGTCACTCTATGCCGAGTGTCTGCAGTGGGAGGCCTGCTAAGATCCCAAGCCTGAAGAGGTAGGCTTCAGTAGGGTAGGGGCAGTAGTGCCAGGGCCTGATTTCCTGTGAGGTGATGAAGATGTTCTAAGACTGACTTTGGTGACAGTTGCACTTACCTATTAATGAACTAAAAGCTATTGAAGTGCATGCTTTAATGGGCAATTGGACTGCGTGTGAGTATATCTTGATAAATCTGCTTTTTCCGGCAGGCGAAAGAGATAGCTAGGCATACAACAAGGCTACCTGTGTGTGAATGCACACAGAAATAAGAGACTCAGCCCATCAGCCCCTCAATATAAAAAAAAAATGTTGCATTTCAGATCAGGATATGTGTGCATTTGTGATTCAGATCAGTATATTGTGTGTATGTCTGTGTATATGTGTATGTATGTGAGAGAGAAATAGTGTGTATGAGTGTGTGTCTGTCTGCATGTGTCTGTGTATGTATGAGTGTGAATGTGTGTATATGTGTGAGAGAGTTTCTGTGTGTCTGTGTACGTGTGTGTACCTGTGTGTCAGTATGAGAATATGTGAGTGTGAGACTGTGTCTGTGTGTGAGTGCATCTGTGTGTAAGTTATGTGTGTGTGTGTCTGTATGAGTGTATGTGTGTGTCTGTGTGAGTGTGTGTGTGAGTGTGTGTGTGAGTGTCTGTGTGTGTGTGTGTGTGTGTGTGCAGAGTCCAGAGGAAGGTGTCAGGTGTCCTGCTCCATCACTCTTGGTCTTACCCTCTTGAGTCAGGATCTTTCCCAGACTCTAGAGATCTCCAGGTTTTGGCTAGACTAGCTGACTAGCAAGTCCCAGCAACAATGCCCCACCCCCACCCACCCCTGCCTTATTGCTGGGGTATGATGCTCATAGCCATGCATAGCTTTTACATGGGTGCTGGGGATTCAAACTCAGGTCCTCATGCTTTTGTAGCAAATGCTTACCCACTGAGCCATCTCCTCGACCCTCAAGAGGTTTTCAAAAGACTGTTCTATAGAATGCCAAGTACAGCTCTACTGTTGCTGCGTATGTTCTTCCTGGTCTCCCAACACCAGAAGCTGGCACCTCTTCTCATACGATGAGCCACTCGCAATGACATGGCAGCCAGAAGACTGGACAGCATAGTGCACATGCAATCATACAGCAAGCAGTGGCCGCCATATCCACGTGTCGTCCTGCCCCAGTGAGGGGCAGGTACCACACTCTACTGAATTGACTGATCTTACCCTGTGGAGCAGTGAAAACAACAGAGCTCAGAGAAAATGCAAACCTCACCACATCTGCTTCTCCTCAGTGGTGGGTGGGTCACTATCCAACCAGGCCCTCTATCTGGAGCCATTCAGACAGTTAGGAGAAGGCTTCCACACAACGTGTGTACAACGTAGCTCTACAGTGCGGGTCAGGATGGAGGTCACAGTGAACACGGCGAAGGTAAGGCTGCTTCCCTCGGCTCAGCTCAGCTCAGCTTTTATGCACTGCACACCTGCCGGGGCAGAACCTGAGAATGGGATGCTGTGGATATTTCTTCCTGGAAGAGATTAAGGAACAGAAGAAGCTAATACACTAAGTCGTCTTTCGGGATGCACCTGCCACCTCCAGCACTAGACAGTGTTCTCAGCCTCAGCCTCCCAGTCATGGTGCCGCTGTGGAATCTAAAGGCTGGCAGAGTGCCTGTCCTGACGCTCCTAAATATCAGGGCCCAGGGAGCAGCTTCAGACAGGACACTGGGAGGCTGTGCTGCATGCAGAGGCTGCTGATGCTGACCCTCTGGTCTAGGGTCTAGAGGACCAAGGGGATTCATGTGCCCCCCCACCCCATGTCAGCATACAGTGTTCTTAATGCCTAGGGGAGGCTGGGGCTTTAGGAAGCATCACACACCTCCAGAGAGGAAAGGGAAGATGAAAACGAGTTGCTAAATGGTATCTGTGGGGTTGGTGAGGTAGCTCAATAGGTAAAGACACCAAACCTGATGGTCTGAATCTGAGTTCAATATATATACTCACCAAGTTGAGGCGGCAGGGGGGAAGGGGAATTATCAAAAGAGATGTGTGAACTCAACACAGTCACATGGTCTCTGGGCTGTGCAAAGGGGAGATCCTCGCATGGGGGGTCAGGCTACCTACCCTGTGGGTAATGTGTCAATGTTACATCCCAAAGCAACCTGTGGAGTTCGCAGAGACCTCTACTCAGATAAAGCCGGAGTAGTTGGCTGCACTCCAGGAAAGTAGTTTAGGACCGATGTGTGAAGAAGCACTGTTTCTTCAGAAGATATTTCAACACAGGTTTAAGCACAGGGGTTAACAGAAAAAGAGGCTCTTAGACAAGGGGTGCTCTACACACAAGTGTGGGCGTGGGGTGCTGAAGTGTCTTAGCCAGGAGCCACAGGTATGATTTTGTGATCCTTTGTTCAAAGGGTTGCTAAGATACTGACTCTCTTGCTCTGTTTTGGTAAATGAGATGGGAAGATTGGTCCCTTGAGTACCTTGGCTAAGATTACAGTCTGACAAGGTACAACCATGGGGAAAGGGCGGTGAGAACGCGGCACTTATTATGATTGGGAGATTCACAGTCTGGCTCGTAAGATTCCCAAGCCTTTCAGATTTGCACCAGAGAAAAGCATGAAGCTGGGCCGGAAGGTCACGTGCACATGGGACTTTAGCTCATCTATATTCTCTTTCTAAAATCAAGAGCTATCTTCACCCTCAATGTCACACAGATGTCAACTGTGCTGGAGGGCTTGGCTCTCTGCTGGCAAAAGGCTTCAGCCAGACTCCAGGGTGAGACGCTTCATCCCTCCCTCCTTATGTTACCTTAATTTCCTCCATCTTTCTAAACTGTCGAGGAGGAAGAGGGCATTGCAAATGACATGTTTAAATGACCCTCTTGCTGAGTTGTGATTTCTAGCCCTTGGCTGGGGGTCACTTACAGCCTCTCAGTGGATGACCCCATCAGCCCTGGCCTGTCAAAAGTCCATTACTGTCTCTCTGTTACGCTAGACAAGCACAGAACACATCTCTCCATAAATAGACCAGGGAGGTGATGTGCTGAGGTAGCCTGCCTACCCAGGAGTAAGCTGACTGGAAATCAACAGACGTGGACCTCTGTGACATTGACCTGGCCCAAGTGCGTGGTACCTGCTTGAAAGGCAGGGGGAAGAAGGTGGGCTTGAGGAGATGGGGAAGGTGGGAGAGAGGCAGCCACTTCCAGCCAAGAAGGATGACACCACTAACCAGGACTTTTGCCTCACCAAGATTCACCAAGGATGTTGGAAAGATGGGCCCCAGGAGAGTTGCTATACAGGTCTTGAGCCCCTCCCACACACACTGGAAGGGATGGGAAGAAGACAGACTAAAGATAAAAGTGCTGGCCCTTTACCTAGAGATCCAGTGCTACGCCCTCTACAGGTGGCTAGGAGTAACACATGCTTGGCCTCACTAAAGCTGTGGTACACCGTTGCTTGACCAAGAGGAATGAGGGAAGCAGTGCCCAGGGAAGAAAGCAGCCTGCCAGACAGCTTACTGGGTCCTGGCAGAGAGTGCCATTGGCAGGCTAGAAAACACGCTCTCATCCCCCTCCATGCGGCCACCCACGTGTCAGGGTCCTCATCCATCACAGGGACATCGGCTGTAGCCACCCCTCCGTGAAAAACTAATAAGATAACAGATGCATGCGTGCCTGGAAAACTCCCACCCATGGGAGGTGTTATTAAATCCATTTATTACCTGGGATGTTCCTTTCTGCCAAGTTCATTTCAAATCAATTAAACAGAGAAATGGCTGTAGAGAAGGTCACGTGCACCTGTCCCCTGGCACCTGTGATATCGCCATGCTGGGTCTTCCCAGGTCTGCTATTACTAGGCTCTTTGCCATGTTTCCTCCTCAGACTGTGGGCATGAGAATGGTGATGTTGGAGACATATGGGAAGCCATATATGAAGGAAGGGTCTCAACATACGTGAGCTCCGTATCTTTACGGACTTGACCCTGGATCACCTGACAGAGCCAATGTCGCCCCAAGACCTGGAAGAGGGAGATTGAGGAAAGCCGACATCATGAAAAGAGAGGTTCACCTGACTAGAGGCGTGGTACCTGTGGCCAGAGTGTACAGCATGGAGCATGTGAGGCCACAGAACTG
This sequence comes from Apodemus sylvaticus, assembly GCF_947179515.1. Lineage (NCBI taxonomy): Eukaryota > Metazoa > Chordata > Mammalia > Rodentia > Muridae > Apodemus > Apodemus sylvaticus. The sequence continues at coordinate 7,226,564 of NC_067476.1, forward strand.
AGAGAAGACAGAAGTAGAGTCCCATGAGCCCCGTGAAGAGTGCAGATCTGCCCCTTCTTCCTCCAGGCCTCCAGTGATGTTCAAGATGGCACCCGGGCTGTATGAACGCTCAATCTGGGCGGTTGTGTTTGACAGCCCCTCAGTAAACCTGACTGGCCGTCCAGGAGGACTGAGTGGTTAATTCTGTAGGGACCCAATGGCCCCGTATGTGCAATGCTTGGCTATCAAGTCCTGTTAGTCCTGGCCCCTCCCACGCAGGTCCCGCCCCTTCTTAGAAACATAAACCTCAACTAAACCTGCCTTCTGATGGTATCTGAGACACGAAGAAGATGCTGTCACCAGTCCTGAGGTAGGAGGCTGGCTCTGGAAACAAGGCTAAAATAGCCTGGTAGCAGTGGTCTGAGGGAACTGCCCTCTGGCTCTGGCTAGGCCCATATCAGGAGTGTGCCCACCCCATGCTGCATATCTGAATGTTCAATTCTCCACCAGACCCTGGGCTGGATGACTCAGTGGAGACTAAGGAACAGAGGAAATGGTTGGGTTCCTGAGGGATCACAGAGGCTGGGCGGGTTATCTGGCTGGCTGTTTGTTTTTGCATCTTCAGGGCCAGTAGGACCGGATCTTTCCTTTTAGAGTGGGTTCCATTGGTGCTTCCCACATCCCTTGGAGGCTGAAGCAGATAGGCAACTGCCTATGAACACAAACAGAGGGACAGGCAGAGCCAAACCCACACCTTTCAGGATGAGGGCTGTGACTGACTGAACACACAGGAGTCACAGGCTCACCACCCTTGGACCCTTCAAGAAGGGTGGCATTTATTAATAGTTACTGTGGGACAAAGGAATTTCACGTGGCCCCAGATGTCTTCTTGAGGACTACACTGCCTGTTCCTCATATGACACATCATGTCCTCTCAGTGTGTGTTAACTGAGTGGCTACTACACACCAGGCAGTGTGCTTAGGCTGTGTGCACAGCCAGGAGAGCAGAGGCACAGCCTCCCTTTGGCTGCCTAACATTCTAAATGAACCTTGCTCAGCTGTGCACGCTTGCCAGCTCTGGCCCCAGCCCTGCAAGCCCTTTGGACCTTGCTTGAGGCACCATCAGCGGTAGGAACAGGGCAGTCTGACCTTTGAACTGGCTTAGGCTAAAACATTGGTGAGCAGTTCCAGGTGCTGGCCTTAGAAGGGCGTTCTAATTCACACCCCCCTCCAAGGCTGGCTAGAGCAGGAAATGGTGACTTGCAGCTGCCTACTGGGCCAGAGCTGACAGAAGGCCTCTTTTCTGTGAGCTTCCGCATGTCCATCTCTTAAGCCCTGAGTTCTGGAAGAAGGAGATAGAGGGGCGCAGACGACACCTTCTGCAGGTCGGGCCTCGTCCCAGTTCACTAGCTCACGACGATCCGCCAGCGCCTTGGGCGATGAGCTTCTTTCCTCCTCGGATTTCAAAGCCTTTCCTCGCTGAAATATAGAGATTTTCTTGGCGGGCTGGACTCTCACGGCTAGTCATCCGTCATCTTTGTGCACTCGGAATAACAATAATTATAGCAAGGATAACATTCATGCGTTTTTGTGTGGTGCTTTATGGCTTATAGCGGCTCTCTTGCTTCTTGGCGTCTTGTGTCTCGTCACACCCCAGACAGGCAGCATTTGAGTTCATACTGCAAGGGACACGTGTACAAACTCAGAGTGGTTGTGACCCTGTGTGTGCACATGGAGGCCAGAGGACAGCCTCTACAATGCCATTCCTTAGCCACTGTCCAACTTGTCATTTTGAGGTAGGGTCTCTCACTGTCGTGGTCCTCACCAATTAAGCTAGTCAGGCTATTCAGGAAGGCCAGACATCTCCATGTCTCTGCCTCTGTCCTGGGATTACAAGGGAGCAGCCCTCCACACTACTTTTGTAGTGGTTTATTGGGATTAAACTAAGATCCTCCTGCTTGCAAGGCAAGAACTTCACCATCTAAGCCAGCTAACCCACTCCCTGACCCTCGTCTTTGAGCCAGCCTGACCTCCATCCAATCAGGGATGCAGATCCAATTTCCGCCGTTCGTGGGACTCATTCAGCCTCCTTTGGCCTCTCGAGCCTTTTCCCTTCCCCTGCCTGCTCCTCTTCTTCTTCCTCCTGTGAGTTGTACCCAGACTGCAGGGGTCAGCTAAGTGCACCCGCCTCTGCTAAGGGCCGTATGTATGCACTGCCAAGCACGTGTCCAGACTACATACAGGACGATAGGGTGTTACATCAACAACTGGTGGTTGCAGAACCACCAGTCCTGCGGAGTAGAGTCCCATCTCTTATTTTGTTCTGTCTCCTAACTTTACATCATGATTAATCAGGTGAACTCTCTGACCTTGCTTATTATCTTCTGAGGACCAGGGCTTGCCCCTGGGGGCCTATCCACTTGGAAGCCTTCCCACCCAGGGCCTGTCCCCACTGGGGTCTGTGGGATGGCCTCGTAAGCATAGAGAGCCCAGTGTCTCCCTCTCTCCTGCTTCAGCTAACCTCCCAGCCACTCTTCCAGTCATGGCCTGAGACTCATTGCCATGTTTCAGGTGGAGCTGTCACTCAGGGCCTCCTGACCAGACCCCTGCTCTCCACATCACTTGAGATTGAGCAGACGGTGGCCACCTTCTTGAAATGGAAATGCATGCTTCTTGGCATATGGACCTACTAGCCAGTCTTCTTTCTCAGTCACCAGCTTTGCCTTTTTAGTTTAAATGATGGCAAGGGACATTCTTCTCCAGGATTCCTGATGAGTCCCCTGGACTATCTCTGTTGGGTCCTAAAGAGCCCAGGAATGCTTCAGGTAAGGACGAGGATATGTGGGAAGCTGCAGATTCCCTTCAAACAATTCTTTTGGACAACCCAGAGAGGACACAGACTGAAGCTGCTTGCACTGGACAACTTCACGTGTCAGTCAACAGAGGGGCGGGACAACATGGTGTACTGGAGATGTTTCAGGAATGAAGCATCATGTGGTTCTGTCTAGGGCTAAGTCTCTTTAAACCCACCACAGGCTCAGGGAGAAAAGGGGGCTAAGAAGAGCTGGTCTCTCTCAAGCCAGCACCATCTTTGGCTTTCAGACACAGGCAACCCTGCATTGCAGGTTTGGGCTGTTGGGCCAGAACCCGTGTCACTCACCAAGACTGCAGGCTGTACCACTGCAGTATCCCAGATAGCACTGACTCTACAGCTTGCTGACAGCATTTCTGGGGCTTTCCATGACATCCAGGGTGTGCTGAATGATGACGCCAGTCAAAAATACATTCATTGGCCTTACCCAGAATCCTTGCTCAGCTGTGCATGTGTTAAGGAGTTGGGGATGCTTTCCTCACAGCTATGGGGGAGGGGGACACAAACTGTGCTATGCCATTGTCAGTGTCCTGGGAGGATCACCCATATATCTCTGGACTTGGAAAAGACTCAGAGTCAGAATTCAAAGTGCGGCCTGCATTAATGTGCTGGTTTCTGCATTATCAGTAAAATTGAACAAAGTGAGTTGAACCATTGTAAGTTGGGAACTTCTTGTATACACTGAACAAATGTACATATACATGTGGACACACATGCACACACATGTAGCCAATACACACATACCCTCCTGCCTTTGTTTCTCTGGGAAGCATAGAAGGAAGGAGCCAGATTCACACCCTCAACTGTAGGGACCCCAGTGGGTTTCATATGGGTTTCCTGAGCTTGGAACCTGCACACAACTACAGAGTTGCAACACAACCTCGGAATCAGGCATGTGTGCAGACAGCGCCTTAACACAGACCCAGAGACCACATGAGGCGTTCATAAACATAGGTTAGCATTCACGCGTCTCTTCACTGTGGACAAGATGCTGAGAGGCAGCCAGTCATAGCTGCAAGCTACAGTTCACTTGGGGATGGATCTTGGAGCTTAACAGCACAAGCCATGGGACGCTCAAAAGCCAAACCAAACCATACTAAACCTGTCAGTGCTGGGGACAGGCCTCAGGCCTCAGGCACTAGCTGAAGGCACTTGCTGAGGCCAGAACAGGAACGATTTGAGCAACCCAGTGATGGAGACTAGAGATGCGGAATAAACCGCCTTGCCTGTACAACACTGCAAACAAGTTGGGTCTGCAAGTGATTGGGTGGGGAAGAGCCTGTCCCTCCTACAGATGACTCTCACTGTGTTGAGCAGGGATCGTCGAGTTGAATAACAATTCTTGTGCAGAGAACAGAGGACCAGGATCACTGGGCCTAGCCTGGGGGGAGGGGACCAATGGGAATCAGATGTCCCTTCCTACCAGCCTGGAGCAGCCCTGTGCCAGGCTTGGCCTCGGGAATAGTGTCCAAGAGGACCAACCCACTGCTTACACTGCCCCACCTCCGCCCTCCTACCCAGTCAGTGAGCCACAATGCACTAGTGGGTAAGCACTAATGCGCTGAATGAACTAGTGGGTAAGCACAGCACATGCCGACAGCTGGGGAAGCAGCTGAGCATCAGACCCAAAAAGTCACTTGAGAACTGAGCGACCAACACATCACCATCTTTACTTGATGATGCCACACAGGAATTTTCTCTTCCACATGACTTCGAAGAACAATGAAAAGTTACACAGTTCCCCCAGTTCTCTGGCCTGTATGACCTCCTTTCTCATGTTGACACATGCTAACTCTCAGTGGTGTGTGGCTGGGAATCATCCTCATTGACACAAAGTGGACAGAAATCTAGAAGCAGATAACCCAGCATCATCCAAGCGGACTTTTCCTCCTGGCCCTGCACTCTGAAGCTGCTCCCATCAGCACCTGGGCTCACCCACACTCACAGGCACCTCAAAGATTTCTCTCCTTCCTCTCTTCTGGAAACAGTCACTCAGGATGTCAAAGGATAACCTCTTCCTAGGTAGCTGCCTCTTAGGACTCTGTATTGGCAATAAGTTTTTAAAGATTGATTTATTTTATGTATATGTGTGCTCTAGCTGCATGTACACCTGTGTGCCAGAAGAGGACATCAGGTCCCACTATAGATGGCTGCAAGCCACCATGTGGTTGGTGGGAATTGAACTCAGGACCTCTGGAAGAGCAGCCAGGGCTCTCAATGGCTGAGCTGTCTCTCCAGATTCTATGTTAGCAATTTTCAACATCCAATTTCTCACCCTAATATGTTCAACTGCACAATTCCATAGCATTAAGTATATTCACAGCTGTACATCTGTCCTTGCTCTCCCTGGGCTTCTTGGCTCCCTAAAGCTCTGTCCCCTGAAACGCTGACACCCCCATCCCCCATCACCCAGTACTCTACATCTGCCGACTCCAGGAGCCTCCTATAAGTGCAGCTACATGACGCCTTCTCAGTGACAACTCCTTCATTTGCATAATGTCTGCCAGTTTTCATCCGATGTCCGGCCAGTATCCTTCCCTCTTTAGGCTATCCCACCCTGTGGAGGACTGAGTTTTACTTTTCTTATCACTGGACAGCAGACACGAGTGCTGCTTCCGTGGCTTACCTATTGTGAGTAATGCCCTAGCCATGGTGTGCAAACCTCTTCATGGCCTTGCCTTCGATGATTTTGGGCACATCCCCAAACAAGAGAGTGACTGACCATAGCTCCACCCTCCTTTCGGATTGTGAGGCCCATCTACACTGCTTCCCAGAGTGCCATCTTACATCCTACCAGCCGTGCATGGCACGCCAGCTTTTGACTTTTGATTGGCTACAGGGAACCTGGTGCCGACGCCAGAACTCCATACATTATCCCTCTTTGCCTTTTCTTCCTGAAACAGGAAAATAATAACTTCTCATTTTACAGCTAGTCCCATGCAAGGATGAAGGGATGAGTAGGCACACAGCTAGTAAGTGTCTGGTGTGCCCTGGACCAGTTCTCGAAAGCTTAGCAAAATGCAGCATCTGACATTTCATGTCTCATCAGAGAAGTGCATCTGGGAATGAATGAATGAATGAATGAATGAATGAATGAATGAATGAATACTGTGTGTGCACAGCTGCCTAGAGGCTATCCTGAAGTGATCTAGCAGCTACCTATGAGTTATGTTCAGGCCAAAGGGATGAGATAGCCTGTGGCTGGGATTTGGAAGCACAGACCCTGGAGCAGAGGGAAAGAGCTCTGTGAAACCAGTGGCAGGGAGCAGAGGCCCTGTCTGGCAGGCAGGGAAGGCTAGCATGCTCCCTCTGTTCCTGAGCAGACAATCGAGGGTGTAACAGGGAGGCCAAGTCCAGAGGCCGGGGACAGAGGCAGGTGGGCCTCACTGGTCCCCTGAGGCCAGGCTGTCTTCCCAGCATAAAGGACAGAGAAGAGCCTGTCAGAAGCCGAGGCAGACCTGGCTGATCACGCGTCAGCCCATCTTGATTTGCATGTGCCTTCAGTGGCTTGGCATTAACCAGCCACACAGGCTGCCTGGAATTAATCAGTATTGCCCTCCCTCTGGACTCTGCTCAGACAGCTTTATTTTCAAGGCCTGGGGCAGGTGGAAGGTGGGCTGCCTGTCCCTAGAGTAGGTTGTATCCAAAGCTACACACACACCTGTTTCAGTCCCTGTATGGGGTAGGGGGGGTTATTAAGTGACTGCCAAAAGCACTGTGCTCAGCCTTTGCATGCTCTGCATGCATCTCTGAGGAAGGGGTCCCAGAGAACTTCCTCTGCACTCATGGCTTGTAGCCCACGTTACTCCTGACCAACCTGACCTCCTCAGGAAAGGATCGTCCAGGAAGGGCCAGAAGAGTCCAAAGCTGATTCCCAGTGTGCGACAAATACTGCACTGCCAGTGCAAAGACCACAGGGTGGGAAGGGCTTCCTGTATCCAGATGTGCAGTCTTGTGTTCATGCAAGCACAAGTACACACACACAGTGCTGAATGCTGGCATCTGCTCATGCACACACACACACACACACACACACACACACGATGATGTATGTAGCCATATGTAAGTATGTGCTCACATGTACATGCCTATCTGTGTGTATAAGGTATTCCTGAAGTCCTTGTCATGACCAGGTTACCGCTCCCGCCCAGCAAGCAAGTTGGTCACTGGCTGCAGCCTCACGCCCCACTCTACAACAAGTCTTTGTATGGACCTGGCAACAACTCTGGGACTAAGCAGGGCTGTGCTCCTGCCCGAGGAGATCTCTGGCTCTTTAGGTGGATCCAGATGCTGGAGCACAAAGTCTAGATGTCAGTGGAGGAAGAGCCAGGGACTTCAGAACAGGACCAGTTCTCAGGATGATAATATACTCACCTCAGAGCTGACCATAAGCCCTATAGACTCCACCCTGCCCTGTGCTATTGCGTGTCAATGGCATCTTCCTGTGGTCAACCAGCCCAGGAGGAAGAGCCACATGTGTGCACATACACACAGACCTCCCACATGGTCTCTACAGATGTGTGGCTGGTTCTTCACGTGCCTGCCCATTTCACCAGCTTTAACCCAGTGCTGCCATTGGAGCTTCCCAGCCACCATGCTTCAGCTGATAAACAAGCAAAGCTGACGATGATGTCATTATTCAAGGCCACAGAGGTCAGCCATTGGGATCTGGGCTGACCCTCCAGGAAGGGGCAGTTCCCAGAGGCCCCGAGCAAGGCCAAGTAGATCCAGGAACTCAGAGATCCACTTGCCACTGTGTCCCCAGTGCCTGGATTAAAGGAGTATGACACTCCAGCAAACTAGTTTTTAGGGGCCACAAAAATACATCTTTAAAAAAGAAAAATAATATTGAGCCAGGCATTGGTGGTACGTGCCTTTCATCCCAGCACTTGGGAGGCAGAGGCAGGTGGATCTCTGACTTTGAAGCTAGCCTAATCTACAAAGTGAGTTCCAGGACAGCTATGGCTACACAGAAAAGTCCTACCTCTACAAAACAGACTAAAATAATAATAACAATAACAACAACAATGATAATAATGAGCCAACCACATGCATCAGTAGACAGAGGCACCTGCTATCACGCATGACAACCTGAGTTCAGGCTCTACAACCCAGAGAGTGAAGGAGACAACGGAGTCCCACAAGTTGTCTTCTGACTTCCTTATATGCACTGTGGCATGGACACACACATTAATAAATACACAAATACATAAATAAATAAATGTAAAACATCTAAAATCCTTATTAGTCCCTTAACAATTCAGCTTTCAGTTTGTCCAAATCAGTCTTGTTGGCTCCTGGGTCACGAACCCATGTTTCCCTCCTTCTAACCCACATCTCTTTCCAAGCCTGTGGATTCCATCCCTAAATGTTCCCAACCTTGGTCCTTTCTCACCTGGCCTTGGAGGAGACACTGCCTTCAGCACATTTATGAGGGCAGAGCCTGAGGAGAAATCAGGCAGCCCTACACCAAAAGCAGCCCCTGTGGCAAGGGACCTCAGGAGGAGCAGGAAGGAACTAGCCAGGAACCTCCTCCTGGGACAGAGATGGGACAGGAACCTGTCCTGGGACAGGAATCTCATCTCTAACCAGAGCATGCCTGTGTGTCAGGATCAGGCATCCCTTAAACTAGTGATCTCTGTCCTTTTTAGAACATTTTGGCCCAGGGGCCTGTCATCCTTTCCCAAGCATCTGAGTCCTTAGCCCTAGACTGCCCGGCCTGCCTCCTTGCAGGGAAAGGATGACTGTGGCCATCCACAGGGGTCGCTTTTCTCCCTCCACTGAGAATCCACTCAAAACAAGGTGGAGAGGGAACATGGCACAGAGCTCTGGGATTTCGGCTGGGCACTTTCTTGGGGCCCATGCCTATCCTGACATTGCTGTACACTTTACCTGGCTCCTGTCTGGTGTAGAGCACAAAGCAAGAAGGGCCCAGTGCCTTAGAATTCTATCCAAGAGGAAAAGCCAGCCACACCTACAATCCCAGGTAATAGACTCCTGGGTGGTAGAGGCAGGAGGGTCACAGGTTCAAGGCCAATCTCCCTGGGAAACCTTGGAGCTAGGGGCTGTAGCTCAGGGCCACAGCACTTGCCTAGCATGGGCAAAGCTCTGGGCTCCATTCTCAGTGCCAACAGCAAAATAAAACAGCAAAATGAGAAGAAGCAGGGGAAAGTAGAAGCTATTCTCATTCACTTACAATAAACCCAGCAAAACCCCACCAAAGGGGAAATGTATGCATGTGAGCATTCAGAATCCTGTGGCATGGACCAACAAAGCCGGGAAAAGAGGAAAAACCAAAAAAATTCCAATATAATACAGAAGAGATAAACATTAATTATTTATATAAACCCTGTCCCAGAAAGCCCAGCTGCATCCTATAGCCACAGAGACGGCGTGTGGGTGTCTTCTTCCTAACCCATTTGTAAGAGCTCATTCTCTGAGACCAGACGGAGAGGGGCTACGGCCGAGTCCTGCGACTCTTGTCTTTAGCCCAGAGGCTACTTGGGCTCCTGATGTCAGCAACTGTCTCCAGGGGACCCTATGAAGCCAGAGGCTTTGTACCCTTCTCAGATCAGATCCAGAAGGAGGGCCCACAGAGCCTGGCAGAAATCTGAGGGGCAGCAGCCAGCATCACACCTAGAGTTTGATTTCTTTGTTCTTTCCTTTTGTACAACTTGGGTGAGCCAAGCACTGTGTAAGGAGACAGGGCAGTAGGAAGCCCGCTGGGATGCTCCGGAGCAGATGCACGGAGCAGCTGGCCATGTCTCCAAAGAACCCGGGTCCTCTGCTGAGAAAGGAAATAGTAAAGACCATGATGTTGCTTGCTAAGGGTATCCTGATCCTACCCACTCCCAGCACACACTGGAGAGAGAGAAAGAGACAGAGACAGACAAAGAGATAGAAACCAGAAGAAAATACGTTATACCGTGGTGTTAGCACCAGAGCAAATGGAAGGATACTGAGTTTTAATTTATGTAAATCTGTTCTTGAGTCTCTTTAAACGTCATTATCTTTATATAGAATTACTTTGTCCCACTGTTTGCAGCTCTCACACATTTTGAGACTAACAACACCAGCAGTCACACAACACAGCAACATAACACTCAAAGACTGTAAAATGGCCTTGCCCCTGCCAATTGTAAGTTGTATAAGACATCACTTAGTAGGACTAAATGGTATCCCAATGCTACCTAGCAGAAGCTACAGTGAGGCCAGGGGCCAGCTTCCAGCTCTGCCGCCTACGGTTCACAGGCATCACGAGCCTGCCATGATTGCTTACAGCTATGGTGTGCTGACAGCCTATCAGATAGCTCTTTGGATTTGTTTTAGGATAAAAGAACACAGAGCAGTGGGATCTGGAAGGATGGAGAAGCAGCAGTTTGGGCTTTTCATTGCTGATTCAGAGAAGCGAGAGTTGGGCTTGCTTCTCTCGAACAGTCAGTGATGTCTGCGGAGTAAGTTTGTTCCAACTGGGGGCCAGCAGGCAGAGGATGTGGCCTGGCAGAACACATGCATGGAGCAGGAGGACTGGAGCAGAAGGTGATGACCAAGGATGGTTACTGCTGCCTGGTACCTGCCAAGCAGTGCAGGTGTCCTGGGTGTAGACACGATTCACTATGTGTCGCTTGTCACCTGGGGGCATTACCACAAGCTGTGGGTCCTGTACTCCCTCAGCCTTGAGCTCCACCTGGACCACAGCTAGGCTGCCCAGCCCCTCCACCGTCCCTGGTGGGAGCACACAGGCTTGGTTGATCTGGACCCTGGGTGGAAGGAATAGTCAGCTCAGCCGTTCTCACTTAGGTGTGAGGTAAGTGGGCAATGGGTCACAGCACAGAGAGGGGCAAGAGGCCGGGTGAGTTCCGCAGCACATACTAAGAACACGGGTTAAAGTCAAACAGAGCTTTTGCTAGAGTGTCTTTCCATGTTTGCAACAAGGAATTCTGGGCAGAAGCCCATCTTATGAAGAGGGAGTGCAGGGCAGGCAGCCTTCGGGTCTGGGCCCCTTTTCAACCCCTCTTCTAAGGGATCAGAACTTGATGAGGCTGCTGACCCAACTTGTGCACTAGCTATGGGTCACCCCTTAAAGTCAGCAGCCTGCATCTTTACTGCGTGTGTGCTGAATGTCTACTCAGATCAGGAATGTCCTGGGTGAGGGCAACCCAATGCGGCTGTTTAGGCAAGTTAGCTATCATCAAACATCATCTGCCTGGGGTGGGAGTTTTGCACTTTCCCTATCCAGTGTCCCCACTGAGATCAGGATGCTATAACCACCAGCAGCTACCTAGCCTAATTTTGGGGTTGGTAGCCACACAGAAAAAAAGTAACCCAAGTACCTGGACAAAGAACTAAAAGAGGAGGAAATGGCTGTCAAGCCGCCAGAGGGAAAACTTGCTAATTACATTAGAAGTATCAATTTGCAATACTTTATAGTGGTTAAAACAGCTGGTGAGAGTGTCGAGGAAATGCAGACTTGACTTTTTGGAAGCTGATTCAGGAATGCCTACCAGGATAAAGATGCTTGTAACTCGAGGCTAGGCGTTTTCCATCCCGCACACACATCTGTGCACAAAACCCAGGCTATGCACAGCAACGCTTCCCATTAAGATACTAAAAACAGCGTCTAGGAGCCTCAGTAGCAAATCAGCTAGCTAACTTGTGTTGTGGGAGGGTAGTAGAGGTGATTTAAGAGTGAGAAAAGTCCGTCCAAAATGACAGAGGAACAGACAAAAATGGAGGAAACAGTGTGCATGATGTATCATGCCGTGTCTGCAAAACAAATGTGCATGGTGTATGTACATGCATAAATACATGTGCACATACACGTTAGCATATGTGAAGGTGTACACATGTATGCATGCAGTGTGGGTATTTTCTCACATATAAGTGCATATATGTGTGAACAAATACCTATTCACATGTGTTTTATATGTATGTGTATAAAGATACATACCTATCAGATCAACCATCTTAGTTAGGATTCTATCATGGTAATAAAACACTATCACTAAAACAGTTTGAGGAAGAAAGGGTTTATTTCAGTTTACAACCCTCAGGTTATATTCCATTAATGAGGGAAGTCAGGGCAAGAACTCAAGGCAGTAACCTAGAGGCAGGAACTGAAGCAGAAGCCTTGGAGAGTGTTCCTTGCTGGCTTGCTTCTCCTGGCTTGCTCAACCTGCTTTCTTATAGCACCTGGGACCACAAACCCAGGAGTGGAACCACCTACCGTAAGCTGGGCACTCACACATCAACCGTCAGTGGAGGAAAATGTGCCACAGGTTTGCCAACAAGCCAATATTGTGGGGGTATTTTCTCAGTTGAAGTTTTTGCTTCCAAAAGAAACCTAGCATATGTCACATTGACATAAAATTAACCAGTACACCATCTATTCATCTCTGTGTGTTCAATATCCATCCCTCCTGCCACCTATCCTATCCATCCATCATCCATCCATCCATCTACTCATTCATTCATCCATCCATCCATTCACTATCCATGATCCATCTATCTATCTGCCCATCCATTTATCCATCTTTCTTTAATGACATTCATCTATTCATTCATCTGCTCATCTACTCATATGTGCATCCATTTATTAGCCAATCCATCTAGCTATTCATTATTTACCCACCCATCTACCCAGCCACCTGTTCATTTACACATCTATGCACCCATCCATTAATCTACCCATCCACCTATTTATAAATCCACCCACCAATCAACCAGCCCATCACTCTACCCGTGCATTCATCGATCTGCCATCCATCCATCCATCCATCCATCCATCCATCCCCATCCATCCCATCCATCCCCATCCATCCCCATCCATCCATCCCCATCCATCCCCATCCATCCATCCATTCATCCATCCGTCTGTGCATCCATCTGTGATCTCCTCCAATCTTAAGAACTGGAACAGTGTTAGGAGAGAGTGAAATGAGAGGCTGAAGGAGGTGAGAGACCTTGCACTATTAACTCTTACTGTGCACAGCAGGTAACAGTCCTGGCAACCTGAGTCCCATCCCCAGAACCCGTATGAATATGAGAACTAACTCCACTGGCCTCCATATGCATGCACACCCACATACACACACATCACACACAAAGAATAAGTAAACAAATTTTGAAATTGTGTGCCCTTCAGACAGAACTTATCAATTCCTGGAAGACTGGGAGACTCAAATCAAGTTAGGAAAAGAGATGGACTGCTCACAGTCTGGCCACACTGCTATCTGCTAGCTCCATGGGTTCTAGTTCTAAGGTGAAAACCATCCCACTGGTGGAATGGCTCCCACAAAACCCCACACAGGGCCTGGAAAGATAGTTCAGCTGTAGAAGCTTAGCCGGGAGTGAGATGATCTCTGAAGTGCTCCCCACCAAGTACTCCCTACCAAGTACTCCCTAGCAAGCCTGCCTGGTAGACATCAACTCAGAGAGATGGGTCGTGGCTTTTACACAGAATGCAGTCTCTTGCCCAACCTCTCAATCCTCTTGCATCCTCTGCTTCCAGGGCTGATGTTGTCAACCAGCTAGAAGTGGATACCTGGATTTCTGTGGTGAATGGCTGAGCTGACTGGGCCTGCAGCTAAAGCCAAAGGAGCTGAGGAAACGGGGTGAGCAAAGGTTGAAGGCAGATGAAAGTCACAGACAGCCCAGAGAAAAAACAATTCTGCCCTGGCATCCTAGGTCCACGCAGGGCTGCTTGGGCGGCACATAGAACAGAAGAGCTCACATGCATCAGGGCCCCAGACACCTGCCGTGTAGCCACATTTGTAGGGGGGTGCTTGTGAACGCAGCTGCCCACAGGCCAGCTTGAGCGGCAGGGCTGCCTTCCTCCTCTCTGCACAACACTCAGCCTACGTTCTCTCAGCATGACTCCCGCCCAGCAAAGTTCTAAGAAATCAATGTCAGCAGCAACTGCGTCCACCCTGTTTCCATCTCGCCCCCTCTCTTCACACTCCTAAATCTGCCTGCATGGGTAATTAAAGGATTATTTTCATCTGATGTTTGGAGAATCCAGGCTGCTGGCGTTGGGGGGGTGGGGATTAGAGTAAGGAAGGGTTGTGAAACTATTGACCCCTGAGTATACAAGATGCCTGCACCTTCCCAAGGCACCGGGACTGAAAGCATCAACTAACTCTCCTCTCTCTCTCTCTCTCTCTCTCTCTCTCTCTCTCTCTCTCTCTCTCTCTCTCTCTCTCTCTCGTTACATGAAGGACACAGTGGAAGCCAAGCACTGCTCCCTGGATAGGTACACCAAGGACTTGGAGAAATAGCTCTGGGCATTCTCTTCTGCACCCAAGCCTGGCCAGGGCAGCAGGAGGTGGGGCAGGGCTAGCCATCTGCAACCTAGCCTAGTTCAGCTGGGAACTGGGAAGATTCCTGGAGCGGGTGCTAACACTGGTCACATTCTCATTTCCAGGAATAAAATCAGTTCTACCCAAAACCTCATTCCCTCAGCCTCTCCAGAGCAGATGGGCTAGACCACAGTAACCACGAACACTCTGATTTACCTCAGTCATCGCTCACCCCATGCCGCCCACCATCACTGCCCACCCCCATTTCTGTCTCCCCAGCAAGGATGAGAAACCTCTGGGACCAGAAAACAGGAGCATCATAGGGTGCAGTAGCCATGAGGGCTTTGCTCAGCCCCCACAAGGCACCCTTTATCCAGCAAGATTAGTTTTCAAGCCAAAGTTGAGAGGCCTCCATCCCTGAAAGAGATAGTTCTTCTGTGAGCCTGAGACAGCCTGACCACTAGACACAGGTAGATGAGATGAGCCTTTGAAGGGACTACGAGGTGCTTGTCAGAAAGCTAAGCAGGCTTCATCGGAGAGGAGGGAGTGGCAGGCTAAAGGAAGGATGACCAGGTTGACTTCAGTGATCCAGGAGCGAGCGTCTGGTAATCTTTCTCAGTCTCAGTCACAGGGCTACACTAAATGACAAGGACAACATATGCTCAACCCCCCGATCCTCCACTGTCACCACCTGCAGCTCCCAAGAAATCTTGCTTATCACTGAGGCTCCTGTCCTCTGATTTGTATTTGTTCCACGGGCAGCTGCTGGCACCTGTTCCAGATGTAGAAGCAGGTAAGGCGCTGGGCGCACACTGAGCCAGCGGAAATGATACGCAAGGCAGAGCTGGAGGGCATCTTGGCTTCCAGACCCCTCTCTCCCCGCTCCTCTAGTCTCACTCATGCTGGTCCACAGCAGAGCTGGAGAGAGCCATGCAGATGTCCTCAGCTAATGTCCCATGAGTGACAGCCCTGCTTCCGCACAGACCCTTGCCCTGCATGCCTCACGTTTCTCCCTTGGGTTCATGTATGAGGCGGGCATGCTGCCAGGGAGGGCTCTGTCAGTGTTTGCCAGGTAAGCATAAGGAACTGGGTCCAGCTCCCCAGCACCCATGTGAGAACATGGTGGCATGCCTGCGATCCCAGAGCCACAATGGGGTGAGAGTGGATTTGGAGATAGGCACATCCCCAGAGTTCACTGTCCAGCTGATCCAGCAGAATCGGTAAGCTCCAGGTTCAGTGAAACAACCCATATCAAAAAATAAGGTGGACAACACTTGATCCTGTGTCAAAAATAAGGAGAACACCTAATATCAGCCTCTGCCCTTACACACACACACACACACACATGCACGCACGCACGCGCGCGCGTGCTAGATCTGGCTTCATGACCCCTCTTTTACATACCCAGCTAGAGCTCCTTGGCCTGACCCACTAAATCCCTGATGGTTGTGGTCATCAACTTAGCGGACCAGGTGCCCAGGAGACCGAGAAGAGTACGGTGAGCTATACCACAGAATGAGCAAGCAGATATCCAGCTTTCCGTGAGGAAAGCTTCCACGGCATCAGGATTTCAGATACACACACACACACACACACTTTGTCCTTCTCAGGTATGACAGGTGGATCACAAGACGAAGTGAGCTGGTATCGCGACAACATGCCACTGGCACTGTGTGTGGATGACTTTCTATCATGTCGGTTATTATGAGGCAAAGAACAGGAAGCTTGAACAGGACCTGACTCAGCCCTGCAAATGGGCCAAGTATTTAAGGATAATTAAGACTATCTGCTGTGAGCTCTGGAGAATGAGCAAGAGCAGAGTTGATCGTTCAGTTAACGTTACTCCAGCGCTGAATGACGACTGCAACAGATAGCTTCTTCAGTGAGCCCTCCATGTGCTCTGTCATTCACACCGCCTCTGTGCCGGAGGGGCCTCTGTCCTCTCTCCTAGATCCTGGGCTCTCTCTGCCATCACAGCCCACCCAGCACCAAGAAACAATGGGGTGTAGCTTCTAAGACCAGATCATAAAGGACACTGTTTCTTCTGCCTTGTTCTCACGGACAAGCTCCCTCAGTGCCCAGCAGCTGTGCTGGAAAGGCAGCCGTGTCCATGAAGCACTGAGGTTGCATCCAGCGTCTCTGGCTGTGGCCCCTGCTGACAAGGACATGAGAAGCTGGTACCTAGAGGCTGTGTTCCCGGATGATTCCAGGCACAGCTGTCTGGCCTCCTCAGAATGAGACGGAAAACTCTGTCCCCTCAGACTCCGATCACCATAGCAGAGCTGTGAGCAAGGTTAGCACTGACAGTGGCTTTAGGGTCAGTGGGTACCTGCTCCCTATGATTGGTACAGGAGAGGAATGGGCTTCTGCAGCTCAAGCCTGAGGAATGTGTCACTGGCTTTGAGAGAGTTCAGCAGAGGAAAGGGAGGAAGATCCAGGAAAATTGTGGTCGAGAAGCAGGAGCCTCAGTACAGAGCTGAATGTCTCAAGGCTCCAGGTGCTGGTGGTGAGGGCAGGAAGGGAGGGCAGGGAGGAAGGGAGGGAGGGAAGAGAAGAGGGAAGGGGAGGGAGGGGAGGGGACGGAGGGGGAAGGAAGGAATGGAGGAAAAGAGAAGAGAAAGAGGGACAAGGAAGGAGACAGGGGAAGGAGAGAGAGATAGAGGGAGGGAGGGAGGGAGGGAGGGAGGGAGGAAGGAAGGAAGGAAGGAAGGAAGGAAGGAAGGAAGGAAGGAAGGAAGGAAGGAAATAAAAAATACTACCCAAGGTTTTGACCTGAGCAGTTGGTAGCACTGTGACCTATGACTCTGTGGACACAAGGAATCTAATCCCATGAACTTATAAAGTGTATGAGACGCTTCAAACAAAGTATTCAAAGTCATACAGATTCCTCCCCTGGGTTCACGTATGCTGGAGGGAGGGCTCCGTCAGTGTTTGCCAGGTAAGCATAAGGAACTGGGTCCAGCTCCCCAGCACCCATGTGAGAACATTGTGGCATGCCTGTGATCCCAGAGCCACAATGGGGTGAAGTGGATTTGGAGATGGGCAGATCTAGTGTCCGCAGAAAAACACTCCCGAAGAAAGGCCAGCAAGGCCAGCCCACTAAACACAAAGGGCTGAGTGGCGCTGCCACAGGAGAATGACCCACTCTGCTTGCCCTCCTGCACGCACAACACAGCATCTGAAATGTGGACATGACCCCCACGGATCCTCCAGGTCCTCTCCCAGTACATACAGATAACTTCCAACAAATCAGCTTCCCCACAGAAACCAATGCTGGCAGGGGAATGAGAGGACAGCGGCCAGCATGCTCTGGGAGAAGCACAAAGAGGAGACACTGGTGTGACAACAGCGAGGCTGTGGACGTGGTATTCTAACCACCGCACCTTCCTTCCCGCGGCCTGTTCAGAGTTGTGTGGCCACAGGCTCCAGCTGGGGGGGCGGGAAGGGGGGTTGGGGGGTTGGGAGGTTGGGGAGTTGGGGGGTGAGGGGTGGGGGGTGGGGGGTTGGGGGGTGGGGGCCAGGGGGTCAGTGGAGACAAGCTGATGAGTTGAGGGGCCCAGGAGAGAGGAAAGCGTGGAGGAAACCTCGCTGCCTTCCTGCTCAGAGTTGCTTTCTGGAGCTTGGCCGTGCTGTGGAGGTCACGTGTGGAGGTCACGTGTGGAGGTCACGTGTGGAGGTCACGTGTGGAGGTCACGTGTGGAGGTCACGTGTGGAGGTCACGTGTGGAGCTGGAACCTGAGCTCCCACTGTGATGTCAGTTTGTGTCACCCTATTTGTTCATTTCTTTGGTATAGTGACAGAGCACATGGCTAAAGAAGGAAGATGCAATTTGGCTCAGTTTCTGAGGGGATCCGGCTGTCATGGCAGGAAGGGACTGTGGGGTATGGCCAGGCAAAGCAAGTCCTCTCCGGATGGCCAGGAAGCAGAGAGACAACACGCTGCAACCAGCTTGCGTTTTCCCCGGCTCTGCTCTGTCTGGGCACCCAGCCGGCCGCATGGCACCACCCACCTTCAGAGGCCTTTTCTCTGCTCTCGGTTATCTGTGGAAACGTCCTTGAGCACACGGCTGCTGGACCTCCACCACCTGATGACTTAGGATCTCATGACGCTGACAGAGAAGATTAACAGTCACAGTGGGGCGGTGCCTAGACAATGATCGGTCTAGGTGGTGGACAAAGTTACGCTGAGGACCCTCCACAGCGCGGTGGGAAGACCAGTCTACAGAAGGCCAGAAGGAGCCGTGGCTCCTGGCTCTCCAGCCCTTGGCCTTGAACTGCAGTTGATGCTCATGTCCAGCAGCTTGTCAGCCCTGTGACTGTGGAAGTGTGGCCAGTGGCCCCCCTCGCCTTTCTGTCCAACTTGTATCTAACCAAGTCAACTGGTTATTAAAACAATGGCGTCAACCACTTAAGGGGCAATATAACAGCCTCCCAACATAACGATAACAGTCTGCAAAATTATCTGACATTTAAAGCATCAAGACCATGTGAGTCACTATGAAGAAAAGGCTCCGGAATGAATCAGCCACGAGATGAGGCAAATGTTGGGATTACTAGACAAAGGCTGCTATTTTTAATTATGATGTGTGTGGAAATTAAAATGTTCTCATACTGGATGGGAAGAGGAAAACATCTTATTTCAAGGAGAAATTTTAAAAATTATTACATTTATTTATTCTTTCTCTGTGTCTGTCTGTCTGTCTGTCTGTGTGTGTGTGTGTGTGTGTGTGTGAGAGAGAGAGAGAGAGAGAGAGAGAGAGAGACCCAAGTGTGGAGGTCAGAGGACAACCTGCACAGGTCAGTTCTCTCTATCCTGTGGGTCCTGCTGATCAAACTCAGGCTGCCAGGCATAGGAGCAAAAGCCTTGCTTGCTGAACCATTTTGCCAGTTCCAAAGAGAGAAAAAATTGAATTGAAAAAAATAAAAGAACATGAAAACAGTCACCTGGCAGAGTTAGCAGCACGCTGGAGGCTATGGAAGAAAGAATCAGCATTCTTACCTTTCAAAACACCAAAGTCACCCAGTGTGCAGGAAAGAGGAAACACCCAGTACCTCAGAAACTCTGAACAATTACAACTCTTATACATAAACATTTGAAGAGAGAGAGGGAAAGGGAGAGGGAGAGGGAGAGGGAGAGGGAGAGGGAGAGGGAGAGAGGGAGGGAGAGGGGAAAGAGTACAATTGACAAAGTCACCATATTTCATGAAAGACAGCAGTCGGGGACCCACATAGAGTGAACCCATCCACAGAAAGCCACATCTAGGCACACTAGAGTCACAGGGCTAAAACACAAATTAAAAGGTTGGTATTAGCCAAACCAAGCTTTGTGTAAATATTTTCTATTTCTGGTTTAAATGGTGATAATTCCAAAACCACAGAGATCCGCATTCCCAGAACGAAAGTGGCACCTTTCCCTGCTTCTTTGCTTCCTCTGCTCGGTAAAGGAGGCCACTGGGGGTGCTGAGCCATCACCGGCTTCTAACTCAGGCCCTGTCACCTATCATCCTAGCAATGGCCAAATTTGAACGAAAGAGAGAGAGAGAGAGAGAGAGAGAGAGAGAGAGAGAGAGAGAGAGAGAGAGGAATGAAGGAAAGAAAGAAATAAAAGGGGAAAGGAAGGGAGGAAGGGAGGAAGCATCTTAAGCTTTCCAGGAGCCCCTGTAGGTACCCCAATATACAGCAGACAGTGGCTCTAATTCTCACCCCAGGGTTTTCCCCACTGCACTTTTCACCAGAATTTAAAAAGCCTGTACCGCAGTGGGTTGCTCTCTCCCTCCCCTGCCTTTCCCTCCACTGACCTTATTGTTGAAAGCAGAGAAAAAAAAAGACAAACTGAGAACCCCAGCGTAAATGATCTCAAAGATCAGAAATAAAGACAATCCTGGCACTAGAAAAACTGTGACAGGAAAATGACAAGTTCAAATCCAGCCTGGGCCACATAGTGAGATCTTGTCCATGAAAAGGAAGGAGACAGGAGAAAGAGGACTAGAGGGGGGGGATGGGGTCGGATAGACTCAAATAGCGATGAGAACTACTTCAGCAAGGAGCAAGAGTTCATCAAAGTGGACTTTTGAGGAATAAAACATGCTTGTGTAGTGTCTAGTAGAGATGCGCTTTTAAAAAATACATTTGTTAATTATATATGTGTGTGTGTGTGTGGGTGGGTGGGTGGGTGGGTGGGTGAGTATGTATACCTAAGTGCAGTACCCATAGAGGCCAGAAGAGGGCATCAGATCCTCTAGAGCTGGAGGTATAGGTGGTTGTATGCTACCTGATGTGGTAGCTGGGAACTGAACTCAGGTCTTCTGCAAGGGCAGCAGCTCAGGGCTGGAGAGATGGCTCAGTAGCACAGCCACATGCTCACAACCATCTCTAACTCCAGTTCTGCCTCCAAACCCTGCAACCCAGAGTTCTGCAACCTCGACCCAGAAAAAGAAAAGGAAGAACTAGTAGAGGAATCAAATGAGAAACCAACAGCAAACAGCGACCCAGACACCGTAGAGAAGAGGAAGCCACTTTGAAAAGTTGGGGCAGCTGAAGACAACTAGGTAAGCCAAAGAAAAAACAGCACAAACCAAAGATGGTTGTTTTGTATCTTACATGCATCTAGAGGCCAAGAATATGAGAGGCTGGATGCCAACCCTTTAAAAAGACCATGCTACAAATGACTTTATGCCATCAAAATTGATAACTATAACAAAAGGACAAATTCCTTTTAAAAAAAATATGGCTAAAAAAAGTGTCTTAGTTAGGGTTTTGTTGCTGTGAACAGACACCATGGCCAAGGCAAGTCTTTCAAAGGCAAACATTTAATTGGGGCTGGCTTACAGGTTTAGAGATTCAGCCCATTGTCATCGTGGTGGGAAGCATGGCAGTGATCCAAAGGCAGCAAGACTCTTCTACAGACAGACAGGAGGAGACTGCCTTCTACACCGGGTGTAGCTTGAGCTTATAAATCAGCCCTTAAAGCCCGCCCCCCACTGTGACGCACTTCCTCCAGCACTTCCACACTTCCTAGTAGTGCCACTCCATTGGGCCAAGTGTGGAAACACGAGAGTTTATGCAGGCCAAACCTATTCAAACCACCACATGCTGTCAGAAGAGAAAAAAACTGACTATCTCCATTGACATTTTTAAATTATCTATTTTGTGCAGGGAAGAGGCACACAATGCTATATTATTCATACAGTGAATCACACAGATTATTCACACATCCATCTGAGGCAGGTGGATGCTAAGAACCACACCTAGGTTCTCTATAAGACCAGTAAGGGCTCAACTACTGAGCCATCTCTTTAGGCCTTCTATAGCTGTTTTTAAAAATGACTATCCTGTTTAAAAACAAACAGCCCCATCAAGAACACCTCAGATTCAGCTGGTTTCACTGGTAAATTCAAGTGTCCCAGGAAAAATTAACACAAATTTACCCAAACTCTTTCAGAGAATAAAGAAGGAAGGAAACTTCTTTACTCATTTGTAAAGCTGGCAAAACTTCTAAACTAGATGAAAAATTCACTAGGAAAGCTTCAAAGCCTCCCTAACCACTCTGTCATGAACACACTGAAAAACATTCTCAACAAAATGTCCATGACTCATGAGACAACAACAGACAAAAACGATCATTTGTTTCGGCCAGGGTGCGTTTATACCAGAATGCAGGTGGCTTTGATACTTGAAAATTGACCAATTAATTCTCCATATTGACAGGAAAAATGAAGGAAACCAATACGGTTGTTTCAATAGGTACAAAACACCACTTGGCATGATTAAATACAATAAAATAAGCCCAATAAAGCACTCTCAGAGTTGAGAGGAGGCAGGAAGGGTGGGGAAGCAGAGTGGGTGGAGGCTAGTGAATACTCCATGTTCCTCTCCGGAGATCTAGAGCCCCCTTCTAGCCCCTTCTGCTTGGTATTTATAGGATGATTTGGTGACTGCAAAAAAGACACCAAGAAATAAGCACACACAGATCTGTGGAGGTGTCAGCTCTCTTATATTAATAAGCAAGGAGTTGCTTGTGCAAAAATTGCTAACAAGCCCATATAGAAAGAATCCAAAGGAAGCCAGTGATGACTATACAGGGGCTCCAGAACCAGTCCCCACTGTGTCAGTTAGCAGACAATTAGGAAAGAAGGATTTAAAAACTTCCTGTGGTAACCCAAGACCACAGAAGGATAAATTTAACAAAACAGGTGGTTTCTGCTCCAGGCAGCCCATGGGCATTGCTGAGAGAAGCTAACCACAATTTCAGAAAGTAGACCAAGGATTCTATCCTTGACTAGAGCACCAGCAGGCTGGTTCTCCATAGGGGAGATTCAGTGTGTATTGGGGAAGCCCCAGCAATCCTTCCAAGGGAATTGACGGGCAGGGGTTCAGATGGAAACAACCTCTATCCAAAGCTACGTTTTGCGAAACAAAACACTCAAGTCCACTGGGCATCAAGATTCACTGTGATATATATTGTTAAAGAAAGGAGAGCGGGTCACGTGGTAGAGAATAGGACAAGTCAGAATCTAGCTGCTCTGGCCACAAAACCTGCCACAGTCAGTCTCCTTTCTCACCCCCACAGGCTCTCTACAGAGACAGCCCCTGAGAGTCCATAGCACACAGACACCTCAGGGGTCTCACCTGGGAAGTGAGTTTCCGTCAAAGGGATTATTGGTGGCCACCCATCCCGTTCCTCACCCTCTGGCCTGGACATCTGGGAGCCTGGCTGCAGGCCTGGAAACCTCCCCATCCTCAGAGAGGTGGAAGGAGACGGCTTCTGCCCATGCCTCTGATTCCTCACCTCGCAGCCTCTTCCCCCAGCCCCTGCCGTTCTTTCCGTCCCCTAGTGCTGGGGCCTGACTCTCCTCGAATCCCCCCACCATGTTATCTCTGTGTCCCTTTTTCCATGGCATTGAGAACTCTTCTAATAAACACCTTTCTCCACAGTGGTCTGTTTCAGTGTCCTGGAACCTCCTCATCCAAACCTTTCAGTATCCCCCCCCTCATAATCCCAACACTTGGGAAGCTGAGGCAAGAGGATTGCTGGGAGTTCAAAGACAGTCTGAACTATAGAAAGTTCCAGTCTGGCTAGGGCTACATAGTGATAACCTGTCTCAATAGCAATACTAAAGAGGCTTGGGAGTTAACTCCATGAATAAAGCTCTAGTCACATAAGCTCCAGGACCTGAGTTTAAATCCCCAGGCCCCATATAAACCTGGATGCAGTAGCATAGGCCTGTGATTCCCATGTTCCTCCTGAGTGATGGGGGTAAGGACAGGAGAGTCCTTGGAAATGTGGAGCAGTAACAAACAGGAGATCCTGCCTCAATACGGTGGAGGGCAAGGACCAACACAAGGCTGTCCTCTGACCTCTCTACCTGCACAATGTCATGGATGGACCCACAGGAATGTGCACACACAGGAAGATTTTTTTTAAAAAAGACAGACCTTTGCAAAAGGCTACCCATATAAACTAACAATGCCCAACAGAGTCCAGTGGCACTGCTGCGGGTACTGTTAAACAGATGTAGGAGACATGGCCATGTCTCAGAGTGGAAGGAAGGCCACTCGGACAAATGTTCCTGGGCTGTGAGAGAGGGTGTGAGAGGAGGCAGGCATCTTTAATCCCACAGACTCAAGGAGAAAAGCTATCAACCCAAATCATGGCCAAATTAAAGCAAGCTTGTCCATATACACGGGCTGTCTCCCCATAAGGCAGGTTCAAGATAGCAGCACCGGACATGGGGAGGATAAGGTTTTTATAGCGCAAGAGTAGGAGGTTCCAAATCAGGGACTTAGACAAATAAGCAGAACATAAGCATAAGAAGTTGGTCATAGCTACTTCCGAAACAAAGGCACAGTGCAAGGTGGTCATGACAATGTAGCCAGGACAATGTGATGCTAGCCGCGTGCTCATAACAAGCTCCTGAAACACGGTGTGATTGCAAGATGGTCGTGACAATGTGGTCACATGACAAAGGCGTGCTTGCCATCTCCCAGAATAGGCAGTACGGAATCATTTGTAGTTACGGGCACAGTCAGGCCGTAGCTTAATCCTTGAAAGACAGAGACAGTCATAAATAGGGAGGAACATAGTTTGACTTTCCTATAAGATGATCTTCAAGCCATATGGAAGCAGGCTGGTTTATCAGCATCAACCCCCCTACCTACCTCATACCAAATGCAAGGGCCAGAACCACAAAAGCTCCACCTTTGAGCCAACAGCTTCCTATTTGGCATGCAAAGCACATCCATAAACATGCATGCATCTGGCTAGGCGGGAAGCTGAAGCCTTCAGCTCTCAGCAACACCGCTAGAGAAAACAAAGTCGGGATGATGGGATGGCTCGGTGAGCAACAGTGCTCACCGCCATGCCAAACGACCTGAGTTTGGTGTCTGGAATCTACCTGAGAGAAGGAGAGAATGGACTCCCTAAAGTTTTCCTCCGACCTTTTTGCATGTGTCCTAACATATATGACACAGATATGTTATATGTGACATATGTTATATGTATATGACACAGATATACACAGACACAATGATGGATGGATGGATGGATGGATGGATGGATGGATGGATGGATGGTGGGTGAGTGGGTGGGTGGGTGGATGGATGGATGGATGGTATGGATAGATAGATAGATAGAGGGATGGATAGATAGAGGGATGGATAGATAGAGGAATGTATAGATAGATAGATAGATAGATAGATAGATAGATAGATAGATAGATAGATAGAGTAGATAGAGGGATGGATGAATGGATGGATGGATGAACAGATAGATGATAGATAGATAGATGATAGATAGATAGATAGATAGATAGATAGATAGATAGATAGATAGATAGAGGGATAGATAGATAGATAGATAGATAGATAGAGAATTTAGGAAACAAAATAAAGGTAGAAGCAAAGGACACAGTGGGGAAAATATTCAAAATATGTATTCGACCAAAGATTTGTCTGTCCAATACATATAGATCACTAAGATTTGTAAGGCAAGGCAGTGCAGAGCCTTCTCCATCTTATATTCTTGTGGAGGCCATTTCAGGTTTAGCTAGAATTTAATCTCCTTGAGGGAGAATCTGTGGATATGTGGATAATCACCTAACTCTCTTCTAGGAATGGAGACCAAAATTCCTCAACTAACTTATCTTAGTTCCTGTTAAGCTGCCTGCTTATGTATCCCCCTTACAGCTACTGAGTGAGATACTAGGACATGGGTTTTGCCTTTAAAGGCCCCTTGGTCTAAATGCCCAGGTCTATGTTTAGATCCTCACTTACCTTAGTGTAGTCGCAGCCAGCTGGAATAAAGACCTTTAGTTAGCTATAACAGTGCCTGAGTTGTCATCTCTTGTGGGCTCCTCCTAACAAGATGACCCACCTCCCTGCCACACCCCAAATCCTCAATTAAAAAATCGTCAAGATATTTAGAAGGCCAATCAAAAAAGTGAATCCCTAAAGCCACATTGGTTACAGGTCAATAATGAACCATGCAGTGGAGCAGGATACTGCTGGGCCAGCCAGGCTGAGGCCCAAGGTGGCTCCAACCGATACAACCAAAGCCACAGATATGTCATGGATGCACTAGTCCTGGGGCCACTTGGAAGAACCTCTAGGAAACAAAGCAGATGTGACTCACCTAACAGGAATGAGGCACTTGGATGGAGGGATGAAGCCATGTGTGGCCACTTCTGCTCCCTCCGTCTGGTGCCCACAGTGTGACTGTCCTATCAGAAATGACATTCAGCTGTTAGGTTTTAGGAAAAAAAAAAACAGATCCCAAGGAACTGTAATTTCTCCAGGAATCTCATGCTGAGAGAAGGAAAAGGCTGAAGCCTGGTGCCAGTCACAGCAGGAGAGAGTCATCACAGTTGGGACACCCGCCCAGGAGAGACCAGAGATGACATAATGGCGGGTCATTGATGGGGGGTCACATATTGACCAGGACTTCTGAGTTATACACACCTCATGCTCTCTATTTAAACTTGAACTCTGTGTCAGGACCTAGAGATGGACCTGGGTGTCCATGACCATCTAGGTGTCATGGACCTCTCTGTCTGCTTCCCATGGGACAATGTTGAATATCACCCCCACATTTTTTTGCTTTTTGCTTTGTCTATTGAATTGGCCTGTTGAGGATGAATGATCACCATGGAGTCTAGCTCTAGCTTTCTCTTCTCCTGGCTAGCGTGGCCACCTAGGAAGGCTTTGGTGAGATGCTGGTGAGAATGGAAGATAAATAGTCCCAGATCCAGTATAGCCATCCATCCCTCACCTGAAGACTGGGGGGCTCTTCTTTGCATGATTATATCAGTAGTGCAACGTGGATCCGACCCCAGCATGTGACCCACAGATCTTCCATGCCCATGGCACTAACACCATGTGGCCAAGGAGGCAGAGACCTTGGCTGCCACCTGTGTCCTTGCTTCTCAAAGCCCTGTGACCTCAGAGCACTGGAAGTAGGCTTGGTGCAGGTTCCTGAGGTTCCTGATGGCCACTTGGGGAGTCAGAGCCCACAGGAGGGTCCTTGCTTGGCCCTTCCACGTGGCCAGCACTTCTCAAGCCCAGAAACCTGGAAACCAATGTGAAGGACAAGGAATGACTGTCTTGGTTTGTGTTCGTTGACCATGCAGAGGCATCCTGGGTAATTGCTCCTGGAAGCAGCTTTGGTTTCTCTCTTCTCTCTTCCTCTCCTCTTCTCTCTCATCTCTCTCTCCTCCTCCTCCTCCTTCTCCACTCTCTTTCCTGTGTCTCTCTTCTCTCTTTCCTCTCTGTTTATCTTTCCTGTCTATCTTTCTTCTGTCCCTCCCTCTCTCCTTTATCTCTCTCTCCCTTCTTGATTTGTCTCTTCCCTTTCTCCCTTCACGCCCTCTTCTGTTTCTTCTCTCTCCCTCTCCCTCTCTCTTCATCCCCTTCACCACTCCCTATCCTCTTTCCCTCTCTTTCCTCTCTCCCTCCTCCCTTCTCTCCTCTCTCCCTCTTTTCTGTCTTTCCTCTCTCCTCCTCTCTCTTTCCCTCCCTCTCCCCCTTCTCCCTCTCTTCCCTTTCCCTTTCCTCTCTCCCTTCCTCTCTTCTCTTTCCCTGTCTTTCCTCTGTCTGTCTGTCTGATCTCTCTGCCCCCTGTGCCTCTGACTTTCCTCTCCCTGCCTCTGCCCCTCCCCTGCCCACTCTCCCCTGACTAATTCTGGTGGAACATGCAACTCAAGCAATAAAGAGAGCCGGAATGGCTGGGTCTTATCTGCATTTATCTTTTCCTACAGGAATGACCATTTAATAACCTGTGAATTTCTTAGGTCTTTGTTCTTAACCTGAACCCCTGGGAAGACAGCAGATGAGGTGCCAGGCTCATTAAGGCACCCCACCTGCAGAAGGAACCCATGGAAGCTAAGGAGCCATGCGTGGGAGCTCCTTTCCCGACTGGATTCTGCGGGTCTTGGAGTTAGGGAAGCCTCTGCTACTTCTCAGCTCTGCAGCACTGAGCCAGCACTTCCCCTCATGTCTGCCCTGGATTCCACGAGTGCCTAGCTCAGACGGTACAACGGGAGCTTAGCCCAGAGCCTGGCACAAGCTGATGTGCAGGAGAGCTACTTGCCCCCAACTCTTCCTGCACCTTGATAACTCACAACTGGGAGTGGGGTTCAGAAGCAGCACCCCGCTGTCCTGCCCAGGTAGGGAAATGGACAGTCAAAGTGAAGCAACATCGCACAGAAGAGTGTGAACCCTGACAGCCTGCAGAGCCAGGCTCTGCCATATCGAGACAGACTTCACACTTTAGAGCTCCTGCTTCCTCAGCTGAAGAAGGTGGAGCTAGTGGTGCTCAAATATAGAAGTGAGGATGTATCCCGCAAAGGCTCCAAATGCACACAGAGCCCCGAGACTTTAATCCATGACTAGATCGGCACACTCTTATCTCCTTCCTGCTACCCTCACCCAGAAGACCCCCCCATGGGCACCCCCAGAACCTGCCTGCCTCCTGCTGGCAGTCTGTGCTCCCAAGCAGGACCACTAAGTGGAGACAAGGGTGACATCAGAGTGTCAGATTCTGATTTGATGTGGAGAAGCAGAGGCGTGACACTGAGTAATAAGGATCTGCCCTGCCCGTTGATCATGAAGTCAGTCACAGGAGCGCATTGAGTGTGTCTAGTGCAAATATCAGTGTGTCCTGAGCCACTTGTTATGGTCTTGGCTTCTCTGTAGTCTTGGATTTAGTGGGATCAATGATGGTCCCTCTCTCTGAGGTGCCTATCCTGTCTATTCTTAGGGAATAAATGGCTCACAGCTGGTCTATGTGGCATGTCCTATGGAGACTTCTGATCTCAGTTGATGCCCGTGAATCCTGAGCAGTTCCAGCCTATCTCCATGTATACTGAACCCATAGACTGCACTTGATATAGGCTATGGGCCAATATCCCACAGGTAATCCTGCTTAGAGCCCCCTTACTAACCCTAACCCTAACCCCTACCCTCACCCTCACCCTCACCCTCACCCTCACCCTCACCTTCATCCTCACCCTAACTCTAACCCTTCTCTGGGAACAGTCAGAAACCTGACTTGACCGCCTCCCTGCCCCGTTTCTCTTGCTGTCTCTCCCTATTATCCAAGCAGAGCCTCAAGCCAATGCATGTGACCTAGCTGGTTACCTCTCTTTCCTCAAGCCACACAACTGCAGCACCCCAGCCCTGGCCTCCATCAGAACCTGCAATACATCCTTCTGGCCTCTAGGAATGGTCACCCTCACATGGTCACCCTCACTAGGTGACTCCAGGATGATGTCCTCCCTCACTTCAAGTCCCTGTTCTCTCCTGAGAGGCAAAGACCCAACATGAACGCCAGACCCCTGCCACACAGTTGACCCTCCGAGTCTGCATTCTCACAAGAGCAGAAGTCACAGATCATGCACTCTGGCTCCATACCTACCACCTTTATCTCACACCCACTTTCTACCCCCGTTGTGCCTCTGTCTCGCTGTCTCTCCCTCTCTCTGTCTATGTCTACGGCTTTGTCTGTTTCACCCCAGACAGTCTCTGTGTGTCTCTCTACTTATGTGTCTGTTTCCAAGTCTGTCTTTGTCTATCTCTGTCTCTGTGTCTTGTGTCTCTGATTTGTCTATGTCTATGTTTGTCTCTATTTCTGTGTTTCTGTCTCTCTCTAAATGTCTGTTGTGGCCACCTGTCTGTCTGTGGCTACCTGTCTGTCTATCTCCGTGCCTGTGTCCCTGTCTATTTGTCTCTTTGTCTCTGTCTGTGACTCTGTCTGTTTTGCTTTCTGTTTTGTCTCTTTATGTCTTGTGTGTCTATCTCTCTCTATGTCTGTCTTTGTGTCTGTATCTCTGTTTTTCTTTCTCTGTTTATGTCTGTCTGTCTCTATTTCTGTCTGTCTCTGTGTTGTGTGTCTCTACTCTGTCTCTCTGTTTGTCTCTGTGTTCTGTGTGTGTGTGTGTGTGTGTGTGTGTGCATCTGTGTGTGCAGTCTTGCTTTTCCCTTCCCCCACAAAGCCACCAAACCTCACAGCCACCCCAGCCAGACCTCTGCATGGGACATGGGCCCTAAATGGAAATACAGACATCCTCAAGAGGGTGGCGCAAAGGCTATTTGACATCCAGATGCCTATCTAGGTGCCTTGAAAAAGGAGAGGCTGAGGGTATTAGCTGACCTTGAAGTCTGAAGTGAAGTGACCACACACATGGGGCACCAGGCAGTGAAAGAGGCAGGAAGGACATGCCTCTGGAGAATACTAAGAATCCTCTAGTATGCAAACCTGGCACTCAACCTTCACATCAGGCAGTATGTAATGCTAAGCAAAAAATGACCAGGGAGGGCCCAAGGGCGCCCATGATTTTCTTGCCCTGAGGGTCCTAGTTTCATTTCTATTGCTGTAATAAACACGAGCAAAAAAAAGCTTAGAGAGAAAAGCTTAGAGGTGTATTTAACGTATACACTCTGATCACAGTCCACCATTAAGGGATGCCAAGGCAGGAACCTGGAGACAGGAACTGAAGCAGAGGGCGTGGCAGGACACTGCTTATTCACAGTCTTGTTTCTTTGTTTTTCTTATCCAAGCCATGACATGGAGTGGGCTGGGCCCTTTCACATCAATCATTAATCAAGAAAATGCCCCCCCCCCAGCCTTGCCTACAGGCCAAACTGATGACACCCAAGCTTGTGTCGTGCTGACAAAGAAACTAACTAGTACAGGGGGCCTCCCAACAAGGAGACATCTAACCTGAGGTCTGAAGGAAGCCATTGAGGATCTGAACCAAAGGTTCTGGTAAGGAGCAAAGGTGGGAGATGGGAAAATCAATCAATCAAACAAACAAATAGTGCAAGCAACTGACTAAGTGTCTTAGTTAGGACTTCCACTGCTGTAAAGAGACACCATGACCAAGGCAACTCTTATAAGAACAACATTTAATTGGAGCTGGCTGACAGGTTCTGAAATTCATTATCATAGTGAGAAGCATGGCAGCATCCAGGCAGGCATGGCGCTGGAGGAGCTGAGAGTTCTACATCATGTGCCAAAAGCAAAAAGGAGAAGACTGTCTTGCAAGCAGCTAGGAAGAAGGTCTCAAAGCCCACCCCCACAGTGACACGCTTCCTCCATTAAGGCCACACCTACTAATAGTGCCAGTCCCTGGGCCAAGCATATTCAATCCACCACACTAAGTAAGTTAAAAAAAAAAAAAAGCTAGGTGTGATGGCATGCACCTTAATCCCAGCACTTTGAAGGCAAAGGCAGGCACATCTCTGAGTTCAAAGGCCAGCCTGGTCTACAGTGTGAGAGTTCTAGGACAGCCAGGGCGACACAGGAAAACCCTGATTCAAAAGACAGCTACAACAACAAAAAGACAAACAGAAAAATAAATAAATAAATCTATTTTTTTTAAAAAAAAATATGAAAACCAGGAACTGGGTGGCCTCTGTGGCTGTGAACTCTGGGTAATCAGGTGGTCAAGTCATAGGATCTGCGGCTGGGCTGGTTGTGAGGACTCTGGAAGCCAAGCTGAGCCCAGCAAGCCCAGTTCCTGGAACAGGAAGGACAAACTCACTGTGATGGGAATGGGAAAGAGCAGGGCAGAGCTAACTTGGTGGGCTCAAGACATGGGAGTTATTTAGTCCAGGAGAGCTGCCAGCTGCAGGCCAGCTGTGAACACAACTCATGGAAGAGACTGTGCACGTATGAGAGGATATGGGTACGGAGGGGAGGGAGGACTGCCTTCAGGGAGCACCTCAATCTTTCAATATGGCTGGTGTGTTTGTGAGGGTTTGTGAGACTACAACTCGGGGAGGACTCAGAAGGCCTGGAGCATAGAAGGGAAACCTATGCCCAGCCCAGAATCAGTCATAGCTCCAAGGAAGGGGTGTGGCCACTGTGGAGACACTACTGATAAAGTTCACACTATTGCTCGACTGTGAACATCATCTAGTCCAGAGCCATCCTGAGGAGCAAGACTTGCCTCCAAGGAGAACAGAGGAGTAGCAGCAGCCTCAGTCAGCGATGACCAGTCACTCTGCACAAGGCACTAAGAGGTGAACATGGCTGGGGTTGGCAGGAAAAGGGGGCTCTGTGCTGAGGGCAGGCTGTGTGTTAGTGCTGCTAGAGATGTAGGACAGGTGAGCAGACACAAGAGGCTGACCCACTAAGGAGGAAGTGAAGGAAGACCTCGCTTTTGGTCACAGATTGGAGATGGAGCGGGCCACCAGGCCTCCCAGAGGGCTCTCAGTTAGCTTTCCCCCACAGTAGCAAGAACACAGAGTTGGGGGCCAGAGGGGATGAACTTCAGTGGGAAGGAGGGTTGAACAATTTCTAGAAGCACCTGAGCTCCTTGAGTTAGGAAGCCAGGACGTCAAAGTGGGCCTCCTGCCTGCTCTGTTGTCTATAAGCAGGGGATGGTGGACAGGACGCTGAACTTAACAAAGCTGGTGCAACCAGGACAAAAATGTAGAGATTAGCCAGGACTTGCTGTACCATCGTGCAGGGTAGGACAAAAAAAAGTGCAGAGGCTCAGAAGAATGGAAGTATCCCAGGCCTTCCTCAGGTCGAGGATTTAATAGGAGCACAAGGTTATCATTACTTCATGCTCCGCCCAGAAGAAGGGCTAAGGATTGCAAATAATTGAGCTGATGGGCTGAGTCTTCATGACCGCAACTGTCAATCCTGCAGAAACAGCACAGGACACAGAGGAATGAAAACAGACATCCCATCATTCCCTGATGGCTTCCAGATAGAAACAGCTGGTCATAACGCCCAAGTCTGTTGTCCTTGGTATGAGTCTGCCATTGCCCCTCTCTCCAGACTGCCCCAGGCACAGTGCTTGTCAAACAGTGCATTCCCAGTAAGCAGAAGTCATTTATGAGATGCCACTCAACAACACAGTGCGAGACCTGGGGGTAGCAGGCTGCATGGGGGTACCCAGCTCAGTTGCACCACATCAGTGGGAAGTTGGCCATCTGAAGGCTCTGATCTTGGCTCTGGTTGCAGGACACATCGAAGCTGGACAGCTGGGAAGGTTTCAGGCCCATTTGCTAGGAAATTCAAAGAGAGGACAGGGAGTTAGTGCCGTTGCCTTGGTAACACACTGTCACGTTATAACGAAGCTCGGTGGTAGCAGGAAGCCTGGCTTAAAGGAGTACAAAACATATCGATTTGCTGGGTATCCTGAGGAGGCACACCAGGAAAGCTGGCAGGTCCATCAGGAAGACAGCGGGTGAGGTAGTTAGGAGGCTAGGAAGTGAGGCGGACCAAGCCAGCCCAGTGCTCGGAAACCCTGGTGCCTGGGTACCCACTGAGTCATGTCTGAGATAGCTCAGAGTTTCAAGGCTGGCACAGAGAGGTTGGGGCTTCTTGCCCTGGTAGCCCTTGAACCTAGGCCTTTCTGGACAGGAAAGCCTTGTGTCTGGAGAGTTGCATGAGGTGTGGCAACCTAGAGGAATAGGCCACCCTGAGACAAGGTGGACCCAGAAGAAGCCAGTGGGAGGATGGACAGGAAGAGGGACCACTGCATCCACCCCAACACAGAAACTGGGCCAAGCAGCAAAAGCTTCAGCCTTGACAGTGCAAGGTCAGAGGAGGGGTGGGAGTGGAACACTGGAAGCCACAGGGAGGAGGAACTGAGCACACTAGCTGCTAGTCTTCAACAAGGTGACTGACGTCCAAGTGAGCCCAAGGGATGCGATCACCACAGATCTTTCCCCATGGTGATAAGCTCCAGGGTAGCCGGTGCTTCTGGTCTGCTTAACTCTGTCCTGGCTTTATATTCAGCTATCAGCTACAGTGCAACGCTGTTGGCCTCTGTCTCTGCAGGTCCCCAAGTCCACAGATGGAAAATAGCTCAAGTGAGCTAAATGATACATTATAATAACTGTTTATACAGTTTTGCATTGCACTGAGTATTAGCAACAATCTAGAGGCGATTTGACTGGAAGTATGTGGGAGGAAATACAAGTATTGTGCATCAATTAAAAATTTAAAAAAATTCACAAGTAGAAATAGGACTGGAGAGACTCGGCAGCTGCTGCTCTTTCAGAGGCCTGGAGTTCAGTTCCCAGCAGCCTTCTTCGATGGCGTACAACCACCCATAACTCTTAGGAGAGCTGACACCCTCTTCTGGCCTCCAATGGGTACTCCTGTGCTCACCTGCACAGACACATATTATTACAAATAATATAAGTAAAAATTTAAGATTAAAGTAAATGAAACAGGAAACATTGGTTAAAATAAGCAAGGAAATAAAATATCCAGGAAAATGTGTCTGGTTATGGACAAACAGGACACCATTGTGTCAAGGGATGCAGAGTTTCCAGACTGCATGTCCACATGACAACCTCACTCACTTCTCCTGCTTCAGGTAACCCCTAAGTGCCAAGCAGGGCTAGGTGTTTGGGTCTCACCAGTGTCCTTGCTCCACTGGGTTGGCAGAGTGACAAACTGGTCATTGCTCTATTGACAGGGATGGGAGGGACACCTAGGGATGATCATCCAGGATCACAGCAGCTGCCAAGAGGCAGACCTGGATCAGAAGCCAGGCCACGTGGTTGTAAAGACAATAACCTCTCAATCATCTGTTTATATGCGTGAACAAATGGACCTGCAGGGACTGAGTGGTGGTGTGGAGGGTGGGCTTTCTTGATGTTTTCTTCATTGTATTACATATTTTTTTAAAGTCATGCAATAAATGACCATGTTTAGGTTTGGGGGAAGTGGAGTGTGTGTGTGTGTATGTGTGTGTGTGTTTCTGTGACAGAACCCAGGGCCCTGTGCATGCTTTATCACTGAGGTTCACCTCTAGATTGTGTAAGTAACTTCTTTGTGTGTGTGTGTGTGTGTGTGTGTGTGTGTGTGTGTGTAAGTAAAGACCAGTTTTCTTCAGCACTAATCCTGACTCCACATGATTCTCCCATTTACAGAGCCTGGCGTTCTTCCAGGAGACCTGCGCTTGGTCCTCAGTGCCCTGATCAGGAGGAGCACAGCCACCAGTGTGACTCCAGCTCCAGGGGAACAAGTGCCCTTTTCTAGCCTCTGCAGGGACTCTAATACATGGTACACCACACACACACACACACACACATACCCCACACTCACACACACACACACACCCCACACTCACACACACAGAGACACACATGTTTATGCACACATTCACATAAATGAAAATAAACCGGAAGTGCTCAAGTCAAAGGTTTGTGGAGTCTATTAAATTACTATATTTTTATTGGGATAAGAATATGTCCAATATATAACATTTGACGTGTACAATTTAGCAACACAAGTGAGTCACCAATCTGTCCCTCCCTCCATCTTCAAAACCTTTCCCATTCAAAACCTCAAACATGACTTTGTTCTCAGTAATCATTCCTTACTTTTCTCCCTTTAGTCCTGGTAATGTCTAATCTCTTTCCTGTCTTGTGTGTGTGTGTGTGTGTGTGTGTGTGCACATGCACATGTGTGTTCATGGATGTGGATATGTGTGTGTGCATCCTTGTGTGTGTGCATATATACATGTGTATGTGTGTGCATGTGTATGTTTGTGCATGTGTATGTGTGTGTGTGTATGCATGTGCATGTGTAGGCCTGAGGACAACATCAGATATCTCCATCTCCCACTCTCCATCTTTTAAGTCAGGGCCTCTCACTGAACCTGGAGCTCTCATTGATGAACCATCAAACCAAGGGATGCCCCTGCCTCCACCTCCCTAGCACTGGACTACAGGTGTGCCCAGCTTCTTAGAAGCATGCTGGGGATCCAAACTCAGGTTGTTCTGTCCCAGCAGGAAGTGCTTTGTAAACTGAACCGTCACCTCAGCTCACCTTTGCTTTTCAAATTATACAACCATCTGGCCCATTTCTCTTCAGACTTGAAAGCTGCACCGGGGACAGGTGTTTACACTTAATGCCACAGCGGCTCTCTGCCATGGTCAAAAAGAGAAACACCCAAAAATCCCTGAACAAGTGGACAGGGAAACAGGGTCCACCCTCATAGCCACGCCCACTCTCGTGGCCACGCCCATCATAGCCACGCCCAATGAAGCACTTCTCTACAAGGACAAGGAAAGGTATCTGCTAGGTGCTACCTTGGGGATGAACCTCACCCAGCCACAGAAGGACTGATGCTACATGACTCCATTTTTGTGCCACTGGATCTAAAAGAGGCCACTCGTGGTCCAGTCATGATCCAAAGCGTAGACCAGGCCTGCTTCCCTGATAGGCTTCTCCCTGAAGTTTGGACTGGCCCTTGCAGAGCCCCTCCTGAAATCCACGCAGAAAGTCACACCTCATCTTGCTTGGAACTCCCTGGGTAAGACCCATACCACAGCCCCCCCCACCCCTCCCATCTACCCTACCCACCCCAGCCCACCCCCTATCCTCTCCTGTGACATAAAAGCCTGGAGCCACACCCCCACACAGCTCTGCTATTTGCTTTTGGGGATTTTCTTTATAGAGTTCATTTTCCTAAGACTGGAAGCAAAACAATGGGAACAAATCATCTGAGATGCTTTCAAAGCCTTCGGCAGCTAAGCCTCTCGGCAAACACCCCGGAACTCCTCCTCCAAAGTGTGCAGTTTAGACAGAGGACAAGCCCCAAGACAAGCCCTCTACAGTCTAAGGCTTTGAGTACCAGAAAATGAGAAAAGGGTATCTTCATCCTAGCTGGGGGACTCCAGGGCCAGGAGACAAGGCCAGGTTAGGCCCACAGGGGTTTAGATGGCCCAGGCCCGCTGGAGGATTCTCCTCTGGATCCTCTTGGGTGCTCCTCTCCTGAGCATAGGTAAAGAGAGTGACAACCTGAAGACAGATGCCACAGCATGTGTGTAACCACCTCTGTGGGTGCCACAGACCCCAACATAGCTGAGACGCCCAACCCAACCCCCACCTGGGTGTGGAACACAGCACCTCTCCTTGCTCACACCTCAGCACCTAGACGACCACCCCACAGGAATGGGGGAAAAGGCCTCTTCCTGTCTCAAGTGACCTGACTCCCCCTCCATGCTGCTTCTGGAAGCATCTTTGTCACCCTGATCCTTAAGAGTCATCTAAGAGGGACCCATGCATATTATATGACCTGCCTCAGAAGATGTCACTCCACCCACTTTGGGTACTTCACTGGGTGCCATCCTGTCACTACTCAGCTGGCCCTGGATGAATCTCTAGAGTGGGTCCCTGAGCTCCCCTTGGTCTAAAGCTGGCCAGGATAGACTCCTCTGGCCCAGTTCAATTTCCCCCGCCTTTTTGATGTCACATCCTGTCCCAGCCTGCCTCCCCGCCGGCCGCCGCCCTCCCTCCTCCCTTCCCCACGCAAGCAGGGCGCACGGGTCCCTCGGCGCCGCCCCCGCCCGCGCCCCTCACCGAGCAAACTTTTGGCACCGCTGCAGCCCGGGCGCGCCGCCGAGCTCCGCAGGGCGCGCCTCTCCGCCGAGCCCGGGCGCGCGGGGACCCGCCTGGCGCGCAGGGAAAGCAAGCGCAGCCCCCGCCCCGCCAGCCCAGCCCTGCCCAAGAGGCAGTCGCGCCGGAACCGGGACCATAAATATGCAGAGCGGAGGCTCAGCGCAGCAGAGCCCGCGCGCCGCCCGCCCCGGCTGCTGAGCAGGCGCTGCCGGAGCCCGAGCCGCGGCCGGAGCCCCAGCCCCAACCCTAGCCGGGAGCGCGTCCACGTCTCCGCAGCTGCCGGCCACTAGCACTCAGGCCCCGCAAGCCAGGACGTCGGAGTGGCCGTGAGACATGCAACCGGCCCGGAAGCTCCTCAGCCTCCTGGTCCTCCTGGTGATGGGCACCGAACTCACCCAAGTACGTGTAACCAACGCCATTTTCCTCTGCCAGGGCCACCGTGAGCCGGGCAAAGTCGGGAGCTGTCCCCGGGGCTGGGGCTGAGGAGGGGACTGGAGTGCTGGCCGACCCCGGGCTTGAAGGAGGGATGCAGACTGATATAGACTGGGTTTCCCCAGCCCTGGATCAGAGGGGTACAGCATCCCCTCTCCCAAGACCACCTCCCCACTCCTGAGAAGTTCAGAGGGCAAACTGGGGGCTTCGTTTCCTGGGTTTGTCATCTGGTAGGGAAGACAGAGGCGACAGCCAAGCCCCTAGGCATTCTTGCCAATGGAGGTACCTAACTCCTGCCTCCCAACACACCCCCTCGGTGGCCCGACTGTCCCTTTGGGAACAACGCTACCCTCTGCGCGGTGGGCATGGTGCCACTAAGCCCTGGAAGGGCAGCTGCAAGGCGCTCGGGTGCATTGTTGCCTGACTGTGGGGGATTTGGGGGTTGTGACTACACGCGGTTAGAGGCATGAGTGATTCGCTGTGTGCATGTGGGAAGGCTGGAGATGCCCAGCGCTCATCTGTCCAGAACAATGTACCGACCGGAGTGTGTGTCTGGGAGGGTATTCTCCATCTTAAAATTGCAGCTTGGGAGGCTGTGAGCTCCCAGCTGGGAGGCCGCTTTGCTACTTGGGGTGCTCAGGCTGGCAGGGAAGAGCCTGCCAGCTTTTGGGTTGCTCAGGAGTGACATTAAAATGCCCTTTGTGTGATGCCACTGTGCCTTGGTCTGAGTTAAGACCCCCACACCTGACTCTTGGCAGTCAAAAGTCCAGGATGTCTATGGATGAGCAGCCCACCTTTTGGTCCCAACCCCAGGGGCCCGAAGCCTCCCTGCCTCCCTCTGTCCATCTCTCAGAATAAAAAAGGAAACAAAAGAGAGAGGAGATACCAGGAAGCAGTCTGGAGACCACGGGCAGAAGACTCTGGAGCAAGCTTCCCCTGCTCACCTAGAAGCCCTTGCTGGCTTGGCTGGCTATGTTCAGGACACACAGTTCAAACTCGACCTGACAGTGGGATTTGTTGTCCCACTTGCCCTCTGTGACTTTTGCCTGGAGCTTCCTGGATAGCCATTCAGTGAGCCCTAGAGAAGGTCTTTGCAGAACTCTGAAAAGGGAGTTTCCTTGGTCCCTCTGGAGAAAGCATTGAGGAGGGTGCTGACTGGGCATGGTGCATGGGTGAATGAATGAACACACACACACACACACACACACACACACACACATACACACACACCATGCACAACACACGCACCTGTGGACCAAAAAAAGCCACACAGATCTTGCTTAGCTGAGTGCCAGCCTTACAAAGGGCAATGCCTTTTTTCCCAACACGTTTTGGTCCTGGGTGTTCTTGGAAGCAACTCTCCTCATAGACCCTTTTGTCCTAACTACTTCTTCACCCTTCTGGTAGCCTCTATGTCTCAATTGTCCACCTAAATCCTCTTACCTGTCTTTTCAGACATCTGCTGTTATGGGGAGAAAACTTAGTTCAACTTCAGTTAGAGGCTTTGTCTCTGTCATGGTGTTGGCCCATTTGTCCTAACAGAGCCCAAGCTCCAGCAAAGCCCTTCAACAGACCCGGCACACTCAGCAACCTCTCACCCCTGGTGAACAGAAAGGTCTCCCCGGGAGCTGCCTTCAGGACCACGGCCAGCTCCCGAGGCCCCAAGCCAGTGCTTAAAAGACAATGAAGTTGTGACTTGCTTGCCTGGAAGGTTCTTTCTTAGAATCTGAGCCCCGAGGTTCCTCCCCTCTCAGAACAGGGCCTCTGAAGTCTCCTTTGTAGAACCTTCGCTGGGAAACCTGTTCCCCTGACAATGATGAGATTTCAGTACCAAGTGTCATGAACCAAGATCTCTCAAATCACCCAACCACGTTGAGTCTAGTCAGTTCTCTACGCCTGGGTTCTGCGGTCAGGGTCCCCATTGGGATGGGGACAGGTGGCTCTCACAGTCAGTGGTGACAGCTTGATATGTGAGGCTGGGATGCACTGAGTCAGCTGGTCCCTTAGGATATCCATGCCTAGAAATCTGTTTTTTCAATCCTACTGTGACAAGAAACACTCAGACACCTTTGGGTCTCAGAAAGCATCTGCCTTGCATCCCCAGGCCAGGCAAAGTGCTCTCAACTCTCCCAAACAGTGGGGACCTAAAATCCCAGGGTGCTGAGTGTGAACTGGTACAGGTGGGCATGGTAACCAGCTGGAGATGGATAGGCCAGCCCAGCCCATAATGAGGGTTGCCTGCAGGATCTAGGGAGGCAGGTGGGGACATGGAGCACGTGCTGGGCCATCTGTTTTCCCGGCAGTTGTCTCAAGATGATCCATTCAATCAAATGCCAAGTACTGATTGACAGTTTGCTCCAATGCAAAGCCGTGGCCCTCCTGAACTTTGTTCTCAGACAGAAGGCCGCTTGGTGTGGCTTTGTTCTGTGGTTTTTTAATAAAAAGATAACATTGGTGCTCTTTGAGGCCAGTGTCAGTGACACCATTCTGAGCCTCCCAGTGGGGCACTGGGATATTTACTGTAGTCCTGGGTTGGGGCATGACCAGGGCTCCCTGGTCCCCAGGCCCACACACAGCCCACCCCAAGCATCGGCTTAGAGAGAAGTGTGATCTGCGGGAGCTAGGTAAGGGCTGGGAAGCTCTGCAGCAATGACCTTGGTCCTGGGAGGTTGTTCTTTCTGGTCACACTAAGCACTGAGTTCAGGTTTTTACCTCCCTGAGTTTGACCTTCTTTTTAGAAGAAGGGATATTAAATGGGATGATCTCATCAACTCCTCTGTCGTCTGTCCACGGCCAGCCTGTTCCATTCCCGCATCTGCTCCAATCAGCAGCCCTTTCCTGTAACAAACCTTCCTTGGCCACCAACTGGTTGGATGACACACAAATCCAAGTCCTTGTCACTGTCATTTGAGGCAGTACACTTTGTGGGAAGATTTGAGGCTCTGCCATGTCATTTAACACAAGAGTGGCTTGCACCAGGGGCTCTAGCTGTCACTGGAAGAAGTTGGGAAGAAGGGAGATATCCCAGCTGGGTGCTAGAGTCATTTCTGGGTGAGCCCAAGTAGGAAGACGAGAAGAAAAGGGGGGCTAGAGAGGCTGCTGTAGACCAAGGGCCCAGAACCGTTCTGTGTCCCATGCCCCGGGCTCTGCTGGGGGCCAGCCCCATCGGACATCACACCCATCCCAGCATGGCTTTCACAACAATCCAGTGTCCCTGATATCCTAGTGAGGCAAAGATGTAAATGCTTATAGAGCTTGCCACCATGCCTGCTACTACTGTGGTGGTTGCTCCATTTCTGTCTTTATTGAGTGACTTATGTGCACTTGAACCTGAAGTCTGGTGGCCTGTCACTATAGGTGCTACAGACATAACAAACCTTGACCCACACAGGGCACTCTGGGTAGCTTTGTGGATGGAACAAGTAGAGACACCGCAGGTGGTGTTAACTTCATCTCCCAGAGTCCCAGGATGCCTGCATCCCGGGGGTCCCATGGACACCTTGCTCACTTCCCCAGACCTCCCCTCACCCCAGCTCCTCATCTGCCTTGGTCACACAGACTATGTGATAAGAGGGAGAGATGTTATCTCAGAACTCACGCTTTGCACTACTCAGGGGTGAGGGTAGCTCTGGATACAAATGCCCAGCTCCTAAGACACAGCCCTCAGATACACGAACCTGCCTCGCTCACAGGGAGGCTGGAGAACATGGGGTTGGGGGAGATGGACAGAGTACTCCCTCATACTCAGCACTCCCATTCCCACTAAAGCCTTCCACAATCAGAAGCTAGATAGTGATTGTCTGCCTTGGGTAGCATTTACTATTAAAATTATCAGGCCCTGTAATCAGTATTAGCATCACCGCATAAGGTGATACAAAACTAATTACCAGCTACACTGAATTATATTCTTGACGAACTGTAAGCCTGAACTGGCCTGTGGGGAGAGAAGCAGCTTGCAGCCTTGAGAGAGGGTGTGGATGCTATTTCTGTGAGGCTAGCGGAGACCAGTGGCCATTGGCTACCGCCCCCCCCCCCCAGGTGACCTAAGTTCACTCTTTTTCACATTGTTGCAGCTAGAGAAGCTCCTCAGGGGCTCAGGGTATGGGTAGGTCAGCCATTGCTGAATGCTAACACTGTCTGGGTCATCCTTCCATTGGGCATAAATAGGGGGACTGAGATTTTCATACCATAGTGTCCCTATGCCCTGGGCTTGTCCTTGTTCTTAAAATGACGACACTGACATTCAGGGAGGAAGAAAAACCACTGTGGGGGCCCCAGATGTAGTCCCAGCTCTGTCTGACACCTGAAATTCAGGTGTCTGCTAAAACAGAGAGAAAAATAAACAGCTCTGTGTCGTGAAGCACCTGAGAGAGAAGGTGCCTGCTGTGTTCCCAGGTTACACCAACCTCTGTGGTGCAGAGCTGTGGGTGGCTATCTAGCTGGAGGACAAGATGCTGACATTCAAGGGGAAGCAGCAAAGGGGACAGACATAGGGTCTGAACCCCATGGTCAGGGTTTCTGTCCCCGCCTCCCCCTGCCCCCGCTAAGGCTCGGTCCTCAGTGGGCCCTCTCGCCTGCAGAGACCCAGGGACATCTGCCGATGCAAGCTGGGACTCCTTAGTCCAGTCTCATAGCAAAGCCAGGGGTTGTCTGAGAGACCAGGGCTTCTTTAGCATTTGTGCTGAATCCTGAGATCCCAGGAATCTGAGAACCCAGCCATGTGGAAGAGATGTCACCTATGTACAGGTCTCTAGATCACCCAATCTCTGTGTGGGTGTGGCCCCATCACTTGCATGATCTGTGTAGTCTGTGCAGTGCAAGGATGACCTGGGCCTCCTCGGAGGAATCAGCATTGTCTGTGTGTGACCCGCCCTTGTTTCAGGCTTCTTGGGAATAGGTTTTCTTCCTAGACCACCTTCTATTCTCTGCACCTGGGTTAAAGATCATGGCCACAGCTTAGGTGACAGCAGGGGAGGGTGGTTTCTTTACAGAAATGATCATAGCTATCTCTTGCTCTACTGAACTGACACCGTAAAATATAGCTCAGCTGGTGGCATGCTTGCCTGGCACGCACGCAAGCCCTTCCGATTCTGCTCTTGGTACCACTTAAAACTGAGCTTGGGGGAGGGCACCTAATAGAAGGAGGAAAGGCTGGAGGCTCCAAAGCTTGGTATCAGTTGTATGGTGAGTTTGGGGTCAGCCTGGGATACCTAAGCTCCTATCCCAAAACAAAGTCTGAAGCCAGGTGTGGTGGCTTATGCCTAGAATCCCAGCATTTAGGAGGCTGAGGCAGATTTACCTTGAGTTTGAGGCCTGGACTACAAAATAAGATCCTTTCTCTATAACACATTTAAACACCACACACACACACACACACACACACACACACACACACACGCTGATTAGTTGCCCAATAGTGACTGTACTTCCCTAAAACAATTCTCAATTCTATCCAATCCCGTGGTCTGAGTGGATATCTCACGCCTGAGGACTTATGCTCCTGCTCAGAGCTGCCCCCAAGATACAGAATGGCTCTCCTGCAGACTCTGAGAAGGGAACTTCCCACTGGC
Source organism: Apodemus sylvaticus (assembly GCF_947179515.1). Lineage (NCBI taxonomy): Eukaryota > Metazoa > Chordata > Mammalia > Rodentia > Muridae > Apodemus > Apodemus sylvaticus. The sequence continues at coordinate 7,269,583 of NC_067476.1, forward strand.
TGAGGTTGATACCTGGTGGTATCTGAGGGTCAAAGGGAGAACACAGGTGTATTTCTCAGTGTATCTCAGGGTACTGGTTACATTTAGACAGCATAGCAGAACTCAAGAAATGGACAGAGGCTTTTCCAGTGAATGTGCCTTTAGTATGTGAGTCCCTACGCCCAGCCGCCCACCCAACACATGGCTGCCCCTCCTGTCACATGGTACTGCCTGGTGGGAGTCTATTCTTACGATTCAGCTGTGTGTGGCTGTCATAGAGAAGGCTTGACTAATGTCCTGCACCTATGAGTGGCATGGGGACTCACAGGCAGGAGTCCCCTACCCCGAGATCACAGAATCTTTGTTAGAGGTAGCAGAGAATCTTCACAGTTCAGCTTTGGCTCTGCAGCGAACGGCCACCATGCAGCAGAGGGCACAGGGTTCAGAGAAAGTCCGGCTTGGCAAGCAGGAGCTTGGTCTCCAGAGTCTGACAGCATCAGGGTCCGCTGCTGAGCAGGGACGACATCTCGATGTTCCTCCGCTCCCTGCTGGTCACCCCCAGTCAGCGTGCTGTCTCTAATCATGCATAGTTTAATTCACATCTAGGCCAGGTGCCGCCGCCAGGAAAGTCAGCCATCGTCAGCAATGGCAACTCCTCTCTCCTGGGAAGGAGGAAATGGAGTCTTTACAGCTTCGGGAAACTGCAGGTTCCCAGAGAGATGCATCCGCTGGGAGATGCCACTCCCAGGGCCTGACTCCAGGCCTACCGGACACTTCTGGGTCTGTGGCCAGGCACGTGCCTTCCCACAGACATTAATGAAAGAGGCTGGAGAGAGGCAGAGACACTGCTAAGGCTCAAGGGAGTGGCGCAGGCGCACACCTAATACACCAGAAATACAGAAGATTAGATATCAGTGGGGGACACTGTCTTAGGGACAGCAGAGGGCCGTGGAATCTTTTGCTAGGAGGGTGTGGCACTTGGTCACTGGGAGACAAATAGTTGGAACCAGAGTAGAAGAGAAAGGGACAAATTGTCAGAAGACCACAGGTCCCTGGATTAGCTGTCTTACTAGCTCTGTGGATAAACTTCAAACTCAATGGCTCCTGGTAGCTGCCATGTGATTCCTGCCCTTGGCTGGGCTGGGCCTGGGAACCTCTGTCTTCTCACTGAGGGTCACAGGGAAGGACAGCCCCTCTCTCCGTCACTTCCCGTGACATAGGCAGAGAACAAGGGCACCAAGATGCGAGGAGCCCCTCAGGGCTGCTCCAAGAGGCCAGCAATGGCAGATCATGTACCCTTGACCTCCGGGTGGTCCAGAGTGCCAGGACCCAGGCTGAGGCGGGATGGGGGTGGGGAGCACGGCTCCACCCATCCGTGCTCCCAAAGCCCTGTGCTTCTGGAGGACATCCGTGGGCTTTTGTGGGAGATGTGTGGCCTGGCTAGCCACGGGGCCTTTTGTGGCTGCTGAAAGAATGTCCTGGGATAAATGCACTCATTTTCCTATTTCCAGAATGTTCTGTTTGCCTCAGAGAAAGATGAGAAGGACAGGGACAGGGAAAGAAGTAGTTCTTTGTGGGGACTCTCCTATTAGTCAGCCTGCCCCTGCGGGGCTCTCTCAGCCCTGTCTGGCATCCCTCTGCCTCTGGGCCTCTGCCTCTGGGCCTCTCTGCCTCTGGCCCTCTCAGTATGCCTCTTTGTCTCTATCTTCCTTTGTCTGTGTCCAGTGTCTGTCTATCCTGGTTTGTCTGTCTATCTCTGTATTTCTCTGTCTTTCTTTCAGCCCCTCTATTTCAGTCACTTCTTGTCTGTTACTCTTCTGTTTCCTCCTCTCTCTCACACTTTCCTCAATCTCCTTCCTTTCCATTTTTTCTTTCCCTGTTTTCTCCCCCCCTCTCCTGTTCTTCTTAAACTATTTGGAAACAGACCACATAGACATTGTTATACTCAGCCTATCATCCAGACTTGGTCTGACAGAACTGGCCTTTGCTAGGAAACACTGAGACTAGAGACGCGCTTCCCTCCGGGTGGTCACTGCTGGCCCTGGGGCCTCCGTGCTCAGGTGGTGAGGTGGTGCTAGTGGACTGGCATGCCTATCCTTCATGGTCCTGCCATCGCCAGGTAATTCCTTAGCTCCCTCACCCTCTGCGAATCAAGTGCTCGCCCCTGGCAGGAGGGATGCGTCTGGACGACTGTCCTGCGCCAGCTTGTAGACTTGGCCCTCGCTGTCAGAGCTGAGGAACTCAGGCTATGGAGGGAGGTCAGTATTCTTGTTTCCTGGTCGGTTTTTGTTTCCTGATACAACTGTGAAAATTCCAAGCCAAGACTGGTAAGGGAAGGGCACGAGACTAGAGATCTGGCAGTGTGACTCTCCACAGGTAACAACAGAACCCCAAGCCTTTTGAGACCTTACCAACTTCGAGAGAAAGAGCCACAGAGGGCTCTGACTGATTCCCTGAGTCATCAGGATGAGAGCTGTGAGGTTTCACATGCCTGGCACTTGGGAGACTGGTCACCCCAGGAGCAGGGACACTACCATGTTTATGGCCTCTGCCCTGAGAATGGGCCATCTCCACACTGCCTGGACCAAATCTGCTCATCTTCCAAAGCCAAGCAGCTCACATGCAGGTGGAGCTGGGGTAGCACTCCCCTGTAAGCTTCTGAGAGGACCCAGTGACATCCCGCATGGCAAAACTGCAGGACTGTCTGGGCACAGCACCTGCTCTGTCAGTGTGACGCTTATTCAGTGGCAAATGTGGGCTAGCCCTTGCTTCAAGGGAAATCATGTAGAAACTGGGGCTTGAGTTTGGATGCTTTAATGTAAATGCCTGTATTCTTCCACAATCCAAGGATCACTTCTGGAAGTGCTGTGTAGAACACTAAATCAAATGGCACTTAATGCCAACTCTTTCAGATGTCCTTCACAAATGCCTTGGGGACAGCAGACCCTCCTGCCAGATCTGGAAAAGGACTATGAACATGACTTTGCTTTGGACCTAGAAGAGTAGAAAGGGATTAGCTTGAACCTCTCAGCTCAGGGGAAGGCAGAGCAACTTGGTACAGATGACAGAGGCTAGGGTACAGTTGGAGAGATTGGGACACAGGTGGAGAAAGTTGGGTGCAGGTGGAGAGACCCAGATGCAGATAAGAGAGGCTCGGGGATACAGATGGGAAGACTGGAGTACAAGTGGAAGGGCTCAGGTGCAGGTGGAGAGGCTCAGGTGCAGGTGGAGAAACCCAGGTGCAGGTGGAGAGGCTCAGGTGCAGGTGGAGAGGATCAGGTGCAGGTGGAGAGACCCAGGTGCAGGTGGAGAGACCCAGGTGCAGGTGGAGAGGCTCAGGTGCATGTGGAGAGGCTCAGGTAGGTGCAGGTGAGAGGCTCAGGTACAGGTAGAGAGACCCAGATGCAGGTGAAGAGACCCAGGTGCAGGTGGAGAGGCTCAGGTGCAGGTGGAGAGGCTCAGGTAGGTGCAGGTGAGAGGCTCAGGTGCAGGTGGAGAGACTCAGGTGCAGGTGGAGAGGCTCAGGTGCAGGTGGAGAGACCCAGGTGCAGGTGGAGAGGCTCAGGTGCAGGTGGAGAGGTTCAGGTGCAGGTGGAGAGACCCAGGTGCAGGTGGAGAGACCCAGGTGCAGGTGGAGAGGCTCAGGTGCAGGTGGAGAGGCTCAGGTGCAGGTGGAGAGGCTCAGGTGCAGGTGGAGAGGCTCAGGTGCAGGTGGAGAGACCCAGGTGCAGGTGGAGAGGCTCAGGTGCAGGTGGAGAGGCTCAGGTAGGTGCAGGTGAGAGGCTCAGGTAGGTGCAGGTGGAGAGGCTCAGGTGCAGGTGGAGAGGCTCAGGTGCAGGTGGAGAGGCTCAGGTGCAGGTGGAGAGACCCAGGTGCAGGTGGAGAGGCTCAGGTAGGTGCAGGTGGAGAGGCTCAGGTAGGTGCAGGTGAGAGGCTCAGGTGCAGGTGGAGAGGCTCAGGTGCAGGTGGAGAGGCTCAGGTGCAGGTGGAGAGGCTCAGGTGCAGGTAGAAAGGCTCAAATTCAGGTAAGAGAGACTCAGGTGTAGATAAAATTGGAGATGCACAGGTGCAGGTGGAGAGACTCAGCTGCAAGTGAAGAGGCTCAGATTTACACGAGAGGGGCTAAGGTATGGGTGCAGATGGAGAGGCTCAGGTACATGTAGAAAGACATGCAGGTGCAAGTTGAGAGACCTTGGTTCAAGTGAGAGGCTCAGGTGTGGCTGCAGGTGTAGAGGCTTGCGTGCAGGTAGAAAGGCTTTTGTTCTGGTGAAAGAGGATCCGATGTGGTTTGGAGCTGGAAGGGTAACTCTGTATTCGCTGTACACCTCTGTTCCAGTCACATTACAAAATGATCAGATATGTGTTTCCTCAGTTCTCTGTCAATTTAGACACAGTCTGAGGTGAGGACCAGTTTTGACAAGCAGCAGTGTGAGTAAAGTTAGTATTTTCTTCCACCTGGCCCAATGATTGCCCTTCGATGTCAGTTTGGTTCCCAACAGCCAGTTCCCCTCTGGTGTATTCTAGGTGAGTTGATCAACTACACTGAGTGCTTCTCAGCCACATCTTAGGGGGGGCCTCGAACCTCTGGCTCCCCACATAGGCTTAGAAGAACTATGAGAAGTCAAATCCTCGTCATCCCACAGTGACCTGTTGTGGTGAGGGTGGGAGACAGTCCCTGGCCAGTGGTCCTAAAGGCTACCTACTCATTCCTGGGACTACCTGACCAGACCCAAGCTTCACTGTTGCAGACTCCCTGAATTCCATTTCCTTTCAAAAGCCCAGCTAAGTTAAGCCCCTCCCATTCAGGGCAGCAATGGTGAATCCTGTGGAAATCGCTCACCTAACGCAGAGTCAGGAGCTCTTCAAAATCACTGTGGTTCTATGGATATAGGCTATGTCTATACGGTTATAAATCGCCCACCCAGAAAGGATCTCTTTATGGGGAGCTACTGTCACTGCTTGTGGTATTTGACTGACAGCAGCTCCAAAGGCGTGTCAGAGGGCTCAGGGCCATCACACCTCATATCAAAGCCCAGCTCCGTGGCCTGCCTTGCACAGGTTGCTGGCTGAGCCCATGTTTGTCATTTGAAAAGGTGACAATGACTCTCACCAGAGCGGGCCAGACTTATGCCTACACTATTAACACATCACAGGGGAAAGCGACAATTGTTACGCCCATTTTACAGATGAGAGAGGTGAGTCACAAAAAGGCTCATTAGTTAGGTCACTGTCTCATGGAAGTTCACGGCAGAGCTTGCCTTGACCCCAAGGTCACTTGACCTCTGGGAGGGACACCTGCCCATCAGACAGCAGGAAAGGTTTAATGGTGCTTGGCCGCAGAATTGCCTAACAAAGACAGTTATGGTCTCCATGTTGCATATGACACAGAGCATAGGGCATGCTGCACCTTGTGTCTTACACTAAGTAGGTATTCAATAAAAGGTGTGACTCCTGAGATAGTTTGAGAATTTTGTGGACTGGACTGGGCTAGATTTGAAATTGTTGGTAAACATTAAGCGCGCCTCACCTTTGTGTAGTCGGAAACAAGTAAGCAGACAGAGCGCCAGAGGCCCTGAATCTGTGTGGGAAAATGCCTGGCAGGGGAAGTAGGGCAGAGTCTTGCATCTCCAGATGCTGAACCCAGCAAGACCACTGGGTGTGACTGGCCTGCAGTACCGGCTTTCGCTGAGAGGTGGCGCCCTTCCCTAACAGTTGTAATCTGCTGGCATCTGACCCAAACCGGAGGCACCAATGAATGCCGCGTTAACCAGAGAAACAACTCCAATTGACTTCTTGAGCCAGCAGGGCTCCTACGCAGCACTCAGGCCAGGATCATCTTGGCTGTTGTTGAAGTTTGCTCTGCAAATGAGGACTGCACACAGAGAGACAAGCCCCAGGAAGATGTCATAGTCCTCTTGGCAGACACTAGGAAGCCTGCCTTTGTTCTGAGATCTCTTCCAAACCCCCATCCAGGGAGTCTATAATTGACCAGGTGGGAAAGAATGCAGTGGGGGTAGTGGGGGATGCGAGTAGGCTGCCTTTCCTTGCCGGGGGCTGGGACAACTTGGAGGAATGACTACAGGACCTGCCTTTCCTCCGCTTAGAGGGCTGCTTCAAAGTCAAAAGCACGATGAAGTTGTGTTTGCCCGGCTGTGCTGTTGTGCTGAGACTTACAAGTCTTGGCACAGATACTGCTGAAGCTTGCCTGCCCCTGAGCCGGGTCCCTAACAGGGACCCCTGTCCATCCAAGCCTACAGCACAGATGCCAGATACTCTACCCCCCCCACCCCCCATGCCCGGCCCATAGCCCACAATCATGGGTGTGGTCCCTCTGGTTCCTCCTGAGCCCTGTGCTTCCAGCAGCTCCTGATGGTAGGTGGGGCGCACTCTCTCTCCGTCATCCTCTACTGTGCGCAGCGGACACGCCACCCCCTCCAGTCCCTTCTCTGTTCAAACCTCTTCCCAGAAGCCCAGGGTGCTCCCCTCCACCCCCATAGGACTTCCAACTGTTCCCTCCTTCTGAGGTAGTTGTCCAAGCTTCCTGGCAGTGTCTTTCACGTTGTAGCTACCTCTGTCCTGCGCTGACACTGGAGACCCCACCCAAGCTCCTCTTCCCTGCTGGGGCTCAGGAGACACGCCAAACTGACTGGACTCAATCCACCAGGAAAGGCAAGCTAGCAGCAGGGAAGGAGACCCTTGACCACATGGAGGCCGGACCTCGGCGAGACAGCCATGAGGGTGACCGAGAGAGCTGGAGAGAGAGGGCTGTGGATGGATGCCATGGGAGATTCTTGAGATTTTAGGTTTTTTTAGTGGTGGCGTTTTATCCGTCCTCCTGGGTGACCCTAACTCTTTGGCCGAACGATTTGCAGACCTCGCTGCCTGCAGCCAGGGGGCGGCGCGGAGCCGGAGCTCGGAGGAAAAATCCACCCATTTCCTGGGCAGATTGCGTCGGCCGCCGCCCGGCCTTGTCCCCGCCCCCCGGCCGCGGCCCCCGCGCACAGCCCGCGCCGCGCTCAGAACCGGGTGGCCCTTCTCGACAGCGGAGCGCGCGGGGACGCTGCAGCGGCGGGCAGCGCGGGCAGGCAGCGCGCGCCGGCCAGGGCCGCCTGGTCACCTCCCGGCGCCGGGGCGGCGCGGCGATGGCCAGTGCGCACAGGGAGCCAGAGACGGGCGGGCAGCGGCGGGCGGAGGGGGGCGCGGGGACGCGGCCGGGCGCCCCTGCCCGCCGTGGTGCCCGCCGCCTGAGGCTGCCCGAGGCGCGGGAGCCGGCGCCAGCGCGGCGCGGGCGCAGGAGGCCACTCAAGGCGCGATGTCGGTGCCGCTGCTGAAGATCGGGGTCGTGCTAAGCACCATGGCCATGATCACCAACTGGATGTCCCAGACGCTGCCCTCGTTGGTGGGCCTCAATACCACCCGGCTTTCGGCCGCCAGCGGCGGGACGCTGGACCGCAGCACCGGTGTAAGTGCGCCCGTCTTGAGCCCTCGCGGCCCCTCCTCCCTCCTGCCTCCTCTCCCCGTCAAAGCCCCGGGCTGGACCGGCGGTGCGGTGCGGCACAGGATGGGGTCACCCTGGGAGGGAGGGTTGCAGGGGCTGGGGTCACGAGCCCACCCTCTGCCCTGCAGCCTAGCAGCGCCTCCAGCTGCGGCTGCTACCCGCACTCTGGCATTTGGGGTGATGCCTCTTGCGCCCGGTCCCCCGGAGGGGCTTGAGGACACCTGCTTTGGTGGTGGTGGGAGGGGTTCAAAAGTCCAGAGTCCTCGTTCACTAATATTAGGAAATATTTCTTTGCAAAGCTTCGGAAACTGAAGCTAGGGACTTGGGGACTTAGCCAAGGTCACTCATCAAGTAAGGGGTGGAGGTGCTGCTTAAGGCCCTTTGTGGGCTAGGTCCGGCCAGGACTCAGCTCGCCCTACTTTGTAAAAGGCAAACTGGACCGGCCCAGAGTGGGGCCCAAGGCAGAAGATCAGAGCTTGTGATCTCACCCGAGTCCCCCAAATCCCAAGGGATCCTTCCGGTCCCATCTCCGTTCGAAGATCTAAGCGTCCACTCCAGAGGAGGTTAAGAGGAGCTGGGCGGGACCCAGCTGCCCAGCTTCCTTCACCCACCCCTCTCTACTGGCCTCTGACATGGCAATCGAATCTCCTTGTCATCAGCAGCCTGCGGATGAGGAGCAATGGCTGGGGGGTGGGGCGGAGGGTCTGGATAAGACTGACTTCCATGAGAGATGGAGCAGGCTGCGCGGAGACCACCCTTTAGTCAGGGGCCACTGGAAAGGGGCTCTGGCGTAACCTTCTCAGTGGAAAGGACAGGTGAGGGACAAGTCTCATTTCTTCCAGTTTTGCTCCCAAAGGCTTAGTGGTGTGACCCACCACCACCTATGACTCTCATTGGGTCTGCTCTCCTGTTGTTTTCAAATGAGTTTCCCTGATGCCCTGGTGCTAGGAGTGATGCCCCGCTCCTTTAATCCCAGAGGCAGGGAGAGGCAGGTGGATCTCTGTGAGTTTGAGGCCAGCCTAGTCTACAGAGTAAATTCCCTGACATTCAGAGCTTCCGTAATGAGACCCTGTCTCAAAAACGCCAAACAAGAATATCAACATGAGTTTCCCTGATAAGGACTTTGCATCCTTCTGGGTCCTGCGCTGCTGGGGTTGGATGAATGAAATGAAGTAGATCACTGCCGTAGCTTCTCTTCCTTCTTCCCCTCCTTATCCAAAAATAGCAGGGAAGTGCAGGATGCCAGGGAAGGGCTTGGAGACTGGGCAGGAGGCAGTGGCTAGACGACAGGGGGCTATGGGGTGTGTGCATGCAGGAGCCTTGGTGGCTTCCTGCCCCTGCTGTGTATCTGAAGGTCAGGGTCCCAGGTGGTGGTACAGAGGCCCTGTAAGGTGAGCCTAGCCACTCACAGCTCTGGGTCCTTGGTGGTCTTTGGGCGAATCCTCAGGACTGAGGTTAAGGGTGACCCTTACACAACCTATTTGTTGACGCCCACCAAATGGCTGGTGAGCTGGGGAGCTTCATGGAGTTGGAAATCAACATCTTCAGCAGGCTTCGGACAGCACAGCTCTGGGCTCCCAGTTCTTAGGTGCTGACTGGGGGCTGTTAACAATGGCGCTTGTCTCCAAGTGTTAGGAGACTGGAGATCAAGGCTCTGCAGCACCTTACTGAGAGAAGAGGGTGTGTCATTCCCTAAGCCATTAGCCACTGGTTTCTTACCTGGCCCCTCACCCAACCTAGTGCTCCTGCGGCCCCTCCCACCTCCCCCAGCATTCATTTGGTTAGAGGTCGAAACTCTGAGCATCCAGGGTTGAACGTGCATTTTAAGGCACTGTTCCTCTCCAATCTACTTGAGCCCTCAGCGTCACATTCTCTCTTTCTCTCCTCGTGCCCTTCCCTGCCCGCCCCTCTGCAGGTGTTGCCCACCAACCCCGAGGAGAGCTGGCAGGTATACAGCTCTGCCCAGGACAGTGAGGGCAGGTGCATCTGCACGGTGGTTGCCCCCCAGCAGACCATGTGTTCACGGGATGCCCGCACAAAACAGCTGAGGCAGCTACTGGAGAAGGTGAGTCCGTGCAGGGGCATGTGTGAGCTTGTACATGCAGAGTGCGGTGTGGCGGGCGGCCTGAGGCTTGGCCCAGCCTGCAGGGCCCAGCCCAGGCCTTCCATGGCATGCCCCCCCCTAAATATTTGTGAATGAATGAATGGGCAGATGGCCACATGCATAGGAGAATGGAGAAAGGACAAGGGTGGGGGAGGGGATGAGTACACCTGCTTCCTGGGCCCCGAGGGCTCGAGGAAGGAGCTTGTTGGGAAAGCCAGAAGCCTGTCTCTCCTTCATCACATGCCACTTCTCTGAGCGATGCTCAGAGTCTGGTCCAAAGGCTCCGCAGTGGTGCCAGGCAAACCGTGGGCTGCAGGTCCCTTCAAGCAGGCTCTCCATGGGGATGTCTCTGTCCCACCTGGGGAATCGCTCCCCCCCAAGCCCCGTGGATGCACCTAGAGGTTGTTTCCTAACATGAGGCCAGCACTGCGTCTAATGCACACATTGAGTCTTATTTTGCTTCATCGTCACAAGACCTGAGCAGCACTGGTGGTCACTCCTCAGATTGATGTCCCCAGGCTGCACAGCTGGCTGGAAAGGGAGATGGTCCAAGTCGTGGAACCGATATTGTCCTGTTGGGTTCTGTTTCTTGCTAAGAGTTCCTATAGGCTCTCCTCCAGGGACCCCAGATCCTGCAGCAGACTTACTATTACAGGTCCCTCGGGTGCTACCACGGAGAGAAGGGAAAATGAGAGGCTTTTCCATCCTGCCCATCCCCCTCTCCCAAGAAAAGATGCCCCCAGGGCATGAACCCTTCTTACCCAGAGACAGTATGGTTACATGTTTCACACACGCACGCACACACACACACACACACACACACACACACCAGGAAACTGGAGTTTTCCTTACTGATTAGCTTTGGACTTTTCAAGCCCTCCCCTGTGTGAGATCTGCAGGGTGTGGTGTCCTCTATAACTTGAAGAGCAGCCCTGGGAACAAATCATCTTTGCAAAGGCAAAATGGCTTTGGAGCCCATCTTGACCCCTGCCAGGACCCAGCCTTCCCGGCTAGAGCTGCACTACAGCTGGACTCCCACCACCGTGGGCGGACTCAGCTGCTGAGGCGGGAAGCAGCCTGGGCATTGGGGTGACTCCCAGGTGGTCACCAGTCCCTGTGTGGAAGAGACCTGGGACCTTATTTCCGTGGTTGTGTTACCTATGAGGCTGGCTCCCCACAGAGGGGCGGAGTGTGTGTTGGTTTCCCTGCCTGTTTTGCCACCTTTAGCCACCAGAGTAAATCGCTTGAAAAGAGTTCAAGTGAAATATATTTAACAGATCCCGTGGTCATTTATTTACACCAAACTAGACAGGAGCCTAATTGAGCCTTTAATTATTCAGAACTGTAGCAGAGGGGTGGGGCTGGGGGTACTGAGGCCCAAGCCAAGGGACCCTGGGAAAAGGGCGAAGCTGGAAAATGGTTCCAGAAAGCTCTAGGGGCCCCTGAGAACGAGGCCGCACGGCTCTCCTCGCTGCCTATGCAGGCCACAGTTTTGCTGCTTAAAAATTTAAAGCCCCATTTCACGCCGCGCAGACTCTATTTTGGGAGGGCCTGCGCACTGGCTGGAGAGGCGCTTCATTTTCTGCGCCTGCCAGCACGGATGAGCCAAGCCTGCTCTGCTGTCCGTGCGCTAAGGCTGGGCCTGGTCAACACGCCTCCTTTCTCTTCTACTTTGCTTTTCTCCTGCCTGTGGGGCAGGGCCCAGCCTGGCACCTGCCATCTTGTGCAGCAGCAGAGAAGGCTCTGGATTCCTTGGGTCCCTTTGCACCCTGGGACTGGTTCTGCCACCATTGGGTTTCCTGTTAGATCCACTTGATTGCACAGCAGGTCAGGTCCCAGGCCCTGAAGTCTCCAGTTTGGTCCAATCAGAGGCCTTGCTGAGGATTGTGCCGGCGTGCTTGAGCAACCCCTCCAGGGTCTGATGGCAGAGGAGGGGGTGAGGCTAGCACCAGGATGGAACTGTGTCCTCTGAAGAACACAGGATCTGGGTCTGAGGGCAGAGGCTCTGTAGTCCCAGACCTTGATCTGGCTGTGTGATGAGGCCAAGTTTCTTAACTTGTGAGCTGGCCTATCTGTGTTGGCACGTGGGACTCAGAACGGCTTATCCCCCAGGGTTTTATGAAGATCAAATGAGATAAATAACACAGCTGGCTCAGGCCAGTCCTTACTTACATGAGCAATAAACATTAGCAGTTAGTCGTTCCAGGTTGGGGGGGGGGGCAGGTGTGTAGCTGCTGTGCCTGTCCCCTCCCTCCCCGACTTCATGGCACTTGCTGCCAAGACTATCCCATAACCTTGTGACCTTGAATGTGCTGGTTGGCTTCTGGAGACACTGCTGGAAGCAGGAGTGTGTGGATGTGGGTTTCCCCAGAAGGTTAAAATATAGATGTCGCCCATGTTCTGTTGTAGAAGACTTAGCTGGATGGTTGGCCAGAATGTACGGTCAGACTTGGGTTTATCTTAGAGCAACCAAGCTGTCTGACATCTTTGACATCTTTAAGGTTTGTGTTATTGTTGTTTTGCTTTTGTTTGTAATGTTAAGGCTAATCTTTACATTTGAAAATTCCATAAAAGTATTGGTTCCTGGTAGGAAGGACAAAAATCTCCCACCCACCCTGTACGGTCCTGTGTTGGACTGAGCCCATTCCCACACGGAATCCTGCCCACTGCTTGTCTTGCTGACTTTTGAGCTCTGTTCTTGTTGTTGGTGTCAAATCTCCGAGGAAGAGGCTTTGGCTGCACAGGTCTCCTGCACTGGTGGGCCTTATTCTGGGTTCAGGTGCGGATGAGGTCCCCACTTTCACCTTCCAAAATGCCAATGTTGTTCCCAAATCGTTCAGTGTCCTGTGAGCTCATCCCAGAAGGCTCCTTGGGGACAATGGCATTTGGACCGGGCCTCAAAGGGTGGACAAGAACAAATGACCTCTTTTCCCACAAGAAGCACTGTAGCCATTCACAGGGGCATCAAGAGGCCAGGGAGGCCAGGCAGCAAGAGCAGCTCGATTAGAGAGAGCATCTAAGAAAAGGGAGCAGAGTCCCAGTCAGCCCCTCGCTAGGCTGTTCTATACATTGAAATGTGATGGTGAATGTGTGTGTGTTGCTTTCTGCTCCTAACATCTCATCCGGTTATAAGTGCTGAGATGGGCGATCTCTTCCCTTGGCCATTGAGAAGGCTTCTGGTCTCTCTTCCATTTTACTCCACTTACTAGTCTGAAGGATTTGTAGTGGGAGATGAGAACCCTCCTGACACTGTTCTGACCACTGTGCAGTGAAGCCACGCCTCTCTCCCAAGGACTTTGTTCCTAGGAGGGGAGGAAAAAAAAAAACAAATCAGCAAGAAGACCTGGCATTCAGGAAGCACCTTCCTTGCTGGTAATTGGATTAGATTCTGAGAAAATGACCCAACCCACTGCGGCATCCCCGCCCCCCTCGCCCCTGGTGAGCATACATTCTCACGTAAGCCATAGCCAGTTTCCTGAAAATGAAATGTGCTGGCAGGTGGCCGCACCAAAACTGTTTTTCTTTGCCGCTCTCTGGAATCGTGCTGAATAATAGAGTCCCATCTCGAGGCTACACCCCATTCAACAATGCCCGTAAGGATGTAAAACAGCGATTCTTCATTTGCTGGGTGATTGATTCCCGACTCTGCGTTCTGAATGTGCGTGTTTGCCGAGCAGTCATCTGCCTATGATATTGTGGGGGTGATGGATGGTGTGTGCGGTGGGGGAAAGGCTCGGCACAGAGCCTGGAATGGCTCTCTAGCCCTTCCTTCCTCGAGGAAAACACCAAGGCTGTCAGTGAGGACACTCCAGGAGACTGGGGGAGGGGGGATTCACACCCTGGGCAGCTTGGCATCGCTCTGGGTTCATCTCTTGCTGCGAGCACTTGCCTAACGCTGCCAGTCACTCCCAACATAGAGTGGAAACAGGCCCCACCCGTAACCATAGAGAAGAATGACCCCCAGCCCCGTGCCCGGAGCTCCCTCCCTGGTCTGTCCGCGCACCCCACTGGCAGTGTCTCCTGGAAGAGGATGGGGAATGTTTACCCAGCCAATCCGCACTGTTTGGGGAGTTCTTGGTCCTAATGGCCTGATGCTGGTGATTAACTGGTAGATCACGCTCAGACCACTCGTGGCTCCAGGGCGGTGCCGTGGGAAAGGTCAGCCTGGCTGAGGAGCAGACAGAGGAGACCGGCTGACATCTGCTGCAGCTCTTGCCTTGAACCTGTTACCCTCTTGACAGGTGCAAAACATGTCTCAATCCATAGAAGTCTTGGACAGGCGGACTCAGAGAGACCTGCAGTACGTGGAGAAGATGGAGAACCAGATGAAAGGCCTGGAGACCAAGTTCAGGCAGGTGGAGGAGAGCCATAAACAGCATCTGGCCAGGCAGTTCAAGGTACGCGGCCCTCGGCTCTCTCCCTCTTCCCCTCCTCTCCCCTCCTCTCCCCCTCCCTTCTTCCCCACAGAGGTAGTGCTCGGGGTCCAGGGAGCAGGGCAAGCATTGTTCACTGACTTGCTAACATGCGTCACTCTGGGAGTAGAGAGACCACCCACTCTGTCTACCTCGGTCAGCCCCCTTGTCACATCCTGGCCCCCTCTCCTTCCTCATCAGCCGGTAGGAAACAGGGGTCCCAAGCCCCCTGCTCCTCTAGCCGAGGTATATTAGCTGGGCAGGGTACCATTAGAGGCCCTCGGCGTTCCGTTCTACAGCAGCTGCAGGTAAATCACATTAGCCGAGGATTAGCTTAATTGATTAGAGCCATTTCTGGGCCCTGATCACTCAGGGCGGTTTTTCACTTCTGACCTAATTTAGCTGTGACAAGGCACACTGTAGATGCAGCTGTGTTAAGTGTTCTGCGTCTCCGTGTGACCCTGGCCGTTAAAAGCTCCCTTCCTTTGACCTGAAATTATATAGACATATGTACAAGTATGCATATATACATGGCTCTCCGGTAGGACTGCGCTGGGGATTATCTGCCACCTTAATTAAGGTGTTCATGCATGTTAATTAGGAACCAAGCCCAGATGTAAATGAACAGGTCAAATTACACGGCCGCTTGGCTGGAAACTGCTGCTTCTCAGGCTAACGTTATCCTTTGACGCACCCCCCCCCCCCACGTGAAGCAGAAACTAATCCTCCTTTTAAAAGCGGTACATTAGGTAGGCAAAATGGCAAGCTAATGAAGTTATAAATCTGTGTTATAAATAAAATAATAGCAGGCGGATCCCATTGAGGCAAAATAAGCCTCGATTCTTGTCCCAGGCAGGGAGACACTGCCTGCCCCTTTGCCATCATGACTTACAGACCAAAAAGAGTTTGATTCTGTCCTGGCCAGCATCTGTCCTCCCGTGCTCAACAGACTGTGAAGACAGACATGTCTTCAGTGAAGTGAGGTAGCTCCCCTTGGAGAGTGTGATCCACAGAGCATCCTCTGAGATCCAAAGTTGGGGTCTCTGAGACTCTGGGACAGCAAGAACAAGCCCTTGCCTTTTACGCTGTAGTCACTGCATGAAGGTATCTCAGCAGAAACCAGGAGGGAATCCCATCACCATCTGAGTAACTTGTTTTCCTATGATTAAAGTGTGATTTTTCTTAAGTGACCATGCAAATAAATGTCTTTTAATGGCTGTTTGAGGCAGGCTAGTGAGCTAGCTTTTCAACGGTGTTTCATTTTCTTGCTTGCAGGGCTAACTTAAAGAGTTTTTTCAATGCGCCAGTGACTGAAGAAGCAGTCCCCCATGTAACCATGAGAGAGCCAGAGAGCTTTTTGCACCATGCATTTTTACGATTCTTTTCCAGTCCTTAGCGCCATTTCACTAAGGAACCTTGAATCCAGCCAGGATCCTCCTTTTGCATGCGACTCTAGATGCATCCCATGAATAGTTTGAACCCTTGTCAATGCACTTTTTGAAAAAGAAAGAAAAAAAAACAAAACAAACAAACCACAAACTTTGTGTATGTGACCTAAAGCATGTAACTTTAAGATGCTGCATTCTCAACTGACAAATAAAGGCCTTTCCCAAATATTGTGGTGTTCTGAGGACTGTTTAATACGCTCTCCTGACTCACTGGGACCCAATAACTGACGGATTGCTAGAACGGGAGTATGCACACCTTCCCTCCCATAGGGAGAAGCCAGGCCAAGGCAGGGTATTTCAAGTTTTTGCATGCATCGCACTGAACCAGCTTATTTTAACCTTGCAGGCAATAAAAGCGAAAATGGATGAACTTAGGCCTTTGATTCCTGTGTTGGAAGAGTACAAGGCCGATGCCAAATTGGTATTGCAGTTTAAGGAGGAGGTCCAGAATCTGACGTCAGTGCTTAACGAGCTGCAAGAGGAAATTGGCGCCTATGACTACGATGAACTTCAGAGCAGAGTGTCCAATCTTGAAGAAAGGCTCCGTGCATGCATGCAAAAACTAGGTAGGCCCAGCACCCTGCCGGTGTGGCACTGTCTGGCCCGACTCTGCCACACACGCAGGTGTAGGGAGCGATGCTGAAGCCACGGTGCCCGCCTGGCCTCAACAGGTGATGGCTGCATCAGGATTTCTGGGTAGGGCCACCCAGAGAGAGCAGCAGGAAGCGCAGGCAGCACCCTCCCCAGGGCATCACCCATGTGCAAGCCCATGCCAGGGCCAGTTCTAGATCCCACTGAATCTAAGGTTTGGGAAAAAAATATGACATTAGATGCCACATGCTGTTGGGTGTGTGCATAGGTGTGAGTGCTTAATACGCATGTGTGTGGTCCGTGCATGTGTTTTTAGGATAGATTTAAAGGGCCGGAAACACATCTCCAACAAGGTTAAGAAGAGAATTGATAAGACACCTTAAGACAATATATCAGGTTTAGTTGGAATTAAAAACAGGGTACAGCTTCAGGTTATGTATGGGCAGAGCAAGTGCCTCCCTCCCCCGTCGGAGGCCTGGGTGGAGCGAAGCTGTTTGCCTCCCTCTCAGACTCATGTTCCCAGACAGTCCTGAGGTGGGGGAGGGCATCTGGGTTCTGATTACCTAGGGGCTTTGGCCATATTGCATGTGTGAATGTTCAGGGTCATTTTTAAATTGTACATATTGCATCATGATACCAGCGTCAACATTACCCCATAGAGCCTGACCACTCGTTTGTTTTTCTAGTGTGTACATATTAGGGTGACTTTGCTTCCAGGAAGATTTCTGGGGCCTCTGTGTGATGCTCTGACTCAGGCCTTCCTTCATCCATCCCTTACAAGTTTAAAATATCCCAAAGAACAAACAACCTTTCTTAAATCATGGCATGGACCAAATAAATGGTTCTGTTGCAGAGAAAACACTAGACCCTGGGTTCAGTACCCAGAACTCGTGTAAAAAGAACCCTAGTGTGAGGAAGGGGAGACAGGCATGTCTTAGGGCTTGCGGGCCAGCCAAGGGGCTCACTTGAGAGGTAATATGGTGAGAAACCCTCTCAAGGTGGCTAGCTCCCGAGAAATGATACCTAAGGTTGTCTTCTGGCCTCCATAGGAGCTCATGCAGACATGTGTGCCTCCTCACAGACCAACACACAAACACAGATCCTTGGTGTTAGATGACAAATGAGAACATTCACTAGACAAGTAGTCTTGTGACTTCCAGGTGATTCTTAATGGCTGCTCCTGGCTTGTCCTCAGCAGATGTGTAAAGTTTGGGGCTCACAGGCCTGATGAGCTGGGGAGCTATGCTGGGCACTGGGGACTAATTGTTTTGAAGAGACACTTGTAGGGCCACCAAGGAATCCTGTCCCATGTGTATTCTTCTGTGTCTCATGAAACCCATGACCCATGATGGCCGGGGCTGAAGCATCAGTTAGCCTGTGTGTGGGTCTGGATGAGAGCCTCCTCCTTTGCCTACGCAAGTTTTCCAGGCGTACCTAGGGGGTGGTACTGAGGAACAGGCTATGGGTCCTCTCCAGTCTTCCCTTAGCTTGCCATCATGGCCTTTCTCCCAGCCTTCCCAGTCAAGCACTTAGATGTCTCTGAAGAGCCCAGAGGCTGGTTTGCCATTTATTCCCCCAAAATGCTGTTTCCCCTCCCAGGTGACCAGGCTGGGTGTCATACTTCAAAGAAACCAAGAGAATCCAGATGGAGACCATGGTGGGACATTACTAAGGCTGCCAAGCTAGTGGGCCTTTGGGAGAGGGGGGCAGTGCACACGACTCTCCAGGTTATCCTAGGCAAGCCAGACTTCCCATCTGTCCTCAGCCTATCTTTAGCAGTCTCGTGAATTTACCTTATGGCTAGGATCTTGGGGCTTTCACGTGGCTGCCCTTGGGCTGTTAAGGCATGTCATTTGGGAATGAAGAAAGCTAATCCCACCCTGGGATGCACCAATGGAGTCACCTGAAGGGCTTCAGTAATCGTGTACTTGAAAGAGAAATAACAGCATGGGGTAGGATAGTGAGGTCTGAGCCCCCAGTCTGGGCAGCTCTGAGGTCCCAAGCTATAAAATAGTGAAAGTAGCAAGAGCCACTCAACAGTAGTGCCTTTCCCAGGTCCTCACCGCCATCCTCCATTGCAGTGGGTCCTGATTTGCAGCACAAGGGTACAGAGAATCCTTGGGCCCTAGGGTCACTATGAGAATGTGTCAATATTGTACATGTCACCAGCTCTGCACTCCCTGGCTCGGAGGAGCTGGGGGTATGATAGATCAGTAAGTGGGTGGGTGGGAAAGTTTAGGTGGGGAGAGGAAATAACCGGAAGGATAAAGGGACAGAGAGAGGCAGAGCTGATGGTAGATGCACAGACAGGTAGAGGATTGGCCAATGGCTGGGTGATGGCTCGGTAGAGAAGCAGCTGATAGAAATGGATGACAGATGGTTGACTGATGGGTCTATAGATGGGTTTAGCATCCCAGCCAGGTCCTGGAGTTGGAAACATCTTCTTCTGGACTGAGCTTAGGCATAACATGTCTTGGGTCTTTTCTGGGAAGTGCAATCCCCTAGAGCAAGTCTTGTCCACAGGCAGGAGAGAGGCAGTGCTCCCCAGAACCCTGGAGGCTGCTTAGAGGATGCTGCAAGGTCGGATCCCAACAGCTCACCTGGGTAAGGCCAGGACTTGGGCCTCAGCACAGGCTGCTCAATGCAGCTGCTCCCCAGACTTAGGCCACACTGGCACTGCAGGCTTCCTTGGTCACGGTTGCCAAGGAGGACCAGCTGGCTTAAATGACTTCCCTGTCATACTATCCTGGCACAGATGCCAAGGGCTCCCTGGTGGGATTTTTTTTCTTTCTGCAGGTAGGTTGGAAGACCCCAGACATCTAGGGCCAACCCAGGGGGAAGAGTGCTTTTACTCTACTGAAAATATGTCTTAGTAAAGCTTGCGGCTTCCACTTAAAAGTTGCCTGCCAGCCAGGTGAGCACCCAACATCTGCGCTAGTAGGATTCTACAAGCAGGTTCCTGCTCTGGTCGGGTTCCCTGGCTACCATCCTGTGTTGTGCTGTGAGCTCCTATATACTCTTCAAGGGAAATCAAAAGACACCCTCCTAACACTTGAGATGCCAGAGTCAACAGGCGAAGGCAGGCCACCACTAGCAGGGGCAATTAACGTAGTGACCCTCAGAGCTCTGTGATGACTCCCAGGTGGGAGAGTTACGGGCGATTTGACAGTGGAAGCCCAAGGGATGAGAACCCAGGAGGCCTGCAGCCTACAGCCCCTATTGGACGAGGTCTGTCTAGTCCTTTTCATCTGAAAGGCGGCCCACTAGAGGCCTGGTCTTTCCTGGCTAGGGCAGGATGATGGAGAGAGGGGAGATGGATAGGGAGAGGGGAGAGAGGACTCGTGGATAGTGCTCTCGGCCTGCTGCCGGCTGTGGGTCTGCCCCCGGCCTGGGCTGGGGCTCTTGCCTGTCACTTGGTCTGTCCCCAGCCTACAGACTTCCTCCCACAAGGCTCTTCTCTAGTTTCAGGGTTAAACTCTGAAAATGGAGGCCAAGGCCTGTCGGAGGACACAGACCTCACCCAGCCTCCCAGATACACTCATCCTGACCCAAGCTTTGAGATGGTCCAGGTTACCCTCAGCCTGGCATCTTCCCAGGAAGTGCACAAAGCATATGGCTTGCCTAGTTTCCAGCTTGGCCAGGCATCTCCATCCCAATACCCTCCCACCTGGGCTCCATTCCTCCAGCAGGCCTCTTCCACTCCCCCACCCCCACCCCACCCCCATCTATCTTAAGTGTGTGACAGGAAAGGGGCACTTTCTAGAACTGAGAGTGCCAAGATCCTGCCAAGCCTCTGCCATGGACTCCTTTAGATTCTGTCAGTTGGAGAGGTCTTGGCAGAACTAGTGTGGACAGGGAACCAAAAATAACTCCCTGACTCAAGGAGATCAGGCAGCCTCCAGCCCCATGGGCCCTGGGAACTGTGCCTGCCCCAGCAGCTTAGAGAGCAGGAGCCACGGTAGCCACACCTCCCTACCCTCCTCAGCACTGAAGCACCGGGAGGCTGACTGCTCAGTGACTGTGCACGTAGCAGATGGCTGGGTGTGGCTGGCAGGCTGGACCCGAGGGGCATCCTTCCTGTAGAACTCAGACATGGATCTCTGTCACTTCTGAGATAGTGAAAGGAAAGGTTCAGATGGGTGGACGGTGGTGGGATTGTTCAAGGCCGCCCCAGACCTGGCTGAGAGCAAAGTCCTGCCCCCTGCACATTCCCATCTGAACCCACGGTGGAATGGTTGAGCAATCCGACGTGTTCTGAAGGGCCTGTGCTGCGCACCCATGCTAGTGTGCTTTTCTGAGGCGCTGCTGGTAACCAAAACCAACATGGGGGACTTTGCTCCCCTGAGGCTCACCGTCCTGAGCCCAGCACATGTCAGGAGGCTGTACTCAGGAGGCTCTTAGAGAACTAAGTCGTCGCTTTGTTTTGTGAGGAAGGAGGGGGAGCGGAGAGACATCTTACCTGGAGCAGCAAGCCCTGGGTGCTTTTGTTGGCAACCGCAGGAAATGCGGGGTCTAGCCAAGGTCACGGGTGATGCGGGTGGGATAAAGACGTCTTCAGGGCCTCAGCCTGTGTCTGGGCCTGGCCCTAGAAGCTGGGTGGGAAGGTGAGCCACTGTTCTAGAGTGGGACTACACTAAACCCAGCCACGGAGGCAGGGAAGGCCAGGACCAGGGCCAGGCATCCAAGCTGAGGCGGGCATCTGCCTGGCACTTCTGCCATGTCCAGCTGATGCACAGGAAGATGTCAGGTTTCTTCAGAAGAATGTCCAACCAGGAAGGGACCTCCAATGGATTTGGGACAGATCTAGTGTGAGTTGGTATCTCGGAAAATCTTGTGTGTGGTTAAGTCATCTGTCGACTACAAGCACTGCATGCATTGGGTGGTGAAGATAGCTTCCACATGGCCTCCAGCCATGACAACTGTGCGTGCTGATTCCTTTGAACCTTAACTTCCAGACAGCTCAGAGAGCATGTCTCCAGGATGGGCAGGAGACCTTCCATGAGAAATTGCAGGGATCAGTGCTCTGTGGATGATGGGTCTCGATGGCAGAACGGGGTCTGGGAAGAGAACTTGGAGAGAGGTTGCCTGCTGTTGGCTGCTTCAGTTCCCACCCATTTTAGAGGGAGCCTGGTCTCCTGGCAACCCAAGACCCACCTGCTAAGTTAACAGGAACAAAGGAAGAAAAACTAGGAGTGAGGGGTAGAGTCTAGCCTGGCCCATGGCTTTCCCTGCCTCTACAGGAAGTTCACTTGAACTTCAGAACGCATACCGGTGTGCAAGTGGGTAAGAGCATTTATGGTTGCGTGTGTGTGTGTGTGTGTGTGTGTGTGTGTGTGTGTGTGTGTGTGTGTATGTATGTATGTATGTATGTATGTATGCTTGTGTGTGTGTGTGTGTGTGTGTGATGCTGGTCATAGCACTCACGGAAAGGAAATTTTTCTACAGACCCATCAGGATCCTCACTTCCGGCTGCTGTCGACACGGCTCGACCTTAGCCTCTCCCCATGCCCTTCTTTTTCCTTTCCCTTCCCTTGGTGTCTCCTCCAAGCCCAGGGCTTGGGCAGGGAAGGGCAGTGTGAACAGAGGCCAAGTGGGCATGTTCTGTGCTCAGCGATATACCCTTTAAACCCTTGTGCTCCAGACCTCCGTGAAGCCCCGAGCCCCAGTAGAAAGTGTCGGTGTGGGAAAACCCAAGTTCTTCCTAGAGGGGGCTGTGCCTTTGAGGAAGGGATAGGAGAATGGGCACAGTATGGTACTCCCTCTCCCAGTCTGGGCAGGGGTACCAGGGCTGGGGCACTGGCAGGAATCCAGGCCTGGAGTGTCTTTCTTCTGTATAAGGTTTTTTTTTTAATCTTGTTGAGCCCCCTGCTGTCCAGAGTCTCCTCTTTGCTGGCTCTTAGGCCAAGCCAAGCTGTTCTTTCCAGCCTTGTGCAATGCCACTGTGAAGATGCCCACCCTCCTGCGGGCTTGAGGGGATGGTGCTGAGTGTGGGAACAGGGTGAGCTGCACCCTCCCTGGGGCCTGCCCTGCCCTGTTCACTGTAGGATTATCTCTGCTTCCCTGTGGTCTCAAGTTAAGCCTCTCACAATCCTGCCTAAGCAACTGGATCTTCTCTGAACTTTGCAGACTGTGTGTGTGTGTGCTGATGTGGTCCTGGAAGGGTGTCCTATAGACGGGAGGTGGGGGCACACTCAAGCCTGACCTCCTGGAACAATAAGGAGGAGTCCTATTCATCAGGCTCAAGAAAGGGGTCCACAGCCACAGGGTGGCAAGGGAGTGGCAAACTAAGGCAAGGATGCTGGGTCACAGCCTCAGCACCTCCTGAATGACCAAGCTGTAGCTCTGAGGCTATCTCTGGCCATCCGTGAGGTAGGAGGCATGCAGAGGTCACACTCAAGTTCTCATAGAGCTTGATGCCCCAATCCCAGCCCTCTTGAGAGCATGGAAACCACACACACACACACACACACACCAGCAGGACGCCAACAAGCCTCCACCCACCTCTACCAGGGGCCTGGTTCCAAGACAGACACATGCACAGGACAGATGCTCCCACAGTGTGGGGTGCTGTTGTGGGCTGTTAGGATTGTCTTTCTGTTTGGGGACATGCATCCTGCCTGGGTCCAGGGTTCTAAGTCCCCACCCACCATGCTGGCTGAGTGCTTTATTCCAGCGGCCAGAGACCACTGAGTCCTTTGCTCCGTTTCCTAGAGAAGACTAAGGAAACCTTGTTGAGGGCAGCTCTCACTGGTCATCGGGCCGTCCCGGCCTTTTGCTTACAAGGAGTCGTGAGGTCCTGGAGGGCAGCCACTCCTGTGTGCCCTGCTGAGGCTACCCACGGTTGCTCTCTAGAGGAGGGGGGTGGCTCTTCGAGGGCCAACAGTGGGACCTGTGTAGGTGACATCATGAGCTGCTGGGCTTCAGATCTGGATGGGAAGAGGAAGAAGCATCTGTCCTCCAAGCCTAGCTGTGCCATGGGGGGAGGGGGCCGAGGCTCTCCATGGCCTATTGGCCCTCACCTATGTGCGCTCTGTTCCAGCCTGCGGGAAGCTGACAGGCATAAGTGACCCGGTGACTGTCAAGACCTCTGGCTCAAGGTTTGGGTCCTGGATGACAGACCCGCTGGCCCCAGAAGGTGATAACCGGGTAAGTGTCCCCGAAGCTCTTACATGTATCTGTCCCCCACCTAGTGCCAGCCATGTCTACCTTCCAGGGGGAGAACTCCAGGGGATGTGGACTAGATAGGGGCCCGAGTCTCCCAAAGGCTGCTGCTGAGGAAAGCTGGTGGAAGCCCCCAGGCCGACACGAGCGACAGGCAGTGGGATGGGGAGGCTGTCCATTCGAGCGCAGTGGTGGCAGTGAGGGGAACAGCGGTAGCTCTGGCCTGTGGCTGATCAGGTGCCCAGGCATCTGCTGTGCTGACCGCTCCGGGCGGTTCCCATCACAGCCTCTGCTTCGGGGATGGAATTTATTAGGCCTTTCTTGTTTTAACGACAGCTGATTTGTACTCATTTGCCATTCCTTTCATGGCTGATAGAAGCTCTGTGTTCCCTTTTGATTCCGAGAAGAGGCTGGGTTCCTTTTTCCTGGGTGTTTCCCCCTGGGCAAACCTCAGAAAAGAAAAATGAGCCAGCCGCCCTTTTTTTTTTTTTTTTTTTCCTCCTTCTTTGGAACTGGGCTGTGGTCTCTGCCCTTTTAGGAACTGGGCATGGGGAGTCAGAGGCTGGGAAGCCCCCTTGAATGGAGGAGGCTTTAAGGAGCAGTCGGGGTCTCCAGGAAACTCCCACAGACATGGAAGAGAAGCTGCGCTTCTGGGAGTCCTTTGATGCCATCCAGTGCTAATCCCAGCAGCCAGGATGAGCCTCCCGGGGTCCAGGTGCTTCTCCCAAATGCTCTCATCATAGGAGGTTTGCAGGAGAGTGGACAGCCATGCTCAGAACTGGATGCGCCTCCCCAGCCCAGAGGAAGCAGCCTGAAATCCGAGATGCTCTAAGCCTTCTCACTTCTCTCCATGAGCGAGACTGGGCACAAATAGAAACATGGGGCGACTGGGGCCGGCGAAAGACCCTCTAACCATGGCTTTATAGACCAGCGCCACCAAGGGCCCAGCTCCTCCAAGTGACAGACAGCTTGGGAGGGCTGGCCTGGCTGCCCAGAGGATACAGTAGGGTCAGGGCCGTGTGGGCACAAGCTGTTCTCACACTGTTTTCTGGATCATGGCAGTAATATACACTTTCTCAACCTTCTAGTTTATTTTCTGTTGCTTGTGATAAAACACTTTGACAGAAAGCAACTTAGGAAGGAAAGGTTGTTTTTTGTATTATATTTCCTGGTCACATTCATCAATGGAGGAAGTCAGGGCAGGAACTCGAGCAGAGACCCAAAGGTAAACCTGTTTGCTATTCCCTAAGCCTCACCTCTGAATAAGGAACTTGCCCGCGGGCAAATTACAGGAGGAACCACAGATGAGGCTAACCATGGCTTATGCCTAGCTAACTTTCTAACATAGCTCAGGACCACTGCACAGGGGATAGTCCCGCCCACAGTGGGATGAGCCCTCCTGTTAGTCAAGGCAATCAAAACGGCCCTTCCAGGCATGCCCATAGATCAACCTAATAAACACAGTGACTCAACCGAGACTCTTTATTCAGCTGATTTTAGGTTAGGTCAGGTTGACCATTAGGGGACACTTAGGTTGTGATTGTACCCAGGTCCTGTCAGAAAAACTTAACCTCTGCATAAAGTCTGGTTAGGAACACCCCATTACTACATATGTGGATGGCATGATAGGGAGAAAGAGGACCAAGACAGAAGATGCCTAGGAAGTCCAGACCAGCATGCCAGGCTCTACCCAACCATGCCATGTCTACTTACCAGCTCTGGATTGCAGAGAGTGATATAGTTACATCTGTGCAGACACACACACACACATACACACACACTGCTCTCTATACACCTTCTAGCACCAGCACCTCCTTCCAGGCTTCTGAGAGACTGTTAACCACGACTCAGTGTAAATGGGTCAGTCCTATCCATGGTCCTCAGAGGCCGGTACGTGGTGTCACTGTATCTGTGAGATTCTGGACTGAGGCTTCGGATGCCACCCACCAAGGACCTCTCCCCACAGCACAGAGCAGGAAAATCACCATCAACCCCACTCTGGCTAGCCAAGGCCAAGAGGGGTACTCAAGTCTGGAGCCTTCTGACATTTTATATATGTGTGTGTGTGTGTGTGTGTATGTGTGTGTGTGTGTGTATATATATATATATATATATATATATATATATATATATATATATATATATACATATATATATGTATATATGCGCCTCAGCCTCTAGGATGCGAGGCATAGCAAAAGTGTAGGCTCACAAAGTTGTCAGAACACCCATGGGTGCTGTGACAATTAGTGCCTATTTTCTGCTTCGTGACTGCCTTCCAGGAGAGGAGGCTCTGGTGACAGTCAGAGTGGCTAGAGGAGGGGCCTTCATGAGGGCTGACAGCAGGGAAGAGGCAGGGTGCTGGCTGGCTGGCTGGCAGCAGGCACACAGTATTGGGTGCTGCTCTGGGCACGCTGGTCTCTAACCATTCTGAACCACGTGCTCCCAGCCTGCTAAGTGCACGTCGCCTCGTTCAGCCATTGATCAACACCAACAGTGTTTGTTTTATTTGCTTTTTTCCAATCTCCCATTTACTTTTGATCACATACACACGGGAGACCAATAACTCGCCACACACACACACACACACACACAAAGAAAAAGAAAGAGAACGAGGAGAAACTGATGTTGGCTTTAGAGCAGGCAGGCCCCCATGGAGGATGGGGTGAAACAGAGGGGAGGATCTCATGGGACCCACAAGGAGGCCTCAGGAAGCTGCAGGGACAAAGCCCCAGAGTCGGTCGGTGTGTGCTGAGGAACGACGCTGAGCCGGCTCAGTGCCCACTGCCTCTGTGTAAACTGTTAGAACAATGTTGATTAGCTTGGGACACCTTTGTGTGGTCTCTCCTCTAACAAACACCAGCTGTGTAAGGTGCTGTGCAAAGGAACCTTACTCAGCAGTGAGCCACAGACCCTCAGCCCCCAACGAAGGCACTGCCCTTTACCCCAGCCTTAGAAGTGGGAAGAGCTTGCAGGGAAGCTGTATTTCTTGTGTGCAGGACGCATACACCCTACCACTCCACCCACCTCCAGGCCCCGGAGTTCAGAGACTTCACTCTGGATTCTCAGGCTCACAGTCCACGTGGACTAGAACACTCTGACAGAGCTGTGTCCCACCCACCTCCCTTTCTGCTCCCAACTGGTTCCCCACCTCAGGAATCCAGTGTATTTTACACAAGCTGTCAGAAAGGGGGCTTGGACTGTGCTCCCACTGCCCCAGGAGGCTCGTGTTCAAAAGGGTGGCCTACTCCTCAGACGCTCCTTAGCTCTGTGCTCAAAGGCTCTTTCCCCTCATCTAAACAGCATCAAACCCAGCAGATGATCCTTAGAACAGAGGGTGGAATTATCCAGAATGCTTTAGATTACACAGATCTACTGGTGCCTGCAGCTCTGTCTGCTAGCAGCTTAGACATCCTTTCTAATCCTTTCTCAGTGGGAGTAGGGACTGGGACATTCCTGGGGTGGCTGGCATCCCGCCACTTCCTCCTAGCCTCCCACTGAGGCTCTCTCCACCCCTTCAGTAACTGCTCCCTTTAGAACATGGTTTCCAAGGCTGAATTCCTTGATGTTAGCAGTTTCGGGAGGACACTTGTCAGATGCTTGCCAAGCCAGAGAGAAGAGCAAAACTAAAGCCCTGTTACTAAGACGGTCCCTTAAATAGCATCACCCAACACCTTGACTGCACCTTAAGATGCTGGTTAGAGCCCTGGCAGCTCTGCCCTGGTCCCCCTCCTAGCTGAAAAGGAACTGAACTTAGTTAAGTAGCCTCTGTTTTCATGTCTGAACATGGTGAGACTTACAGCAGAGGTATAACGTGTGCAGAAGAGCTCAGGGAGCCCCTCAAAGCCTCAGGGACCTCCAAGCAGGCAAGCCCTTGACATCCATCAAAGGAGAGAATGATGGGGTAAGACAGATGTTAATTCTGAGGCAGAAAAATAAGAGTCGCTCAGAATCAAGCACAGATGTTAGAAGGACGCCTCTGAGTGCTGGGCAGCAGCTACAGATGTGATGTGGGGACTTAGAAACTACTAAATCTGTTAACCAAGTTAAGATATGGCGTTAGGATATGCCAACATATGCCTTTTTCTTGGCTATAGAGTTCATTCTCCGAAGATCAGACTTTTCACAGGTCCACTCTGCAGCTCAAGAAGGGCAATACGAGAGATAAGACATAGATCAAAGGAATCTTTGTTCAGACATGGGTCGCAGTGGAGTTGGACTTGAAGCGCGTTCACAAGCCATTTTAACAGTGTCACTTGTGAAGTTACTTAAAAACGGGAGTGTGTGTATCTCTTTTTTAGGCGGTCTGGTCAGTTATGCCAAAATTCTTAGGGTCAGCTCTTAAGAGACAGAAATCAGGACCAGAAGAGTGAAGGTGGGGTGGCTTTTCATCCACTGGTCCCCTCTATGTCCTAAGTAGCTGTCCTACATCAAAAGCAGATCCACTGGTGCATAGGCTCCTATAAGACACTTGTGTCCCCTAAGTAACGTCAAATGGTGAGGGGACCCTGACACCCTCAACTCTGCCCTCTACCGTTAGCCCAGCATCCTTGAGTCTAGTTGGAATGAACCATTGATCCTTCTAGAGGACATGAGAGCCACATTTCTGGGGTCACTTCTTAGAGACAACACTAGCCTTGGAAAGGACAGAAAACAAAGGCATTTCAGAGTGGAGGTCACAACACCGAGGCGGAAGAACAGCCCTGTGGAAATGGGGCTTATTCCCATGAGGCTTTGGGCCTCTAGCCATGTGTCTCTCTTCTGTCGAATGGCCCATGCCCCAAGCAGCCTCCACAGCCTGTAGTCAAAAATTCAGCCTCTGGAGTCCACTTTCCTAAAGTAACCCAGTTTGTGTTTTCAGAAAGCAGTTGGGTCCTGTGTCTGATTTGCCAGTGTATAGAGAAGAGACTGCTTAAAAATCCTTAGAAATTGGATATTGGTATCATCTTGTTATACACTAGACCCAAGAAACACAGAAACCAATCACTAGCTTCGTGCCATGGAGGGCCCACTCCAAAGCTCTTAGGAGGGACTTGCTTCATAGGTGGGCAGGGAGGGCTGTGGAAGGAGGTTAAAGCAGAGGCTGCAAAGGGATGGAGAGACCAAGGGGTTATCTGTATGTGTCCTGATATCTCCATCCTAATCCATGACCCATATCGCTGATGGATGGTCTGAGACAGACTCAGGATAACACAGCCTCAGACAGAGACCCTGTTGTTGCTGTTGGTGTTTTTAATCTCATTAAAAACAAAAGGCACATCTGCCGCCTAGCATCTGATCAATGTCTCAGGAACCAAGCCTGAGAGCTGCTGTCACAGCCCTAATCCCGCTCAGCTTCCGCAGCTCTCTGTGGATAAAGCAGCTGTCTTAAAGCCCGGCAGGCAGCGTTGCCGGGCCTCTCTCCTGACCCCGCCCCGTTCTCATCTGCTCCAAATTTGCTTCAAGATGCCTAAACGTTTTTGTTCCAAGTCTAGATGGTTCTCAGGTTAACTGACATGCAAGCCGTTATCAGAAATCACTTTCTTTGTAACCCTTCAAACTCAGGTGGAGGCTGAGTTTGTTACTTGGGAGATTTCCATGGCTGGGAGGCCCACATACCAGTCTGAGAAGTGCCTTCACTAGATTAGGAGATGAAAAATTGCCCCTACAGCAAACCAAAGCCCGGGTTAATTACCTTCCTCCCTCTCCTTCCCTCCCTCCCTCCCTCTCTGCCTCCCTCCCTTCCTCCCTCCCTCCCTCTGTCTCTCTCTGTCTCTCTGTCTGTCTCTCTTTCTCTGTCTCTCTTTGTCTCTCTGTCACACACACACACACCAGCAGACACAGTGACTCAGACTATATATCAGTAACAGCTGGTGAAGTGGAGAGGACTCACTCACAGCGTCCCATCGCACACTGGAAGATGGTTCTTCCCAGTAACCTTGAGAGACAGTTGTCCTTGCAGACAGAAGCTCCCCAGTGTGTGAGCATCTACCTAGCATCTGTGCCCTCTGCAACGCTGACTCCAGCGTTGAGTCCCCGAGTTGACGACACTCCTTTCTCCCAAGCCCTTGGCCAAGATCCAACAGTAAGCAAAACCATGTGACCATTATCCTATAACATGGTGCTATCCCAAGTAGTGAGGGCTCCATCTGGAGACCTGGGGGGGGGGGGTCCCGTACTACCCACTGTTGTATATTACATAGACTGGCATAGACTGGCTTGGGACTGTGTATGTAGGAGAGCCCTGACTGCCTGTCCCCACATCTGTCCCTCCACTGTGTTCCACTCTTCCCAGGGATAGGAAAGTAGCCCTGAGTAGAGACCAGGGGGAGTCCAGTGTTCACGAGGTAGGATAGGATGCTCTAAAGTCGTCAACTTCCAGATCCTTCCATCTTAAGTTCCCACACACCCCTGCTGTGGGACATTAACCATGTCTGTTCTCCCCACAGGTCTGGTACATGGATGGTTACCACAACAACCGCTTTGTCCGTGAGTACAAGTCCATGGTGGACTTCATGAACACGGACAATTTTACCTCGCACCGCCTCCCACATCCCTGGTCGGGCACGGGCCAGGTGGTCTACAATGGCTCCATCTATTTCAACAAATTCCAGAGTCACATTATCATTAGGTTTGACCTGAAGACCGAGACGATCCTGAAGACACGCAGCTTGGACTACGCCGGCTACAACAACATGTACCACTACGCCTGGGGTGGCCACTCGGACATCGACCTCATGGTGGACGAGAATGGGCTCTGGGCTGTCTATGCCACGAACCAGAACGCGGGCAACATTGTCATCAGCAAGCTGGATCCCGTCTCACTGCAGATCCTCCAGACCTGGAACACCAGCTACCCCAAGCGCAGCGCCGGTGAGGCCTTCATCATCTGTGGCACCCTCTACGTCACCAATGGTTATTCAGGGGGCACCAAGGTCCACTATGCCTACCAAACCAACGCCTCGACCTACGAGTACATTGACATCCCCTTCCAGAACAAATACTCTCACATCTCCATGCTGGACTACAACCCTAAAGACCGCGCGCTGTACGCCTGGAACAACGGCCATCAGACCCTCTACAATGTCACCCTCTTCCATGTCATCCGCTCCGATGAGTTGTAGCTCCCGCTTTTCCAGAAGCCAAGGGTCCAAGTCCTCACCACGAGGACATTTCCATGAAACAGCTGCCAAATGATTCCAAGAATACTAACAGTCCTGATTTTGAGAAATCAGCGCAATTTTGACGCCAAGAGATGGTGTCCTCTCTGTGTTCCTCCTACTCATGCAGGTGGGCCACAGATTTCAGAAGAAACCGCCATGTATGTGGATGGAACTGCAGCCCAAGGCTCCTTGGCTGTCCCCATCCCACCCCCATTCCTCTCTGATCCAATAACTCATAGAAGCAAGGCGATGACTGTTGGCCCCTCTCACCCAAGAACAACCCACTGTTAGGATTGCATGGACATTTCCTTAGGTTGTGCCCAGCGAGATGATGTGATGGCCATTCTCCCCACCCAGAGCCCCCAGCCCCCGTGGCGCTCGGTGTGGGCTGCTTCAGCCCACATGTATCGCAGCTGCCTTTTTCTTGACCATGTTGTTGTCTCTTAGATTAACTGTGCTGAGACTCCCGGTAGCTCATGGACCTGTGTCTAGTACTTTCCCGAAGCGATGGTGGGTGTGCGTAGAGTGAAGTTGCTGTACCCACGTTGTTGAACTTGCGTACCCTGTAGCTAGATCGTGAGGTGTCCGTCTGTTATCCCCCAAGGTGGTAACTCCGTGTGTTCAATTTATGCAATGAATGTTGTCATGCAATGCTGTAGTTTGGATTGATAAGTGGATGGTTTCTGTTTCTAAAAAGAAAAAAAAAATCAGTGTTCGCCCTTATAGGAGACATAGTCAAGTTCATGTTGATAATAACCCAGTGGAATTCTTCTCTTGTCGAGTTATCTGAATTGTGTAACCGTGGATGGGAAGGACGCATCGTGGGAAACTTCTGTTTCCTACAGGAAGGAACTCCCCAAGGGCAGCCATGTGTGGAAAGATCGTTTTTTAAAGAAATAAATAAGTCAAAGAGGGCAACTTTGTACTGTTCAGTTATCTAAGGAACAATAAAGATATTAGGAGATATCCTCGCTTTGCTTATTGTTTGTGGCAGGAGGGACATACATGACGGGCAACCCCGGGCGTCGTAGCTACCCTCCAGATCGTGAGAACTCAGAAGGGAGAGAGGACAGTGGACCGCAAAGCCAGAAAATGCTTGTAGTTCCCCCCACTTCAGGCTGCCCCAGGGGCTCTCACCCTTCACTGACTCTTCTTCCCTGGAGCAGGCACCTGCCCAGGTCACACGGCTCTGGTGTCACCATTGGTCTATACCAGCCGAGACCCCACTAGTGCTGATCAATCCATGAAGGTGAACCCACCCCACGTCCAACCCAGCCTTTCACCAATTTCACAGATTTAGGGAGGAGGTGCCCCGAGACCCCAAGATATGTATATCTTACCACTTCCAAAGGACTCAACATGCAGATAGCATCCTAGAACACCCAAGTGGACCTGAGGTTCTTGTAGAACAAGTCACAGTTTCAGGTCAGAAGCCTTTCTAGAATGTCCTGGAGCTTAATGGAGGGAAGTGATGGCATGAGAGGGGTTCTCCCCATGCACGGAAGCACACCTGGCCTCAGATCTGACAGGTGGTTGCTGCCTATGTTCTTCCTGTGGGTTCGGTGTGATAACTATCTTCTCTCGCTTCACCTCCACAGTTGGGCATCTGTCACCCTCCTCAGGGTGGACAGTGGGGACATGGGTCAGGCTATGTGTTCCCCAATCAGAGAGCAAACCAGTGTCCCACATTCCCATCCATGTCCTGGGACAGCAGCTGCTTGGTCCCCAAGCAAGACATCAGTGGCACTCAGGACAAGCTGATACCCGTGATGTATAGTTGTGCTATAGAGCTGAGAATCTGAGGATGTGTAAGGACAGACAACAGTGTTGTGCTCACACAGAAATTTGCATCACTTCCATGATGAGCAACTAGGAACAAAGTAGCTGTGGACATTTGGGGACTGTCCAGCTTGGGCATACTAGACACTCTTATCATCTGGGCCTTGACAATAGTTAGAGCCACAGGACAACGTTGGGAAGGGGTCTGTGAGGGTGCTAAGCAGAGATCAGACAGGCAACTCCAAGGACCACAACCTGGATCCCAGTCCCCTTCCTCAGTGGGCTGCTGATACTGATGGCCTGTCTGGTGTGTCCAGCCTTTTGACATTTTGACACAATGTTAGCTACAAAGTTCAAGATACAAAAAGAAAATTGCAAAAATATCTCTTAATGTTTAAAGTAAATTTGTGATTGTGTTTTGGCCACATTCATAGCTGTTCTCCGTTGAACTCAACCTGCAGGTTGGACTGCTTTCTATAAGAGACAGGGCCTGCTCTGGCCTTCTCTCACTGGGATCACCAGGTCCAGGGCTCTAGCAAGCCCCTGACCACCTCCCTTCTGGCCTCCCACCACTACATAAACATCTTAGAGGCCTCCCCTCCTCCACACCTGCTAGAGAATCTTCCTCCCACGGGCTCTGCATCCTCCTGTGGCCAATCTCATCCAACATATTCTGGGATCTGAGAGAAGTAGTTCAAGTATCCAAAATAGGTGAGTCTCCAAATGCAAACCAAAAGGGAAGGGAAAGGGAAGGGAAGGGAAGGGAAGGGAAGGGAAGGGAAGGGAAGGGAAGGGAAGGGAAGGGAAGGGAAGGGAAGGGAAGGGAAGGGAAGGGAAGGGAAGGGAAGAAGGGAAGGGAAGGGAAGGGAAGGGAAGGGAAGGGAAGGGAAGGGAAGGGAAGGGAAGGGAAGGAGAGAGAGAAAGAGAGAGGGGGGGGGAACAAAAGAAAAAAGAAGAAAGGAGAAATCTTCTCTTGCTTTGTCTTCTGCCTAGAAGCTCGCAGTGAGGTGAGCTGGAATAAGGAGAGAAGAGAGGGTGGTCTGGAGAAAGCTACTCCTTAATTACAGTCAACTGCAAGGCCTCCCAAGCAAGTCTCGGCTGAGGCCGCAGCATGGAGGAGCTTCCGATTAAAACCTCCAGAGGCAGGAGGCATTTTCATACATGCATGCTCACGAATCATCTTGGGTGGGGCAGCATGCAGAACCCCACCCGCATGAGACACATCGGGTGCTCGTTCATCTAAAAGCCCAAGTTTCAGTGAAGTGATCACTCAAGCTGCGAGGCCTCTCCCCAGCCCCGATTTGACAGAGTCTTGTATTCACACCATCAGCTGGAGCCTTGATCACGGACAGTAACTGTGGGCTGAATTCCATGTAATTTCTCCTTAATGACACAGTTTCTAAAAATCAGAAGTAAGCAATTGCCCATTTGTGAGTCACCAGAAGACAAAATAAGGACATGACGAGGCCACATGGATTTGCTGTCCCAGACAGTGTTTGCTAGGGAAAATAATGCTAGGAGATTAAATACCTAAGAAAAAATGGCTTCATCTAGAGAGCAAATAAAACAACCCCTTGCCACTAAATCTCCCGGATTCCAATAACTGGACATATCAGCCAGTAGCCTAGCGTCCGTGGACGAATTTTCTTTATTAAAAGTTTGGCCTGGAATCAAAATCCTGCCGTTCTTTGAGATGCTCAGAGATCAGAGCATGAAACTCTGGGTTCTGTTTGCAGATGGGCAAGGCGTTTCCCCAATCTCTACAGGGGTTCTGTCCCATAGCAAGCCTGTGCCTAGTCAATGGGAAGCAGCAATGGGAATCGTGATGCTCCCACCAGCCTTGGACAGGGACAGCCTAGGCACTCCTCTAGGGCAGAGATTAAGCAGGCTATCAGACAATTGGTTGTATTTACTGCAAACATCCATGTCTTACACTTATTTCTTAAGGAATGGCTCCCACTTAGTTGTGGAATCTCTAAAGCGTCGATGGTCTTAACACAGCACAGGGGCCTGCCTATCTCAGTGGCTTCCTCATAACCTGGGAGCAGGGAAAACACAACATGCTGTGTGCAACTCAGATGCTCAAAGTATAAAATAATGACTGATGATTCTCAGCACAGTAGACAACTCTACAGTCAGCGCTGGGAAGATTGCTCCTGCTCTCAAGGTTTTTTTAAGGATGCGAAACTATTCACCTGAGTGTGTGTGTGTGTGTGTGTGTGTGTGTGTGTGTGTGTGTGTGTGTGCATCTGTGGACACAGGGCCCGTAGAGACCAGAAAAGAGCATTGGATCCCCTAGAACTGGAGTTAAAGAAGGTTGGGAGCCACCGTATGGATGCTGGGAATCAAACCTGGGTTCTCTAGGAAAGCACTGAACCATCCCTCGGTCCATCACCTCCTTCCTTTCAAATGCCAAAAGGTCCGGGGTGGGCCAGTTGACTTTTGTGGTTCTTTGGGATCCCTTGTACATATTGTCAGGTTTGTTATCTAGCTCTTGATTCTGGTAACATATAAGGTGTGTGTGACTGTGTGTGTGTGTGTGTGTAGTGTGTGTACTGTGTGCATGTGATATATGTGTGTATGTGCTATGTGTATGTCTGTATGTACTATATGTATGTGTTATATGTGTATGTATGTGCTGTATGTATGTGGGGTGTGTGGGTGCTATATGTATGTGTGTTTGTATGCTGTATTATATGTTGTGTGTGTTGTGTTTGTGCTATATGTGTACAAAATTGTGTTGTGTGTGTGTTGTATATATGTGTTGCATGTGTGTGTGCTATATTTTATGTGTTGTATGTTTGTGCTGTATGTATGAGTTGTATGTGTTATGTGTGCTGTATGCATGTGTTATAGGTGTACATATTTGTGTATGTGTATGTGTGTTGTATATATGTGTTGTATGTGTACATATATGTATAAGTATGTATGTATGTATGTGTACCTGTAAAGAAAGGCACACATGAGGCCAGAGGCCAACATCAGGTGTTTTTCTCAGATGCTCTTCATCTTTTTTTAATTTAATTTTTATTCAGAGTACATGTGTCTGCACATGCGTGCCTGCGTGCATGCACGTACACTTGCCTGTGTACATGCCATAGCATGCAGGCGTTCGCTCACGGCTTTCTGGAATCAGTTCTCTCCTTCCATTATGTGGAATCAACTACGTTATTCCACATGACGATCTCCCCATCTCCTCTCTCTCTCTCTCTCTCTCTCTCTCTCTCTCTCTCTCTCTCTCTCAGCAGCTCTCTCAGCTACTCCACACAATATTTTTCAGACAGGATCTTACCAGTTAGATTTGGTTGGGCTCCAAATCCCAGAGTCTCTCTATCCCCAGGCTGAGATGACAGGTATACCACCTCACATGGCTTTTGTGTCAGTGCTGGGAGGATCTGAACTCAGGTCCTTATGTGTGTGCAGGCAGCGCCTTACCAGCCCATCTTCCCAGCTCTGACTGTGGGCTTGTCTACTGCACTCAAAATTATCAGTTATTTTATGCTTTGAGTATCTGAGTTGCACATAGTATGTTTATACTCCCAGGGATCCAAGTGCCAAGTTCCTGAGACTACACAGGGCTGAGCTCTCTTCTATGCAGTCTCTCAAGGTCTCCTTTACCCGTGTGTGGCTGCATTGCCTCCTCTTCAAGAAATGGACATGAGGCAATAGAGCAGAAGCCAGAATCAGACTGACAGGTGGCAGAGAAGCCACCAACCAGCCTCTGGGTCCTACACAGGAAAGCACTCTGCAGGTGAGTCACGAAGCATCTTCACCCCACCGCAGGCAGAGAAGGTGCGAGAGCCTTCACGCAGAAAGGTTCCGGGTTTGTCCTCTAACCCTGCGAGCCTGTGAGTCACTGTGGCCCGGCCCTGAGAAGGGCCTTGGAAGGAGTCGGGATCCTGGCCACGGATCATGGAGGCAAGAGTTGGCGTCTCCTATCTCCTCTTCCTTTGCACCCTTCCCCCTCTCTTTCCTTCTCTTCCTCTCTCCCCATCTCCCCCCCCTCTCCCTCCCCATCTTCCCCCCTCCCCCCCCCCCCCCCCCCGTCTGAGCCCATCCATTTTAACAGGTGAGACAGAGAACTCACCTTGCTCCCTCCAGGTCTGTATTTTCCCAGCAGGAGAGTGGTCGGTCTCCACTCTCCTGCCTCCAGGCACCCCTCCCCCCAGGACATCACTCTCCTATCCTCCAGTAGCCCAGGGCTTCAGGGACTTCCTGTCTAACCTGATCCGGTGTGGCTATGGCTAGGGGAAGTGAAACACAGGCTGTCTTACTTAGGGTTTTACTGCTGTGAACAGACACCATGACCAAGGCAACTCTTATAAAGGACAACATTTAATTGGGGCTGGTTTATAGGTTCAGAGTTTCAGTTCATTATCATCAAGGTGGGAGCATGGCAGCATCCAGGCAGGCATGGTGCAGGAGGAGCTGAGAGTTCTACATCTTCATCTGAAGGCAAACAGGAGAAAACCGGCTTCCAGGAAGCTAGGATGAGGGTCTTGAAGTCCACGCCCACAGTGACACACTTCTTCCAACAAGGCCACACCTCCTAATAGTGTCACTCCCTGGGCCAGGCATACGCAAACCACCACACTGGTGGAGGAAGTCAGTCGCCCACACCTTAGTCCAACTGTCCTCATGCCTGTTGGTCCTAATCATCACCCAACACCAGGAATACCAATGCTGGTCTCATGGGAGGGGCCTGAGGGAGCGCCACACCCAGTCCAGCAGCCATCCTCTCCTGAGGGTGAGCTGCAGAGCAGCAACATCTCCACCAGGCACCGTGGCAGAGAACTCAGTCTGCACAGACAGTCTCACTAAGAGACATGCCATAGTCGCCCCTCCATAGCCAGCCTGCGGAAAGTGCCCACTGCTAACTGATGTGCGTGCTTGGCTCTGTTCCCAAGTCACTGTTGTCCTTACTGTGGTGGTAGAGACACAGACTCCCAGAGAGACCATTTAACACCTGTTCCGCTTAGAACGCTAGTTTGGAGCAAACTCCAGGAGGGACCCAAGTCCCCTGACACCGGCCTTGGCTCAAACTGGAGACACCAGCTGCATTGTCACACAGCAACTGCTTGCTAATTGGCCGGTGTCAGGAGTCCTGGAGGACTAAGGCTGTTTCCCCAGCCCCAGCCCAGGCCTGTTTTCCACTCTGAATCAAAGCCAACAGGGACCACAAGAACCCAGCAGACTGGAGATGTGAACAGACTTCCTTACTGATCTCTCTCTTCCCACCAAAACCTGGAAAATAAGGTCACCAAGAATGATGTCCTGGACACGAGTCCCAGGTAGTCTCATTTCTGATGACTGAATTTTGTGATTCCTTGAGGACCCTCACCCTTATCCCTAGCAAGGGCCTTAGTCACCTTCAGGACACCCGCAACAACATCTGAAGCCCACTAGGGCCAGCAAGAGGCCTTAAACGCAGAGTTTAATATAACACTGGGCACAGGTGACTCCTCTCCTACTGCCTCCTGCCCTAAAGCCACCCCTATAATTAGCTGGATGGGCCTGCAAGCGGCTCCAGGCTGTTTGTCTCCCCAGTCTGGCACTGTCCCCGTTAAATTGGCTGTGGCAAAGCCATAATAAAGAAGACAAACAGCAGCTGTGTAGCCTCATCCAGAGACGCTACCTCAGGAAGGACCAGGAGACAGAGGAGAGATTCAATTAAAGGCTACTGCCGTTCTTTTACTGGAGCTGGACTGTGCAGATGCCCCCTCTCGCCAGCCCTTCCTTTCTGGGAAGATGCCTATCTATGCCAGCTGAGGGAGATGGGGGCCAGAGCAGGCCCTATCTTCAGGGAACCCCAGGACCAACTGGCCCTGACTACCCTGGGGAGATAGTGAGAGGCAGTTGGGCAGTATTGGCTATGAAGCCTGCTCACTGCTATAAAAGTGACACCAAGGCAGGCTCTTCTGGTCCTTGCCAGTCCTAAAATGGAGGCCTGGTTACCTAAAGGTAATTTTCTAAGTCCTTACCCACCCTCCTGCATACTCCTGCACACACACACCCTGCCACCCCTCACCAATGCAGGTATCTCAGAGAACCTCCTTCTATGAAGGAAGCAAAAGGGAACATCGTAGGGATGTGGGTCTGGGGCACTGACTATTGGGTGGAGGGTGCTTGCAGAAGCAAACACAGCCCCAGCTGCACACTGACCTGTCTGAGCCCCATGGCGTGATCTGTTCAATAAGACTTGTAAGGACTCACTCAGAGACCCCCCTAAGGAGTACGTGGGCCAACCCTTCAGCAAGTGATAAATCAGAGGCTGTCCCAGAATGCCTCTTGGGGGTCTTCAGGAGCAGGGTGGGGATGGCAGGGTAGATAGAACTGCTCACAGTAGGTTCTAACGCCCAGTGCAGAGGGATTGGGCAGGAAGGCCTGGCTAGCTGCTGGCCCTTTCCTCTTTCCAGTCACAATGTGTGGCGTTGGACTGAGCCTCTGGCACTCAATATCTTGTCTGTTGATGACCATCCCCCGCTTTCCTCATAGTAGAAATGTAAGCCTGCATGTGGACAGAGACTTACCCGGCTGTTCTGATGGGTGAATCTGCCTCTCTGCCAAAACAATGGCACTACTATGGAGTCCAAAAGCAAGGAATAGGAAAGGAAAACTCAGCTGTCAGATCCCTCGCTTCCAGTCTTCATGGGAACACCAGTCTCCAGGAGCACAGCCCACTCCCCGTCAGTCACCTCCTCGCCCAGCCACAGGATGTGCCTGTGCACCTACAGATGCTGATGCTGACCCAGCAGAGGTCAGAAATTCCCTCCTGGTCCTCACTTCTCCCAGGGCCCATAGAATTCCTGGCATGAGGGAGGGGCTCAGTGCAGTCAACCTGTTAGTAGAGCGTACGGTCTACCACAGAGGACTGGAGCTACAGGTGAGATGGGCACCAGTGAGGACTATGTTTTCCCACACGTGTCCTACTGCCCCTGAGTTAGTGTTTCTTTCCTGGACGGATGCCTGGCACCTGCTCTACACCACCTGCTTGCTTTAGGGCAATGGTCACCCAAGGTCAGCACCGAATAAACCCAAGCACCACCCTACAGAGGCGTCACTCCCTTGAGTGCCTCCAGGGTGCCCTGGGCACTGGACTGTTCACACCCAGCAGGACATCCTGGGCTCTTGTGAGATTTCCCGCACTCATGTCAGAATGGCCAGTAGAAAGCTGAGGAGTGAATTTGCTCTGGAATGATCCGTTTAATAATGTGGGGCCCAAGTTGACAAGCTCTGATTAGGCGGACAGATGGAGGATAGGTGGCCACTGGGTACCTCAAAAGAAGAAGAGGACTACTGCTTCCTCCTGGGAAGACCAAAATCCAGCAGGAGTTTATGCTTGGCTTCCAGAACCTTCCATAAGTCATTAAAACTTAACAGACATTTCTAGAGCTAGAGGAGACACCCATTGTGAGCTCAACTTGAGGGGAGCCAGGAATAGCTTGTCCTCCCTTGAGGCACAAGATACTGAGGCTCTGGCTCTCGTCCTCCCCTGGGAGGCCTGCCATACATAGCAGGGGCTGCTGAGGGGCTCTGCTTGCTGCCCTGCAGATCATGTCCCTACCTCCTTTCTCTGCTTGCTCTACTGCAGATCACATCCATAGCTCATTTCTATTTAGCTTGAAACTGGGTCTTCCTGAGCTGTTTAGGTTGGATTTGAACTCATATGCAACCCAGGTTAACCTCAAACTTGCAAATGCTCCAGCCCCAACCTTCTGAGGAGCCTTGTGTGCATCCTCTCTGCCTTCAGGAACAGAACATTGAGTCAAGGCAAAGAAAGCATAGATGCCCCCACCCCCAACCCCCGGCTCCCAAGCCTCTTGTCTTTTGCTCTAGCTCAGATGGCCCAAAGGCCCTGGTCAAAGAAGGTAGAAGAAAACCCTCTCCCGGCCCCAACCCACCGGGCTCAGCTCTCTCACCAGGCTTCAGCAGCAGGATGGAGAAGCAATTTGGTGTGTGTGAATTATTCAGAGCAGGCAAAGCAGGATGAGGAGCTGAGGCGACGTGTGCAGACACCGAGAGACAGCAAACAGATCCCAACTGGAGCAAGCTCGGAAGGTTGAGCCTGGAAACAAATTAGCTGTGAGTTACAGGAATCATTATTTGATTAGATGCAACTGGTTGTTTCAAAAACAATACTCAGAAGCTGCGTTTCTCCGTGCAGCGACTGCACGCTGCTCTGTGGGCTTTCCTGGCACGGCTGCTGATACCTACATTCTCCCCCCAAACCTGATGGGTCTCATGGTTCCAGGAGAACTGAGGCCCACCCAGATGCTCGCACAGTAGATAGTACAGAGACTGGGTCTCTCTTGGTGGTAAGAGAGGGAAAAGAGACAGAAATAGCCAGAGATATAAAGAGGAAAGGCTGGGGATGATGTGCCGGGCACCCAAGGGAGGGAAAGTGTCTGCAGGAGGTGGGTACTTCTAGCTGCCAGTCAAGCATGACTGAAGGTCAGGGTCAGGTGAGGAACAGGGAGGAGGGGACAGGCCCAGGAGCACTGGGATGTTCCCAAGCAGTCAGCAGAGAGACCAGGGGATACCACTCCTGGGCATATACCCAGAGGATTCTTCAGCATGCAATAAAGACACATGCTCCACTATGTCCACAGGAGCCCTATTTGTAGTAGCCAGAAGCTGGAAAGAACCCTGGTGTCCCTCAACGGAGGAATGGATACAAAAAATGTGGTATATTTACACAATGGAGTACTATTCAGCCATTAGAAACAATGAATTCATTCCACAGAAAGCCAGGGAAGATCTGGGGCAGGTGGAGGCAGAGCGTTTGAGAATCTCCACAGCTGAACACAGAAGGACCAGTGGTTCAGGGACAAGAGCAATTTCCGGGTAGGATGGGCAAAGCTATCATGACTGTTGGTTGGCGTCAAGGGTGTAGGCCAAGTCACAGACAGTTGGCTAACTGTGCTGTGTGTGGATGCAGCAACTCCAATCCTGGGCTCCATAGTCCTGAAGGGAAAGGCCAGAGGAGCTACGGTGGCAGGGAGCAGCTGTCACAGCCTAAATCACATCTCCGATGGCCAGTGGTGGCCCCAGTTCAGGGAGCCAAGTGCTAGACTGAAGTTATTCCTCTTTGTTGAGGTTTGTGGTCTGCCCGGAAGGGTGGGAAGGCAGAAGCAGACCAGCCAGGCCTGCACCCTCCCTGCTTTGCTCTACCCACTGTGGTCCTGATGGCTGGGATTAACTCAGGGCCTCGGAATCCAAATCAGGGCTGCGTCTCCAACATACCTGCCCAACCTACCTAACTCCCTCAGGACTCAGAGTCTAGCTGTACCACACTGTGTGCCCAATGCCACACACCCAAGGTGCATGGGTCCTGTGAGGAAGGAACTTGATTATATCTCAGACATGTTTGTCTTAGTCAGGGTTTCTATTCCTGGACAAAACATCATGATCAAGAAGCAAGTTGGGGAGGAAAGGGTTTATTCAGCTTACACTTCCACATTGCTGTTCATCATCAAAGGAAGTCAGGACTGGAACTCAAACAGGTCAGGAAGCAGCAGCTGATGTAGAGGCCATGGAGGGATGTTACTTACTGGCTTGCTTCCCCTGTCTTGCTCAGCTTGCTTTCTTATAGAACCCAAGACCGCCAGCCCAGAGGTGGCACCACCCACAAGGGGCCCTCCTCCCTTGATCACCAACTGAAAAAATGCCCCACAGCTGGATCTCATGGAAGCACTTCCCCAGCTAAAGCTCCTTTCTTTGTGATAACTCCAGCCTGTGCCAAGTTGACACACAAAACCAGCCAGTACAATATACATTTATATACCTGATACCTTCCAGTATGCTCCCATAAAACTTATCATTGGGGCATAGAATGACCAACCAGAGACAAGACAAGACAAGAGAAATACAGCCTGCAAAGAGAAAATTCGTAAGGTGCACACATGACAGGGTTGGGCGCCCTCTCATCTCCCACAAACCACAGACCCTACAGTACGTAAATCTGGGTGACTCGCAGCTACTGCCCACT
The DNA here is from genome assembly GCF_947179515.1 of Apodemus sylvaticus. Lineage (NCBI taxonomy): Eukaryota > Metazoa > Chordata > Mammalia > Rodentia > Muridae > Apodemus > Apodemus sylvaticus. Next base: position 7,311,685 of record NC_067476.1, read on the forward strand.
GTTTCCTCGAAAGGCTTAGCTTACTCTGGGGAGTGGCACAGGCAGACTTGTTCTGTTCCCCAGCATCTCTCCAGGAGTGTGAGCCCCACCCTGCATGCACCATCCAGGGTGCACTGGGCCAGATCCATTTATTTGTTTGGTTGGTTTTTCAATAAATCAGCATCAAAGCCAAGAACCCTCTAGCTACCCCGCCCATAGCTGGAGTACACCCCCTGCAAAGACATTTCAGCTTCCTGCTCAAAGTCAGCAGAATGTGATTTTATTGATTGGAGATGCTGGGCCTGCCGATTTTCTACACAGGAAAGGCATGCATTTTCCTGTCTCTTTCTTAAACAAGTCGTAAAATGGATTGTGCATATAAAAGGGCAACATAAAACACTGGCCACCGTGAGCTGCGTAGAATTCGCTGACTTTATAAATCAGAGCGATGAGTTCAGGGAAGCCGCCTTCTCTCTTTCTGGATATAAAATGCTTGACTTACAGCCTAAATGTCCCCAGGCTGCTGGGCGGTCATGGGGACAAACATGGGAAGTGATGGGGTTTTCTGAGAAGCAAAGGCAGGAGAGGATGCTACTGTGTCGCCACAGTCCTCCAGGTTTAGGGGACACATTCACCTCCAGGACAGCTGCATGGGCTCCCTCTAACTTCAGAGCAGTTCCCCGGCCTCTGGACTGGGCTGTGCTGAGATTCACTTCCTGCTTGAGAAAGAGCCCCCATTTGGTAGCTCCATGGCAGACTAGCAGGCTGCACTCTCACTTTGAGAGTAAATGTCAGAGGTGAACAGCCCAAGCCTAATGCTCTTCACATCTCCACTCTGTTCCACGTGACTCATAGGGTTCCAAGTCGCTCCTCCTGGGTCCTCCTAGGAAAAGATGGTTCCTTACACATGGAATGGACCACATCAGATCCAGTGGTCCCAGCCTGACTCAAGGGAGGCTGAGAGGTGTAGTTTCCTGGAATCAGGAACTGGTGAAGGCTCATCCCGCCACCCTTGGTTTAAAAATGAAAACCTCACCTCTCTGTACCTCTTAGACTATAGCAGGAAATGCTGGTTTGGGCTGAAGAGGCCAGCTGCAAGGCTGTGTGACCTTGAACAAAATGACTCACCCTTTCTGAGCTTTAGTCTCTGATTCCCAGATGGAGAGGCTCCCTTAAGGTTTGCAGGTCTGCCGGGTTGCATGTGTGTGATACCCAGCAGAGAGCTTACAATGTATATCCAAGCATGTCATCTTTATCAGCAACCCCCCATCCCCACCCCCCACCCCCGCTTAATCCCTTCATGAATGGACATTGATTGGCTAGGTGAGTCTCATTAAGCCACTGCAATACCATTAGCCTCATATCTGTCCAGAGAGTGAAGACTGTGTTCCACCGCATGAGCCAGTGTGTGCACGTGTACATACGTCCTTACCGGCTGCTTGCTGGTCCCATGGCTGTCCATTTCAATTCACAAACTTCCAGGGAACACAATCACCCAGGGGTGCCAGACTCTGGGTGGACTGAGGCTCATGGGCTGAATGTCCAAGTGGGAAGGCCAGGCTGCTGTGATAGGCAGCATCAGGGGCTGCCTCGGCTCTGAATCAGGCCTGCCCTTCAGACAGGAGGCAGTAAAGGGGAGAGTGGGGTGTAGCAAGCAGGGTTGAGTAGCCCCCACCTCTGATGGGCCCCAGGCTGGAGAGTCCTCCATCACTGCCTTGGTAGCCCATTTAGGAGCATCTGGCCGTGTCATTTGGTTGCTAATGACAGCAGGAGAGGCAGCGGGTAATCGGCTATGTTAACACGTCATTTATTCTACATCTATAATTATGTTTTGCAGCCAGGGCTGACAGTGCTGTGCCTCAGCCTTCCGGTACAGGTACGCAGAAGTGCAGCACCCAGCACCTCAGCCAGGTGAGCGGCATTCAAAGGCCCTTGGGGCTGTTCTTTCGCCAAAGTATGTCTAGGATGATGCACCAAGCAAAGGCCTGAACCTGAGGAGACACACAAGGTCTTCGGAATTCATAGTCCAGCCAAGAAGACATCTGAGAGCGGGCTCCATGTAACCCTTGACAGCGGCAGCATCCATGAAGTAAATGAATTCAAGATAAGCCGGTGGGCATGCTCGGAGGCTGGACCGGAACAGCAGCACTCGGAGAAACCACGCCGTAGCCCTGCAATCTGTGAGCAGGGGCCTCCGTGCCAGGGAGCCTGGGCCAATGTGATTCACTTACAACTTTGGAATGGTGATAGCCCGGGCCAGTGATTGTCTGGGTCACCTACTGCATTGATGCGGTCGTGCCAAAAAGAGAGGATTAAACTGGCAGGTGGGCAGAAGCAGCAAAGAGAGGGAGGGGAAAGGAAGCATCTGCGCTGACCTTTAGGACAGAGGGATTTAAAGAGAGGCAGGGTGGCCCCAAGCTAGACAGGAGAGAGACATGGTTCCTGACACAGAGTAAACATATTGCCCTACCTTGGGCTTCAGAACGAAGTGTCTCACATGAACCATGATACTATAGTAACCCTGTCAACTGCAATGGAGCTGAGGTCCCTGCCTGGGTGCAGCACCTCCCCCCTCCCCATCCCATCCTGGGAGAACAAGGCTGAGGAAGAAAACTGGGTATGTGCAGAGATAAGAAACACACACTCACACACACACACACACACACACACACATGCACGTGTGTGCGCGTGTGCCGGCTCTGACACCTGCATTGGACTCCTCCCAAGAACGAATTGGTCTCAGCAGAGCCATTTGTGTGCCTAACGCCAAGGGCTTCCAAGAGAAAGGCCTGTCCCTTTAACAACCTGCTGCCTGGTCACCCTAGACACCACCTGCTGTTCCGGTGCATTTTGTCTCCCTGCTGAACCCAGGAGCTCAGCAAGGCATGGCTGGGTGCAAGCAGGGTTCCCAGGGCCCTTCTGGGCATTCCTCAGTGAGCCTATCACATTCTCAAGGGTGGGGGGCAGCCAGGCCTGGCACACAGAGGGAAAGCACATAGCACCAGGGCTCAGGCCCAGGCCACGGAGATGCAGGGTGTGGCCATGGCCCCAGGTGCTCTTTGCTAAAGCATGTGGGAGAAGAGAGAAAGACAGTTGCCCTTGGCACTCAGCTGGAAACAGGGCCTTTTGGCTCTAGTGCCCAAGGGGGATGATAGATGACTTTGTTTTTTTGTTTTCCAAACTTCCACCAACTGTTTAGACAGAGGTTCCTACTGGAGTGAGGAGGAGGGATGGGTGAGGTTAGGGGCCTCAGGTCTTCTGTGACAGACCTCTTGGGAGCAGAGCATCCTGGATGTGGTCAGGCAAGGTTCTAGACGCCTTCAAATCCCTTCCCAACCTCATGATCTAATTTCTCCAAGGATTAGGCTACCAGGCACCTGGGGTGGGGGGCAAGGGACAAATATAGATGGTACGATAGTGCTGAGTCACGCTTCCCCTGTTTGGGAAACAGAGAGCTAATTAAGTTACCAAGAAGAGGAGGACGCTGCAGGAGGCGGCAGTGGAAAAAAACCTCCGTGCTGTGATGCTCAAAGGGCTCACAGAGACGGTGAGTCAGAGCAGCACGTGGACAGAACCTGGCCCACAGAGCTATCTCGGGGAGTCAAGGGACCACAGGGCACCCCTCACATTCCAGAGGACCAGAAGAGCCCCTGCAGCCTCAGAGGAAATGGCAAAACCCAGGAGGTGCTTGCTCTGCCATCTGTAGGCCAGTTTAGTAGTCATCCCTGTCCACGGCTCCTTCTCAGACTCCTGCCTCAAATCCTGAAGCTGTGGAGTAGCCTTGACAACAGAGGGAGTTCAAGCATCTAGGACAGGCAGGCAAGGGAAGTCAGGGTCTGAGCCACTTCCAAGCAGGCTATGTAGCATTTGAATTTAAACACACTGCCAAATAAGGCCAGCTCTGGAACCGACCCTTTGCAGGATCAGCATAAGGGTGGGCCAGGCCCATCCCAGCCCCTAAGGAGCCCAAGTCTGGGTCCTAAATGTCACATTCAGACAAGTAGTTCAGCTGGAGGCAGGATGGCAGGCTTCTGTCCTCAGCTTGCATGCTGGGCAGGGTCCTGTCTTCCAGCTCAGGACCCCTGGAGGCTCAGAGAGTGATAAACCCTTCCAGACTCCTTCTTCACACGACTGTGTAGGAGCCTTGACTCCTACACACGTCCCTCACGTCTTCCTGTGCTCAGTGGCTCTCTGTCCAGCACTCCCTTTGCCAGGGCTGGGCTGCCCCCCATGCATGAAACGAGGCACCTCAGTGGAGGGGAGGGGTTGAGGTGTCATGGACTCTCTGTGCCCACCACAGCCAGCCCCGTACAGAATGGTCATTGCTGATGGACTCCAAGGACACACTAACTTTAACTATGAGGCCGGGAGGGTCTGAGCTGGACCTTGGGTCAGTCAGAAAGATGTCCCCCTCTTATAATGCTCCCACTGGCTGTCTCCTGCATGCTAGGCTACAGGTGTGAACCATCGAATCATGCTCAACAGAAGGCTTCACACTCCCTTCTGCGAGCCTCATTCGCGGGCTTGTGTGAGCACGGCAGTCAGAAGCAAAAAGCCATGATGAAGCTCTGCCCTGCAGATGGGTATTCAAGGACAAGACGGGTGTCAGAGCACATGGGTGACACACCCATCTGGCCACTACCCCACATCCCTCTCACCCAGGTCTCCTCATGCCATCCATGTGCAGCCCTAAGTGACAAGCCTCTTCCCAGGCTGTTTCCCAGGCTGTTCTCTCCTCGGCTCTCCAGTGACAGGTTATAGCCACAGGCTTTCCATGAGAAAGCACTCCATGAGTGTGCACTCCAGCCATGGCCTTGAGTCTCAGCTCCCAGGCTCAGAGCTTGCGGCACACATTCTGCCGCCCTGTGTCTGCCTTTCTGTGTCTGCAGTCCTGTGGCCAGGAAAGCCGCTGGCACTCCAGCCATCATGTGCTAGTTCCAAGCAGCAGATCACAGCACAGGTCAAAACCAGATATAGGCTACTGACTGGCTGGCTTTTGGGTGTGTCTCCCAAGGGCAAGTATGACGTTGTACTTGTCCCACTGGTTAATGCCAGTCACCTGCCTACTCATTACTGTAAGGAAGGCTTGGAAATCTATAGGCTAGTGGCCAGCCTACCAGACTCAGAGGTTCTGTGCCTGAGGAAGATGAGGAGAGACAGACCGGTGCCTCTGCCTTTCACTCCTCGGTGTTCCACCCCGCCTGAGCTAACCTGCTGGGCTCCCTTGCACGGAAGACTGGGAAACATCCTCTGTGTGTGTCCCAGCCCACCCACCCCATACTCCAGTAAACTGCAGTGTCTCTTCTGGTTTTCTGGCATCTCCAACACCTACCCTCGTCTCTGTGTACCTCAGGGCTTATAAATGCTCTGAAATACACAGGCTTTCGGTTTGTTGCATCTTAGGGTGTGGGTGAAAGGCAGGGTCCTCACTAGTATGGGCCCTAGGAAGACATGGAGGGAGACCTTGATGGACCGGATGGTCTTACTACAGCAAGGCCCACTCAGTCAGCATGTGTAAGGCACAAAGTCAGACTTAGAGAAGGACTTCCATCACTGTGTATGCAGTTGTTTCATCTTTCATCACAGGCTGACTTTGGAATACTGAGATAAATTGGCCCCCTAAGGTGAAAAACGTCCTTTATCGGCACCCCCCTTTCCTCTGACCAGTGGCTCATTACGGCGACACACTGCTCAGAAAGTGGCCAAGTTCACAGCAGCAGGCCAGCGTGCCCTTGGAGAGCATCATCATTATCTTACAGAAGTTCAAAACTGTGGAGGAGGCAAGCGTGTGACCCATTTCTGCAGAAGATGGGCATGCTGGCAGTGTTGCCATGGCAACCGACGCTGCACCATCCCACCGGCCCAGGTGCGTCCCCACAGAATATCTCATGGCCGGTGTCTCCCCAGACTCAGCAACCCTGAGTGCCACCACATCACTCTCTCACCACACAGACAGGGACACGGAGGTGTGGGGATTGGAGGGACCACAGGAGCATGCGGGCAGGGTTCCTACTGGGGGCTCTCAGTCACAGCCTGTGCTCTCACTGGTCCAGCTTCCGTTCCTTCTCAACAAGCAGTCCTTGGGAAAAACGTGAGCACTAAGAAAATAAACAGCAGAAGCTAAAAGAAAACAACTCGAGTCTTTTTTACAGAAAAGAGAATTTAATTTGGAAGAGGTTTGTGCAGGCGTTAGCTTGCCGGAGGGTCTGGAATGCGGCTTAGAGGCTCGCAAGAAATGAAGGCAGGTCACTGGGGGCCAGAGGCCAGCACCTGTGGCACTGGGGTCCAGTGAGTGTATAAGCAGTCTGGTCATCCTGCCTTGTGGATATGTCTGGGGTAATTGGTCCTCCATCTCCAGGGAAACAGCGCCTGGCAAAGGAGTTCTGATGGGAGAAAGCCGAGAGGACCATGAGGAACAGGGACATCACTGCCACCACGGGTCTCTCCTGACCCTCTCCAGCAATGGCAGGCTATAGGTACATGGAGGGTACAACCATGTGTGCTGGTTGTCTGGGAGGAGAAGACAAGACTTTCAGGACCCTAGACATAGGCACCCCTGTTCATTCATCACAGACGCCACCACTCCAGGTAGTCCTTCGTCCCCAAGCCTGAACAGGGACCAATACCTGACTCCTGTGAGAACCATGAGGCAATCTTTGTGGGAGGCCTGGAGCAGCATCCCAGGCCACTGGCCTCCTTGGGTGAGGAAGCTATGCTGGGGTGCATTCAATGTGGTCAAGATCTGGGACATTAAGATTTCTGTGGGAACTTGCTCCCAACTCCAAGTCTGGTCTCCTGTCCTGCAGAGCTCAGCAGATTCCCCCTGGATCCCATGAAACATGAGTGCCATGTCTGGTTGTAGGGACATGTCTGAGGTCCCTGCCCACAACTGGCCCCAAGTTCCACAGACACTAGGTCTATGTCCCTGGGTAGCTGGATGTGCAGGGAGTCCATACCAATCCCGCCCCCCAGCAGAAACACTCCCGAGGCCACACAGCAGTTGACTTGGAAGTACATCTAGGAAGTATCACGAGTCTCTGTTCTTGGGGCAGGGTGAGCCACCGTGAAAGCCTTGCTAGGCTGTCCCTTTCCACCTTTCCAATTTTTGCCCTGTGAGAATACAATATTCATCCCCTACAGGGGCTCAAGGCCTGCCCCAGAAGCAGAGAGCAGCCCCGTCCCAGACACAAGACCTGCTACTGCTTTGTCCTTGGTCTTAAAGACCAAGACAGATCCCTGACAGAGGGCAAGTTTCTCTCTTCATGAATGGCCCAATCTTAGGAATTCTACAGAGCCAGGAAGATAGGCCTGGTCACCTGGGCAGGAGAGAAGCTCCTAAGAGGGAAGGTACACTCTGCTCCCAGACCCGAGTCTGCTGCAGACTCATGATGGGACCACAGGCTCTTCCTGTCTCTTTGGGGGCTTCAGTGTCCCTGTGCATCTAGAATGAGGGTTGGATGAGATGCTTTTGGTTCCCATGGCTCACAGACTGGCTGTGACAGAACAGGACACCATCAGCTGCACCCCAGGCTGTAACTTTTATTTTTTTAAACCTATTTTTAATGATGGTTTTTAAATGCTTTAAGGTCCCTTTTAGCCCACCACCCACCAGAGGTAGAGGAAAAGAAAGGATAGAGGGGAAGTGGACCTGTTTAGAAAGGTTCTTTGGAGCGACTCTCATCTGTGTTGTCTGGAAATCAGCAGTTTAGTTCACAAGCTAGCAGGCAGTGGCAGCTTGATTGATCCACTCACAAACACCTCATGGATACACCAGCAGTCCAGTTTGATAAGAGTCAGGATAGCAAAGAGGAATCAGCAGCAGTGGCACTACCTAGCAGAGACAGCCAGGCCTCAGCCTCGGTTCCAGTCAGCAGGAGGGACCCAGAGGGACACCAGGAGAAGTTCTCCGCTGTGCCTCTCAGGGAAGCGAAGGTCAGTAAAGATGCGACACCCAGGAGCGCTGCACAGCTAGCTCTACAAGCAAGCCTCGCTCAGCCTCCACCACTGTCCCGTTTATACCCTCCAAACGTCATGTGTCCTCCACAGATCTCGCCTCAGCTGACATCACTCTGCCGATCAGCCCAAGTCCACAGAAGTGGCAAGAAACTGCAGCACAACCCTAAGTTTTTCTGTGGAGGCCCAACAGATGCAGCTCAACTGTACAATGTAAGGCAGACCAATACATGCGTGTCATTAGCATAGACTCCTTCATCACATATTCTTTCACATGTTTGCTCCAGCAAAACATCATCCAACTGACTTTCCAAAGAACCCTTAAGTTTCCACTTCACCAGTCAGTGCTGTCGTGAGCTTCAGGGAGCAGAGGAGATCCCCAGAGTTAATGAATGAATAAATGAGAGTGGGTGGATGGTAAGGATGGAATCTGAGCATAAAGAACCCTTGGAACCCTTTCTAAAGTCCTCGTCAGGTACCCTGGGGCCCGGAGTGGCCTCCTGTCAGCACCTGCGGTCCACTTCACATGCCCACAAAGTGCCCGGTTCCCACGGAGGAGAACAATGGGGGTCTCCACGGTTCAGGCACCTAACACCAGGCTAAGCATCCAGTCCTAGAGTGAGGATGCCATTTACCCAACATCCACTTTAAAATGCTTCAAGAAAGACTTCAGGCTGGCAGGATGTCTCTATGGATAGAGGTGCTTGCTGTCAAGCCCAGCATTCTGAGTTCGATCCCCAGGGCCCAAATGTAGAAGAGAGTAACTGACTTGTGAAAGTTGTCATCTGACCACCACACACATGTACACCGTGGCACACCCCCAAACACACACACACACACACACACCCCATAATAGATAAGTAAATGCAAAAAATTAATAAAGAGTTCAAAGGTCTAATGATCTCATATAACTTGATTGAAAAGGAAACACAACTGAAGTGGGAACCTAAGGGTTCTTTGGAAAGTCAATTATGTTAGATGTTGCTGGGGCAAACACGTGAAGGAACATTTTGTTGAAGTGGACACAGATGAAAGGCTGAGGCAGCCTTGTGAAGGAATGTTTGGCTGAAGCAGACACAGGAGAGAGGATGTTCTGCTAAAGCAAGCACGTGAAAGGACATGTGATGAAGGATTCTCACTAACAACACGCATGCGCTAGTCCGCCTTACAAACTGAGCTCCTTTCGTCATGACTCCATAGAGAGAAACACACCAAAAAAACTTCTGGTGGCATGTTATGGCTTCTTGTCATTTCCACGGACTCAGGCTGATTGGCAGAGCAATGTCAGCTGATACAGACTCATGTGCAGTTGGTCTCAAGCCTTCGTTGATCTTTGTTTCATTGAGAGAGGCACAGCTGAGAACTTCTCCTAGTGTCCCTGAATCTCTTCTGCTGACTCTAGTCAATTCAGCTGAGGCCTGGCTGTCCCTGCTAGGTCGTGTCAACACTGTTATTACCCCGACACTACAGAACTGGACTGCTGGTGTATCTATGACGTGTTTGTGAGTGGATCAAGCTGCCGCTGCTGACCTGTGAACTGAACTGCTGATTTCCTGACAGCAGATGGGATTTCCTCTAAAGAACCTTCCTGAGCGTGTTTGCTTCTTTCGTATCCTTTGTTTTCCACTGTCTCTGGTAGGTGGTGGGCCAGAAGGGGTTAAAGGGTTTAAGGACCATCATTAAAAATAAAGTTTGAAAAAAATTAAAGTTCTACCTGACTGTTAACACGTAACCATGTGTTACAAAGCAGAACAAGAACAGGAGAAATGTAAGGTGGAGACAGCTGGGTGTGGAGCTCAGAGATAGAGCGCATCTCGAGCAGTAGTGAACTCTCAGCCATTATCGGGACCCATCATTCAAAACACAGCCCAGGGAGAAGAATCCCAGAAAACAAGCATTCAAGTCTGTGACCCAACTCACCAACACCTTATATTCTCAGGCCTCAGGTCTCAGAAATGGAGGAAATGGAGGAAAGTCTATTTGAAGAAATGACTGAAAAAGATACCAGATGAAACTGTAACCCCACAACGTTTAAAATCTCAACGAGGTCTTAGATGGATAAACGGAGAAAAGGACTCCACGGCACAGCTTACACAAACCGCCACAGTCCATGGTAAAGCCGCTCACTGCTGGGTACACAGAGGATAGAGCGTGAGGACACTGGACGCCGCTGGAAAGCAGGCAAGCTGGGAGAATGCGGAAGGACGGCTCCCCAGCACTGAGAGAGAAAGCCTGCGGGCAGTGGAGAAGTGCTCGCGGTGCTTGCTTGGCAGACACTTGTAATTGGAAGAGTGATTGCACATGTGGAGGGGAGATGGTGCAATGAGCAGATCTTGTCTGGGCTAAAGGTTTTTGATCAAAAGCTGAGGATACAAAGTCACACACATTCATCTACGCCTTTGATCTCTTTACAATGCAACTGTCTACTCGAAGCAAAAGTTCCCTTAGTGTCTTGGGGCGGGGGGTGTACAGCGTGTGGAAGATGGAAGCGTGCCAGTGGGGAGACAGGGAGGGATGGGACACAGGGCAATGAAAGCCTAACACTGGCCATGGCACTGTACTGTACCATGTCACCTGGGCTCACCAGCACAAGTACTCAGCTTTTGGATGGTATAAAAGTCACACATGCTCAGAAAACACACTTCCAAGCTTGCATTTTATCCCTTCCCATGCCCACTGCCTTGCGGTCCAACCCTAACTTGCAATGCTGTTAGCATGCTTGCAGCAGTAGCTCCTGGCAGCCCTGTGGTCAGGGAATCTACAAAGACTGCAGTGTAAGGTATCGCAGCCGGAATGTATAGTATGCCTGCCTAGAAATGTGCTCAGAAGCCAAGGGGCATCTGCATAATGCTACTTAAGAAGACTGTGTGGTAAGGAAAGAATACCTTTTACTCCGTGACAGCAGCTGGTGAGATGGCTTAACAGGTACAAGGTGCTCGCTGCCCAGCCTGAATTAATCGCCGCCAAATCCCTCCGGTTGTCCTTTGACTCCCACATGTAAGCCACAGCAGGCATGGGGAGATGGGTGCAACCCAGGGCTCCCAGAATGCCAGGCACATACCAACGGAGCCGTAGCTCCACCCAGACACTTTTAAGATGGGGAGTTCTGACTTTGGGGCTCCTTGTTCGATCTCTGGTCTGACCTTCCTCCCAGGGGGTGTGGGGTTCTGTTCAACGGCTGTGTATGTCTGTAACCCATGTCCTCAGGTGGGAACAGGGAGCTGGGAGGGAGCATCCCCCGAGTTTGTTGATGAGACTGGCAGTCTAGCCACATCAATAAGCTCCAGACTCATTGAGAGACCCTGTCTCAAATAGGTGGAGAGTGGATGAGGAAGATGCTGGCGTCATCTTCTGGCCTATGCCCCTCCCCCCGACACACATACGTAATGCACACACATGCAAGCTAACCCGTACCAACAGAAGCACAGACTTCCGTATCACAGGGTAAGATGTAGCTTTGGGAGAAGCAGATGGAGAGGATTTTTTTTTTTTGCCTTTAATTCTTTTTTTTTTTATTCGATATATTCTTTATTTACACTTCAAATGATTTCCCCTTTTCTGGCTCCCCACTCCCTGAAAGTCCCATAAGCCTCTTCCCTCCCCCTGTTCCTCCATCTACCCCCTCCCACTTCCCTGTTCTGGTATTCCCCTATACTCTTACACTGAGTCTTTCCAGAACCAGGGGCCACTCCTCCATTCTTTTTGGACATCATTTAATATGTGGATTATGTCTTGGGTATTCAAAGTTTCTAGGCTAATATCCACTCATCAGTGAATGCATACCATAACTAATCTTTTGAGACTTGGTTACCTGACTTAGTATGATGTACTCCAGCTCCATCCATTTGTCTAAGAATTTCATGAATGCGTTGTTTCTAATGGCTGAATAGTACTCCATTGTGTAAATATACCACATTTTTTGTATCCATTCCTCCGTTGAGGGAAACCTGGGTTCTTTCCAGCTTCTGGCTACTACAAACAGGACTGCTATGAACATAGTGGAGCATGTGTCCTTATTGCATGCCGGGGAATCCTCTGGGTATATGCCCAGGAGTGGTATAGCAGGGTCCTCTGGAAGTGTCATGCCCAGATTTCTGAGGAACCACCAGACTGATTTCCAAAGTGGTTGCACCATCTTGCAATCTGGAGAGGATTTTAAGCAAGCCAATGACCAGCTTGTTCGAAGTAGTGACAAATGAGCCACTTCAGTCCTCTGGGGGAGATGGCGTATAGGCTTGCCCCTCTGTGCTGGACAGAACAACTTCTGTATGTTTTGAGATAAATGGGGGGACACTGCTCTCTTCTGTCATCAGTGGACACTCCCCAGCACCCAGGGCAGCTTTCCATGACTCAGTTAAGCACCGAAGAGCAGCCATCTCTGGGAAAGGCCTGAGAGGCCAGGTTACAGGGGACATATGATGGGTGAAGTGGTCCAGGGCAGATGAGGCGTTGTCCTACTGTCTCTACTGGGGCACCTCCTCTGGAGAGCCAGGGTAGCATGGCCAAGGAGATCTAAGGAATAACCTATGCACCAGAAGCTTTGCAGGAAGTAAGCAGAGGGCGAACACCTCCAGAGGCTTTGGTGTGAGTTCTGAGTGGCCTAAACAGGAGGCAGAAAGCATAAATCCCAAATTCTAGTGGGAGCTTGGTGTTTTCTGTGGGCCTCTTGAGGAAGGGATGGGTACTTGCATTCTGGGGAGGGTAGTTCAGATATTCAGGAACCTTTAAAATGCCAATCCCTGAGGAGAGCTGTGTCAAGTCCTGGACAGCTGGGCAGGGTTATTATTCTTCCTTAGTCATCATCAACGATCCAGGGAAGCTAAGAGACAGAGGTTCCTGTACACTGGATCCAGAATCCAAAGGCCTAGAGCCTCCCCAGACAGCTAGGCCTCACACCTCTGTCTTCCCCTGGGGGTCTTTAGATACCTGTAACAAGAGGCCACAAGAAGCCAGGCAGGGAACTGGGGAGCCATGAGGGTCCAATAGGCCAAAGCATCTTTCACTGGAGCCCAGCTGCCTTCCTGGCGTATCTGCCTACAAGCCTACACTTTTGCTTTAAATCACAAGCCAGCATTTGTCTGGAGCTGGCGCCGTCTTTATCGTCTCTAACGCATCTTCTCTGGAGGGCACACATAGCAGCCATCTATAAATTTAGGAGATAGAGGAGATGGATCTCAGTACCTGGATGAAATGGGTTTGTGTGTGGCGCTCAGCAGGAGACAGATCTGTTGTTCCTGCCAGGAGACAGCCCATTTGTCTGGGTGAGGGGAGCAGGGCAGACTGGGCCTTCTCTGTTCACCAGTGTCTTCTGGCTGCCTCAGTACCTGTGGAGAATTGTGAGGAAGGGGGGACATGAGGGACTGGCCAGCCTGTGATAAGGACCTCAGGCACGAGTGTAGAGTCTTGGCCCCTGCCAGGTTGCACAACTAAAATTAAGCAACCAGCAATCTCTAGCCAGCCAAAGCCTTGAGATGCGGACTCTACCTAAGAGGCATCCCATCCATCCTCAGACTCCCCAGCATTTCCCCTTTGCTTAGGGAGTCTTGGCCAAGGGTATATGCAGGACCCAGGCCTCCCGTGTGTCCATTCATTCTTCTAGGGGTGACCTATCTCATACCAAGTATAACCCTGCTCCCCTTGCCTATCCAGTTAGACCTAAGCCCTGACTGACACTGGGCTGGGCCATTGCTGCTGGTTGGATGTGGCATGCTGGTCAGTCACCTGGCAGAATCAGCTGCAATTAGAGGCAGAAGGATCATCAGTGAGAAAGCTGAGCCTGGAGGACTTTTGATGCTTCTCAAGGGTGAGCCCTTTATCCTTTTCCTTAGAGACTCTCTGGACACTCAGCCTAGATGGGTCTACACAGGAGGGCGGGGAAAGTCCACTGGACCCTGGCCCAGCCAAGAGACACATGGACCTGCTCTTTTCTGTAGAATATTTTGTCTCCATTCCCATGTCCCCGGCACTGAAGTAGGGTCACTTCTGAGCCCTTGCTTCTCAGCACATGGCACATGACCTGCAGATGTCACATCTCACACATCTCTGGGACAGGGTTCGCATTGGAGCTGGAGCAGGACTGCATTCTGGCCACCATGCTGTCTTGTGACACTCCATGCCTCTGTACCTTCCAACCTTGCCTGGCTAGGAAGAATGTCTTCAAAGAGACATCTTAGTACTCTTGTGACTCTGGACAGACAGACCCACCAAGCTCTGGCCCCTACCATGTGAGCAAGGGTATGAGGTGACCCCTGAGTCCTGGTTCCCTGGCCAACCGGCAGCCCATCCCTGTGCCAGTCCCCACTTGCCTGGGCAGGGATGCAGAGAGCAGATTCCCAGCATGACAAGATGAAACCTCTCTAACATGCTAATGAGTGTTTTCATGTGGCTGTCTGTGGGGTGTTAGCTGTGTCACAATAAATCCCTGGCTGATTGTGATGCTAGGCAAAGGTGGGAGGAGGCTAGCTCTGCGCTTGTGGAATGCCATGTTTGCTGTGCAGGGCTGGGGCTGACAGGGCCCTGCTCAGAGCCTGCAGAACACCTGCTGGGGCCTGGGGTAAATTTCCCATCCCTTTGGTGAGAGCCAAGCAACCCAGGAGGATAGCAACTAGAAACTTGCACTCTGCTGTGAACCCTTTGGGAGTACCAAGAAGTATTATCCAAATAAAGGCACTATCCCTGGCTGCCTTAGAAATAGGCGTGGAATTAGGTACCCAGGGCCTGGGAGGGAGGACTACTTGTGAGAAAGAACACTGTGGGCTCTGACTATCATGAGGCATCTCTGGTTATGAGTATTAGGTTCTGATGGGATCTGTACAGAGTCAAAATGGGCTGGGCATTTTGCCCTCTCTTCCTGCTGCCAGGGTTTGAACTGCTGGCTAAGGGCTGGCCCTGGAGAGTGGGGGAATTCCAGCAAGGAATGTGGGCCCAACTAACCTAGTTATTTCAGCCATGCAAGCTGAAGAAACAGGCTGGCAGGGTTGCTTAAAAACGGAAATGGGCTCAGTGATCATCACAGGTAACCAGGATCCTTCAAGGACACCACCTCACACAAGCTCAGTCCTTCGTGGCCAGCAGCAGATACTGGGACCCCCCACACACACACCCCATCCTTCACTGGGCAGAATCAAGGCCCTGGCCCAGGACATCAATGCAGAATTCTCTTAGCCCTGTGGTGGGTGGTGGCTGAGCCCCTTTATTGTGAGAGGGACAGTAGGGCAGGACTTTTTGAGCTAAATCATATCACAGAAGCCACGCTAGCAGTCATTAAAAGTCCTGGGAAGTCTGTGTCCCTGTCCAGCACACAGGGCCAATGGAGATGTCTTTATGGCTCTAGAGAGGGAACTAGAAGAATGTGGTTCTTGGAATAAAATCTTGGACCAATCAGATACCTTCTGCTGCCACTCCCATTACAAATAAAGTTGCCCAGAGCTCAACAATACCCAAGGATGCCCAGCATCCTCCAGCCACCGCAGACTGAGCAGACCACGGCAAGGGACCAGGATGTTGTGTCCCCAGCCCACATGTTCATAGGTCCAGTGGATTTATGGGTCAGCGCCAGGCTGAAAGGCTTACAGGGTTCATCTCAGCGAGGACTTGCCCTCCCACAGATAACAATGAGCAAATGTGAACTGGGCAGAAGACTCAGGCCATCCTGATCTGAGCATCTTGCTGATTCTGGCGCACAAAGAAAGGGTCAAGAATGATGCTCCTAGCATGTGTAAATGCAACAGGTTTTTTGTTTATTTGTTTGTTTGTTTGGTACCATAGAGGAAACAGCCTGCACCCTGCATCCCCATGAAGAAATACAGATGTTGGGAAAGAGCCAGGGACTTTATAAGCAGAGGCTGCTGGATCTGTTCCCCCTTTACCACTGCACATGGAAAAAGGCAGAGGCACACAGCTGGGGCAGCAGAGCGAATCTTAAAGCTAAAGGTTGTCTGGGATAGGAAGAAACGTGGTATTGTCCTTGGTTTTCCTAGCTGAATGAAAGGGCTCTAACAGGCTCCAGCCCGGCAAACATGGGCCAGAGCCAGGCAACAAGGGCCAGAGCCTGGCAAACGCTGCAGACAGGTTTTATACTCTTTTATGCCTTTTCTTCTCCCTCACTAAAAACTAGCATATTCCTAAATCTAGCCATAAAAATGGACAAGGTCCATTCCTGTATTTGGCCACTTCCTTCCCCTAAGGCTGACTACCAAGGTCCAGCTATTGAAATATTGAACTCCAGCAATCAAAAGCTCCCTTTTGATGTCCTAATTAACATGCCCAATCAGAACCAATCAACTCATTCTAACGTGGGATTTTTCCTCCTTTTCCCTTTATAAACTGCCATTTTCCTATGTGCTGTGTCTGTCTCCTCTCTATCCAGAGGCAGTCCTTTATCTCTCCAAGACGAATATCCCTTCCCCCCTCCCTCATTCCTTTCCCCTTCTCCCTCGTTCCCCATCTCCAGACTTTGTCTCCTTTCCCCTGTGCTTGTCTCTCTTGAGCGAATAAATCTACTTTGCACTGAAAACTTGGTCTTAGGGTATTTGGGGGACCTCGAGGTGCCCACAATAAGGGAGGAACATGAGGTCAAAGGGTGGCCCCCAGCTGCTCAGCTGCCTTGTGAAGACAGCCAGCCCAACGGCAAAGGCCGAGCCCAGAGAATCACAGAGTCAGACCATCACTAGACCACACCGTGCCTGGATCCTGGTGGTCTCTGCTGCCTCTGAGAAAGGAGGTAGGCCACTCTGAGTTTGAGTCATTCCATGTGTGTTTCATGCAGAACAAGCCTCCTTGGTCTCTGGTCCCCTCCATGGACTCCAGTGTGCACCCCAGGATCTGTCGTGCCAGGCTGATGAATTCATCTCACTATGAGCAGAAGTCAACTCCTCTCTTGCTCAGGGTTATGCAAATAAAGCCCGGTACCATGACTGCACAGCCCGGCTAAAGCCGTGAGCAGTGGGGCCATGGCAGAGCCGCATCTGTGTGCAGGCGCCCTGTAGCTCAACCAGGCCCTCTCTTTCCTGTGTGTGAGAGACAAGACAGTCTTAGACAGGGGCAGATGAAGGAAGCTAAAAGGCTCTCTGAACTTCTAGGAAGGGTCACAGAGAAGGGAGATGCTGTGTGGACACCAGTCTGGCAATGCTGGTTAAACATGGCCTGTCCCCCTGGAAAGCTGCTGACAGGGATCATGACAGTGGGGGAGGGAGGTCAGTGGATGAGGAGAACAAGGAGTCGGGCTTAGCTAAAAGCTGTCCATCTTCATTGTCTTCACAGAATGAGTAGACACTTTCCATGTGGGGAACAGAGCTGATTTCCATGTTGCCCTGGGGTGTGGGGACAGTGTCTCAGTCACAGCTGAGTGGATCTAGAAAGAAGCAGGCAGTATTTAGACAGCTAAAGAGAAAGCAAGGAGCCCCTACCAGTCTGTGCGAGCTCCCTCCTGGGGTCCCTCTGAGGGTCCCAGCAGCACACAGTGCTGGTTGAAGAAGCTTTAGAAGGGCAGCGGGTGGGAAGCAAAAGAGCTAACTTCCTTCTTGGCCTTAGTCTGCTGGTTTTGCTCTCTTTGTTAAGCGAAGAGCTTCTGCAGACAGAACAGGCACTCCTTTCTCATACATGGAGAAAATCCAGGGCAGACCAATTCAGATGTGTGGAATCTGGGCAGCTTGCAGTTAGCTGGCTCAGCAGCAAGACATGGCACCCTGTCCCCAGTCCTTCGCTGCCACTACACACAGCTTTTTCCATAGGCTTGGGGGAATCAAACTCATGCTTATACACTCGCCGGCCAGGCGAGCATTTACTGACTGAGCCATCTCCCAGGTTTAAGATGAGCTCACTGGCTCACACAGAGCAGGCCAGAAGTCCCACACTAGCTATGAACAAAGGTGGGAGGAGTCTGTGATAACAGAAACCATCTGCAGAGGAAACATGCAGCTCTCAAACCTACTGTACATAGAGCATGTGTGCTGTCCTCAAAAGTTTCAGCAAACGCACCACATAATGGTGGGAACTCTAAATTCTGTAAGGGAGATGCAGCATCTGTGGCTGTGGTGACTTGCCTTTATCCAGTGATCTCCAAGCTGGCAAGAGAGCAGAGGCTGTTCTGGGGGATGGGGTGGGGGGGAGCTTCTGGAGGCACAGCAGGTGGTTGGATGTGAGCACCGGTGACCAGGTCTCAGGGAATTGATGGTGGTCCCTGAAGTGTCCTGTGCACAGAAGCTTAGGTCCATGTGGTTCCAGCCTGGCTTGAATTCAGCCCCTGGCCCCAAGGAGACAGGAAAACAAGCCAGATTGGGACTCCCCAGAGACATGGGCCTGGGTCAGTTGTACCCTTCCCAGTCTGTAATGCTAGCTCAGTCTCACAGGATGGAACCAGAGTTTCCCTTCCTCTTCCCCTAATGTCTGGGCAAGTACATTGTGCCACCCAGTTGACCAGCTGAACTGTGTGTGCACAAAGGTGATCCTATCTCTTTCTTTCCACCAGGGGCCTTGGTCTACACATCAGGGACTCTGAAAGTCACCAGGAAGAGTTTAATCATGGGAAGCAACACTGCCCATGGCAACTCACTGCTCATAGTTCTGCTAGCATGGTTTCCGGTGTGGGGCAGGCATGGGCAGACAGGGACAAGCAGGAGCTGGCAGGTAGAGGGTGGCAGGGACAGGCAAGCATCTCCATTCTGTGGCAGTCACCTCATCTCCTGCTTCTTTCCGTGTTCCCTCTCCTCCGTGGATGAAAATTTACCTGCTTCCCGAGGCTGTGGATGACTTTTAATATTACAAGCACTCCCCATTTTTCACTAATTTAATTTTGGGGGTTATTAAAGCTACCCTGAAGACGTGCCATCTGTTGAGCGGAAGATGGAGTCGGGAAGGAGTTTCGACAGTGAGACTATAAATTTCTACTTTATCAGAGACCCTGGTATCCAAAATCAATGTAGGGAGGCATTGGGATGCTGATCAGGCATGATTCTCAATAAGGGGCTCTCCTCCTGGCATTTTTAAGCCCAGATCAATGGGCTCTGACATTCTCAGCCCCGGGAAGGGGCTGGTGCTCTGCATCCAAGGCTCAAAACTGTAGAAGAACAGCTGTTAAAAAAAAGAAGCATTTCAGGGATTTTGTTGTTTCCAACAGGATCCTGGGCCTCCTGGCTACACTGTGGCTGGGCATGTTCCTGAGAGGAAAGAGCCTACACACACACACACACACACACACTTGCCAGCCTGGGGTCTCACTGAGGGTCCTACAGTCCCCTGTTTCCTCAGAGATGGGTGGACACACTACACTGATAGGCAGCTCTAGAACGGTGTTTCACTTCCAGAGTCCCCAACCGAGGCTCCGCCCCTGTGACACTCAAGGTGTATGTTCTAGCAGCAGGATGCCAGAGGCCCAGAGTCTGGGTGGGAGAAATTTTCCTCCAGCTAACTGCTGTTAGAAGTTGAAGCTCCGGGAGGTGATATGGTCCCCAGAGAGTGCCAACCCCTTGCTCTATGTGAGGCCTTCAGTGAGGAGGAGCAAGCTATGAAGCAGGCAGTGGACCTCGCCAGGCAGCAGACAGCGGGCCTACACACCATGGTCTTAGCTTCCTTCCCAGCTTCCAGAACAACTAGATCCATATGTGAGCTACAAGCCACTTAGTCCAAGGTGATCTGTCAGAGCATTCAAGAATAGGACACTCAGAGGCAAGGACTCTAAAGGGCCTAATGTAAGGGTGTAGACAAGACAAGGACTTATGAGGAGAGGCCAGCTGAGGTGAGGCCTCCATGTCCTTGTATATGAGTATATGTGCATATATGAGGATGCATGCAGGTGCACATGTATATGACGTGTGCACATGTGTGGCCTTTGGGGCTCAACACCCCTGGTAAAAAAAGGGAGCAAGGCTAGGGCATACAAGACTGGGAAGGGCATCTCACTCAGGGCACACCAAGTTCAAGACTGGGAAGGGCATCTCACTTTGGGCACACCAAGGTCAAGACTGGGAAGGGCATCTCACTCAGGGCACACCAAGTTCAAGACTGGGAAGGGCATCTCACTTTGGGCACACCAAGGTCAAGACTGGGAAGGGCATCTCACTTTGGGCACACCAAGGTCAAGACTGGGAAGGGCATCTCACTTGGGGCACACCAAGGTCAAGACTGGGAAGGGCATCTCATTCGGGGCACACCAAGGTCAAGACTGGGAAGGGCATCTCACTTGGGGCACACCAAGGTCAAGACTGGGAAGGGCATTTCACATGGGGCACACAAAGATCAAAACTGGGAAGGGCATCTCACTCGGGGCACACCAAGGCCAAAATAGGGTGAACTGTTATCCCCGAGAAACAGAGAAGTATCCCCGAGAGTGGGGTGTGGTAGGGAGGTGTTGGAGAGTGGGGGAGATCCACGTCCTCTAGGGAGCGGGGTACAGGGAGAGAGTCCCTGCTGGTAGCTGTGAAGGAGGCAGAAAGCTCCTGAGAGGTGTGGGATGAGCAGGACTCTGGAGTTCAAAGTTGAGCAATAAGGAAACCAGGACAAGGGAGTGAGGCTGGACAATGGTGATCAGGCTGTGTGCCAACCAAGGGCATCAAAGGCTTGGAGTGGGCCTTCTCCCCATGGTGGCTTGTGGAGACATGCAAGAACACGGGAAGCTGCTCTGGCCAACTGAGAGGACAGAAAGACAGTATGGGACAGACAACAGCTAATGAACTCTGCCTGTGTGCATGTCCATGCAAATGTATGTAATGTATTTGTGCTTATATGTGTATATCATGTGCCACATGAATGTACATGTGTCTATACCCAGACATGCATGTATACGGGTATATGTGCTTAAGTGTATGCATGCATGTACATAGTATATGCACACATGTATGACTATGTGAATGTATGTCTTGTACACAAATGTGCATGCTTGTGTATGCATGCAGGTCAGGAGAGAGTTGCTACTCCACAGGACTGGGAGGTACTCTGTTGCTTTAGTGCATCAGGCACTGTTGCTGGGAGACATCTGGAGTTGCAGGTCCTTCTCCAGTCAGAACACCTACATAGGAAGGAAGACAGGGCCCTGGAGGAGGCTCTGGGAAAACAAGATAGCTAAGATGTCGGTGCTGACAAGCAAGACCAGGACAAAGGCCACATGTGATGATCCCTGAGGTACAGAGTCCAGGGAAGTTAGCAGCCTCACTACCAAGTTTGGGATCCAAAGGGATGTGGGTTCAAATCCTGTCTCCAGACCCACAGGGTTCCATGGCCTGGTGCCTGAGTCCTCACAGAGCCTGGGTCCTGCAGCCTGCACAGTGCAGTAAGCTGAGAACCTACTGCATGGGACACAGTGGCAACCGGAAATGAGAACAAATGGAGCATGACAAAGAGCCCCAGGTCCTGGGAACATGGAGCTGGAGAGGGTTCATGAGATGCTCGACTCAGCCACTGCAGAGTAGCAGCCAGCCTCGGTCGATTTATATAGCTTTTCCCACGCCACACTAGGTCTCCAGCTGCTGGATGGCTGGGGTGACTTGCTTCAGTTGTGCTAATGGAGTAGATTTAAACACACATAAAGGAGGGGTTCCACATCACTTTACTCTGTCCAGATGCAGATTTCCTCTAAACTCCAACACAGACTTCTAGGCTTTCATGGATGACCTTGGTCCCTGACCCCCAGCCATCCTGCTATCTACCAGCATGCAGCAAGTCACCCGTAAGAGTCTCAGAGGCTGAAAAGACCTCCAGCATCTATGCTGCCCAGGACCTTACACAGTGGCTGGGGCTCAGCCTGAAACCCTGGCTTCCGGGGGAGCAGCTCACACACAGTGTTGCTGCAACTGGTGGCCAGTGCCTAGAGCCCTGTGTCCCCCTCTGCCAGGATTCTGAAGGGTTCTTTGACTGTGCATCCATTAAAAGGTGTGTGTTGAGTTGGCCGTCTTCTCCACCTCTTGCCTGCACAGCACTTTGTTACCCAGAACTGTTTAGCATCAACTGCCTTCACCACCCTCACCCGGATTGTCAGCTTTCATTCACCAAGTACTCACACTCGGTCCCAAAGCTCCTCAGCCAGCCAGAGCTCCGGAGCAGCAGGGGAGGTAGGACACCAGCCCAGCAAGCCCAGGGCTGAAGCTCCACATATCTTAAGTGGCCAGCCGCAGCATCAGTCCTTAGGAGTCATGGGTGTAGGGAGGCAGGCAGGGAAGGATAAGGGAAGAGGCCTGACCAAGCCAGCCAGGAGGCAGCATTCCCCATGCTCTCCGATCCTGCCCTGGCTCCTGGTGTGATTTGAAAGCATGAGCTGAAATAAACTCTTTCCTCACCCAAGTTGCTTTTGGTCAGTATTTTATCACAGCAATGGAAATGCTAGGACAATATACTATAATCAGACTACCGAGAACCAAAGATTATAAACCAATGCCTGTCCTTTGAATCAGACTGATTGCATGTGTGAGAATAATGGAACAGATGATGTCTAGTTTCTTATTAGACATGACAGGAGACAGAAAATGTAACATTAAAAAAAAAAACCTGTTGATCCGGAATTCTAAATACAGTGAAAATATTTTTTCAGAATGAAAGTGAGAAAAGATATTTTCAGATACATGCAAATTAAGGAAATTCATCACCTGCGGTATAAGAAATGTTAGAAGGTTTGTCAGGATGAACATATATATACTTCCAGATGGAATTTCCCATCTGCAGGAAGAAGTGAAGAGTGCTGGGTAGGGTAAATACGTAAGAAAACATAAAGGGATTTTCCTTCCTTTTCATGAAAAGACAATATCTGCTTCCCTCGGTGACATATTGAGAGAGAGAGAGATCTCATCCCCAGGGGTGTACCTGCCTGAGGAGTGCCCCCAGACGCCATCTTGAAGCAGAATGGACTCAAATAGAACACGATTCAAAATAACTAGTTTACTGCTTCTCAAACTACTCAGGACAAGAAAGCCAGAGGAAGGGTGATGAATGCTTTAGAATAAAGGAGACTAAAGATAAACACACATTAGCTGCAGTGGTACTGCTGGGCTATTTCCTAGACTTGGAAAAATAGTGTGGTAGTAGCCACAGTTGGCCCCAAATTCAAAGCATATGGAAGTAGCATATATTAATGAAAACCCTTATCAACTGATTTTGATACATTCATGATGACTAGGTGGGAAATTGCCCTCATTTTCTGGCCTTGAGCACGGGGGCGTTTAAAGGCAGAGTGCTCCGATTTATGATCAAATGGTTCAGAGAAAATGCAGCCCTTCTCTCTTTGTCTCTCTACTGTGTGTGTGTGTGTGTGTGTGTGTGTAAAGAGAGATAGAGACAGAGAGAGAGAAACAGAGGTAGAGAATCTTGTATTATTCTTGTATTTTCTCTGTTACTGTAAAATTACAGATTTTTAAAATAATGTCAACAGAAGTTAATTATAGGTCAATTGGTTTTGTCTTTCTATCATTGTACACTTTTCCTCCCCCCTCCTCTTCCTCCCCCTGCTCCTCTCTCCCTGCCCCCTGCTCCTCTCCCTCCCCCTGCTCCTCTCCCTCCCCCTGCTCCTCTCCCTCCTCCCTGCTCCTCTCCCTCCCCCTGCTCCTCTCCCCCCCCTGCTCCTCTCCCTCCCCCTGCTCCTCTCCCTCCCCCCTGCTCCTCTCCCTCCCCCTGCTCCTCTCCCTCCCCCTGCTCCTCTCCCTCCTCCCTGCTCCTCTCCCTCCCCCTGCTCCTCTCCCTCCCCCTGCTCCTCTCCCTCCCCCTGCTCCTCTCCCTCCCCCTGCTCCTCTCCCTCCCCCCTGCTCCTCTCCCTCCCCCTGCTCCTCTCCCTCCCCCTGCTCCTCTCCCTCCCCCTGCTCCTCTCCCTCCCCCTGCTCCTCTCCCTCCCCCTGCTCCTCTCCCTCCCCCCTGCTCCTCTCCCTCCCCCTGCTCCTCTCTCTCCCCCCTGCTCCTCTCCCTCCCCCTGCTCCTCTCCCTCCTCCCTGCTCCTCTCCCTCCCCCTGCTCCTCTCCCTCCCCCTGCTCCTCTCCCTCCCCCCTGCTCCTCTCCCTCCCCCTGCTCCTCTCCCTCCCCCTGCTCCTCTCCCTTCCCCTGCTCCTCTCCCTCCCCCCTGCTCCTCTCCCTCCCCCTGCTCCTCTCCCTCCCCCTGCTCCTCTCCCTCCCCCCTGCTCCTCTCCCTCCCCCTGCTCCTCTCCCTCCCCCTGCTCCTCTCCCTTCCCCTGCTCCTCTCCCTCCCCCCTGCTCCTCTCCCTCCCCCTGCTCCTCTCCCTCCCCCTGCTCCTCTCCCTCCCCCCTGCTCCTCTCCCTCCCCCTGCTCCTCTCCCTCCCCCCTGCTCCTCTCCCTCCCCCTGCTCCTCTCCCTCCCCCCTGCTCCTCTCCCTCCCCCTGCTCCTCTCCCTCCCCCCTGCTCCTCTCCCTCCCCCCTGCTCCTCTCCCTCCCCCTGCTCCTCTCCCTCCCCCTGCTCCTCTCACTCCCTCTGCTCCTCTCCCTCCCCCTGCTCCTCTCCCTCCCCCTGCTCTCTGTGCCCTGCTTCCTCCCCTCCCTCTCCCACACTTGCTCTCTTTGTCCTACACTCTGGACAGCTAAGGGCGGCAAGCAGACCCTGTGCCATGCGGAGAGGATCAAGGCGTGTGTGAGCCCTCTGCAGACCCCTCACAGGTCTGACAGGGAAGCTTCTGTCCCCAAGATTCTGTAGGAGCTAGTGCTGCTGAGCCAGCTTGGCATTGCTCTGGGGATATGTAAAGCTGTCCCGACAGGTCCCTAGAGCTGAGATCACCAACTCACCAGTACTTGGCTTGTCAAGGTAGGCTGGGCGTTCACCATCTGCTTCCTTCAAACCTTTCCTCCATTCTTAGTTCTGCGAGTGCTGGAGAAAGAATGGTCAGGTTCAGGAGCCTCAAAGTGGTAGCTTCGGACAGTGCGGGTCTGGGCCTAATAGCTTCGGACAGTGCGGGTCTGGGCCTAGTAGCTTCGGACAGTGCTGGTCTGGGCCTACCCACATTGCTCTTCTCTGACTGGCCACAGAGGCGGTCCCCAAAGTCACTCATGGAACAAGGGCTGGCTGGCTGTTTTCCTTCACAGCCCACCCTTACCACACAGCAAGGAGGTGGCTCAGAAGTTGCTCATGAAGTCTATGACTGCTGCTCTCATCTTAGCCCTGTGGCTAATTCAGAGAAAGGTTTACAAACTGTAGAGAGCACTCAGGGTCAGGCCAAGCTAAGGAGTATTCTGTCCAGGCCTTCCACAGCCTCACTGCAATGATGCAAAAGTCCTCTGCTTTGAGGTATAAAGTTGGCACCTGGTTCTTGCGCTGAGAACCAGTCTCTAGCTGACCTGGTCTGACCACAGGCCACCTGCCCCCTCCGCCCTTACCTCATGGCAATGAAGAGGAGCAAAGGTGATGTTAAGGCCCCTAAAATAGCATGCCTTGTTACTGCCGCTGCCCTTGGCACCTCTGTCCATCATAAGTAGATGGTGAAACCCTACTGCTGAACGCATAACATGTTTGGTTGCAGAACATAGAGAAATTAAAATGGAATTGACTTTAGAACTCCCTCCCTGCTGGCTAGCTTTCATAGTGCCAGAAGGTGTCACAAAAACTGCTGAGAGAGAAAGCCCATGAAAACTTGTCCAGCACCAAGCTCTGCATTCTATGCTGCTGGCCTTGCCCATGAGATGCCCACTGGTGCAATGATAACATGACTGGTATGGAGGTAACCAACCACTTTCGGGTGACCTTGGGGCCTGTCCACAGAAGGGAATTCACATCTGGGAATATAAACCTGGCCAAAAGCTCAGGGTTGGGGAGCTCACAATGCCTAGGGGAGAGCCTCCTACCGTTGCTTTGCTACATGGATGTGGTGGCCCGACACCTGGAGGGTGGCCATCACTCGCGGGACATGACATCACACACACACACACACACACACACACACACACGCACGCACCAGAGCTCAGGAAATGTCTCAGAAGAGGAGGTGAGAAGAATGAGGCGGATGCTGGGAGATGCTGTCGTCTAGACAGGAGGTAGCTACTGTACTCATGAATTCACAGCAGCTTAAGTTATCTGCACAAGGCCTGAAGAAGACCAGGCCAGTTCACACTCTGGTAAATCCAGGATAGGGGCTCATGTGGAGCTGTTGGTAGTTTGTGGCTACTGGGAAAAAGGAAATAGTTTTCCTTCAAGGATGTGGCCAGCGGTATGTTTCCCAAGCTCCCTCTGAGTGGTCCCACACTCATACACACGTGTGGAAGCACTGATTGGACCCAGTGAGCTATTTAAAAGAGAGAAAAATGGAGACATGAAGGTGGAG
This sequence comes from Apodemus sylvaticus, assembly GCF_947179515.1. Lineage (NCBI taxonomy): Eukaryota > Metazoa > Chordata > Mammalia > Rodentia > Muridae > Apodemus > Apodemus sylvaticus. The sequence goes on from NC_067476.1 coordinate 7,337,851, forward strand.
GGGATGTTTGAACATTCTGGTAGGTCGCAACCAGGAAGCAGGAGTTAAAAGCTGTATATGACCCATGCACATTGTATACATACATGCATGAAATTTTCAAAGAATAAATTTTAACTCTTTAAAAAAAAAAAGGAGCCAACACATGATCCAGAGTGGCCTCCATCACTGGTGACTGTGATTAACACCTCATGTGCCAAGAAGGTATAGGGTTGACATATTCACTAATTCTTAGCAAAATATCCCATAGGCCCTGTGTGGAGGAGAGACAGTGGGGGAAGGGATGGTGCCCTCTGCCAGGTGGCAGTGTCCTGGGATACTCAGGAAGTTCCCAGCCTGTGCTGTCCTGTCTCCTGCTGTCCAGAGCCTGAGCTGAGGATGCTGTGGGCTTTGTGGAGGTGTGGGATGGCCATGCCTGTTCTTTGAAAGCCCAGCTCTGATCTATTTGGCCATAAAGAGGGCTACTACAGCTGGAGGGTGTGCTCCTGAGCTTCAAAGTTGACTGGGAACCAGGAGTCTGTAGTGAGATCCTGCTGGGCAAGCACTCATGCTAAGTTATTCTAAAAGTGAGGATTCTAGAAGGGAACTGGAGTTATACTATCTCAGGCCCACTGGGAAGTCCCCAGAGGAGAGGAATGTGTCTTTGAAAAGCCAGGTTCTGAGACTCCTGCATGGAGAGAAGCTTGGGGCAAAACCAGCCTAACCAAGGTGAGCAGAGGGCAGGGGTTGGGGCAGGGAATAGAGTGCATGGTCCACCCCTGGAGGCTCGTGTGGGCAGAGGGCTGGCTGGAAGGAGCTGTGGGCAATGTGCATAGCGTATCGCTAGAAACACACTTTTCCCTTTTCTCTAGTTGAGCAGAGGGCATTGGGGAGCAAGAGGATGGGTACATAGCTCATCACACGAGGTACACATCATCTTCCTCTAGTGCCTGATACCAAGAGTTGATACCAAACACTCTGTGGTTCCATAAGCCTTACACGGACTCGACCTCAAAGCTCCTATTGGTGTATTAGCCTGAACACACACACACACACACACACACACACACACACACACACACGCACACACACACGCATACACACATGTACTCACTGACTTACATACAGGTACACATACTCATTCACATACACACATGTACACACATACACACATGTACACACATACACATGCACACACACATACATATACATGTATTCACTGGCTTACACACATACACACTCATTTACATACACACATGCACAGACACACACTCATGTACACACATGCACACATATACACACATGCACATATTCACATTCACACATGCACACACACTAGCATAAACACATGCACACACACTAACATAGACACATGCACACATACTCACATATACACATCCACACACACATATATACATGCACACACATACACACATGCATATGCACACACCCACCTACACACATGAACATACACACACACACAGTCACTCATGTATACACATGAGCACACACACATACACACATGCACAAACACACAATTCACCTACACAAATGTACATACACACAGTCTCTCTCTCTCTCTCTCTCTCTCTCTCTCACACACACACACACACACACACTCATACACACAACTAGAGGCATCCAAGCCAGAAGGGCATAAAATAAAGTCAGCTCCCAGGTCTCTCCTTCAGGAAACAGACAAGCCTCTATCCAGGCCAGCCTCTGCTCAGCCCTTCCTAGCAACAGGATGTCAGGTGGGTTGGGAGGCCTCAGTGAGTGACATCCCGAAAGCAGGGTGAGTGATAACCACCCTGGAGGCATCTTCTCTGGATGAAGAAATGGGGCTTTAGTGAGCGCTTGCTGTAACAAGCCTGTGACAAATATCTGCTGTCAGTATCTCATGGTGACAGAAGCAAGTGCCCAGGAACCAGCAGAGGTCTCAGTGGCACGATGTGATGGTGCCAGGGCCCACCCAGGTCTCCTCTAATCCTCAAAGCCCACCAGCTCCAAAGCTAACCCTAGGCCAGGGGGGCTGTGGTGGTTTGAATATACTTGGCCCATGGGAAGTGCTATTGTTAGGAGGTGTGGCCTTATTTAAAGGAGGTGTAGCCTTGTTGGAGGAAGTGTGTCACTGCGGGGGTGGGCTTTGGAGGTCTCCTCCTATGCTCAGGCTTCACCTAGTGAGGAATGAGATAAGACCCTCCTCCTAGCTACCTACAGAAAAGAGTCCTGTCTCCTGGCTGCCTTCTCCAGCACCGTCTGGCTGGACGCTTCCTGCCATGATGATAATGGGCTGAACCTCTGAACCTATCAGCCAGCCCCAATTAAGGGGCTGTTGTCCTTCATAAGAGTTGCCTTGGTCATGGTGTCTCTTCACAGCAGTAAAACCCAAGCTGTTTCTAAGAACTAGATAGTCAACATGACTCTCTGAGAAAGTCCTTGAGGATGCTGTGGAGTGACAGGTGGGGGAAAGGAATCATGAGACAGAGACCTGAAGACCAGAAGCCAGAGAGTGGGAGTGGGGATCAGAATCTCAGAGCTTAGAGGCTGTGTGCACAGAGGCAGCCAGGTGGCCACTGCTCCATGAGCCTGTCCTGCTGAGGTCTGAGCTGTAGTGTTCAGTTACCAAAGATGAGCCATTTCCCTGGTTCCCAAGGGTTCATGGCCACACATTCACACACACACATACACACATGAGCAGACACATACTCACATACACACATGCAAGACACATATACATGTACACAGACACACATTCATGTGCACACATGCACACACACACATACATGCAGAAACACGCATGCACATACACATGCAGTCTCCCACGTACATGCACTAGCTATTATCCTGGTACAGCCAGAAGCTGTTCTATTGGATCTCAGTGACTACAAAAGGAATGTCAGGGTCAACACGCACACGCACAGCTCCTTCTCACACGCCTGTGATGCTCAGCACTACGGCTTGCAGAGAGCAGTGCTAGACCAAGCAGGCACAGCTACCACTACCACTCAGCATGCTGGGAGGCCGAAGCAGGAGTAACTGAAAACTGGACACTGTGGCCATTTTCTGGTTGTCCAATAATTCTATTCAACACATGTCAAGCTCACAAGGCCAAGGAAATAACATGTCTCCACATCTGAAGCATGCGGGCACACAGAGCTAGCAAAACCTGTCTCCAGACCTGGCACTAAAGACCAGGGTGGGGATCAGCCACACAGCTTCAGACTTTGATGTAACAGTCAGTGGTGGCAGGGCACCACAACCCAACACAGCCATCAGCAGCCTAGGATTCCCTTCCCTTTAGGGCCCTCCAGATCTTTGTGGCACAGAAAAGAACTTATGTACAAGTCATTCTGAAGCAAAGGTAGTTAGTAAGGTAACAGCTCAATGGACAGCCATATAGGAAAGGGGCTTTGTGCAGAATCGGGTGTCTCAGTTTCTGTCCTATGGCTATGAAGAGGCATCATAACCAAGGCAGCTCTTATAACAGAAAGCATTTAGTTGGGGGATTGCTTACAATGTCAGAGGGTTAATCCACCATCAGCATGGCAGACAGGCATAGTACTTCAATAGTAGCTAAGGACTTTCCATCTTGTTCCATAGGCAGCATGGAGAGAGAGAGAGAGAGAGAGAGAGAGAGAGAGAGAGAGAGAGAGAGAGAGAGAGAGAGCTCAAAGCCACCAGTGACACCTCCTGAGCACATCCACCTACTGCAAGGACGACGCCCCCTAATCCTTGTCAAACAGTTCCACTCCCTGATGACCAAGTATTCAAAGCCATGAGCCTATGGGGCCATTCCCACTCAAACCACACCACACCAGGGCACAGGTGTGGACTCTTCAAAAAAGACCTGTACTTAGGTATCCTTGCAATAGTCAAGGATGCCAACCTGCAATCCACGGGCTGCATGCACTCCAGGAAAGCCATGAATACCATGCAACACAAACGATGGACACCCCTGAATGACCCCGCAGCTTTCTATAGGATGTGATTTACAACACGATTTAGGGATTAAGCAAAGCTTAAGATTTAAGTAAGGTGTAAAAGGCAAGTTTTAAAAAAAAAATGCATGAACTGTTTAGTTATTTTTCTTATTGTAAAAAGCTCTCTTTTAGAAGTGAAATTGCAAGGTTATTTCATGAGATTCACTCTTCAGATTTGGGGATGAGAAAGAAATGCCAATATGGTAAAACTCAAGATTACAAACTCTCCAGCCCCGAGTGAGCATGACTTATTTACTGTTTTTAACATCTCTGTTTGAAGCAGCTTGGCTTTATCTGATCCATTGAAGTTCCTTGACTTATATTTCTCCAGTGCTTCCTCTCTTTCTATCCTGCTTCAGAAGCACTGTGTGAGGCCCACCCCACAGAGGAGACGAGCCAGGGGCTCCTAGGAGGTTAGCAAATCTGCTCTCTGTTACGAGAGCAATCTGAGGGCAGAGCAGACTGTGAAGTAGACGCCTTTTCTCCAGGCTCCTCCAAGAGTTTCCCCTTCATCTTAATTAGCTCACTGGTAAGATAGGCACAGCAAGCGTGACTGCCCCTGGGAGCAGCCAGGACCTGGCAGCAGCCACTGTTTGTGGAAGCTGGCCACTCCATCTTCCTGCTCAGCCTGGACAGAGGGGACAGACCAGCCAGTGCCAGTGACCAGACAGGCAGAGAGGCTCTGGGCTTCTGGAGTTGGCCTTAGGCCCAGCACAGCTGCCTGCCTGGCCAGGGGCTCTTTCTCTGTGAGCACCTGCTATCCTCGAACCTGGAAAGTAGGTTAATTTCTATTCCAGTTTTTAGGGGAAAAAAACTGGTACAGCTACTGAGGTAGCTGAGGGAAGGACGGCCTGAGCCACTGGATTATGGCTATGAGCCCTGGCTGGTGAAGGCTGCTGTGGTCCCAGACAGGTGTGGGCCTGGGATTTCCTTCTGGCCTCTCCATTCGCCCCCACCTTTCCTGCTTTCTAAGAGTTTGGTTGGCATAATCAGATCTCTTTTACAAACATCCTCTCAGCCTCACCAGCAGGACCCAGGAACCCTAGCCTTCTTATTCCAGGAAGTGACTTAGAGAAGTGACCCAGGTGGCAGGAAACAGGACAGTAGATTCTTCATGGCTGTAGTTTGCAAGAGGAAGAAGGGAAAAACCCGGTAAGCCCCACTTGGAGTCAGTGGTGTGAGTGTTCCTTCCCTCACAGTATCTTTGAGAGGACGTCATAGAAGTGGGGACCGCATAGGACACCAGTGTGGACTGGGAGGAAAGCAAATCCCACGTGTGACAGTGGCTGTTACCAAAGCCTTAGGTCACACCCCAGGAGCAACAGTCACAAGTCCCTGTCTCCTAAGGAGAAAAGAAAGCTTGAAGCTCCCTGCCTTGACCAAAGTCACAACTGGTAACCATTTGAAAAACTGACTCATGTCTCTAGATCATAACTCCTCCCACCCAGGCTTAGGGGACATTGTGGAAGACGAGATGGAGAGATTGTAAGAGCCAGAAGCTGGGGACAGGGCTGTGTAACAGTGTCTTCTAGACCTGACATGGCAAATCCACTCATGGACTCTTAGCAGATGTGGTGACCTGCATAGGACCTGCAGGCAACAGCCCAGCATGAACAGGGAGGAGGAGGGGCGCATGCACGGGTGGGGAGGGGAGGGCCTCATGAGGGTCCACCCCAGCTAAGGAGTGGATGGTCTCTTCCTGTGGCCCATGGTAGGTTTCCAATGTCCAGTGAATGGCCTCTCTCCTGTGTGCATTTGTACTGCTTAGGCTTGGTAAGAAAGAAAGAAAGAAAGAAAGAAAGAAAGAGAGAGAGAGAGAGAGAGAGAGAGAGAGAGAGAGAGAGAGAGAGAGAGAGAAGGAAGGAAGGAAGGAAGGAAGGAAGGAAGGAAGGAAGGAAGGAAGGAAGGAAGGAAGGAAGGAAGGGGAAGGGAAGGGAAGGGGAGGGGAGGGGAGGGGAGGGAAGGGAAGGGAAGGGGAGGGAAGGGAAGGGAAGGGAAGGGTAGGGAAGGGAAGGAGAGGAGGGAGAGGAAGGAGGGGAGGGAGGGGAGGGAGAGGAGGGAGAGGAGGGAGAGGAGGAAGAGGGAAGCCGAAGAGGGGATTTCAGTTCCCAGTACTCAGGTCAGGTGGTTCACAGCTCTCCGTAACTACAGCTCCTTAGTACCCGATCCTCCAGCTTTTGTAAGCACTTACACCCGTGCATACCTATGTGCCCCCCCACACCTGCACACATAATTAAAAATAATAAAAACAAATCTTTTTTAAAAGAAGACATGAAGTTGGGAGCGGGAGGAATGCATTGCAAAGAGGAATTGAAGGGTGGGTTGAGACAGAATGCAGTCAAAATACATTGTATCCATGTATGAAATCCTCAAAGAATAGCTAAAAAGGCTATACTTAAACAAACACATCAAAATCAAGAAAGCCACCGGGTACCACCTGCTTCATGTTGGAGGTGGCTGTCCTCACTTGTGACAGTGGGGGTGCACTGTCGTTCTTCTCCTCCTTCACAGAAACTGGGGGTGCAGGCTAGCGTGAGGGGGGGTCTTCAGCAAACTCTTGTTTTCTGAACTTTTTTGGCAACAAGTATGGATTAGTTTTATAATCAGGAAAAACAATTAAGCTATTTTTAAAGCTGGCAATCGACACATGGTTGAAGGGGAGGCTGAAGGCAGCTGCTGCCGCTGAATCATCTAGAACAGGAAATTTAGTGGCTTGATGCTAAGGGATCAGAATGATGAAATGGGCCAGAGACTAGCCTGGGCTGGACCTACCAACTATCTGCTATTCAAACAGGAGTGCAGGGACAGGACTTAGAGAAGGGAGCCAGGAGGGACACAATACCACCCCCAACAGCGTTTTCATTAACATAAGGGACATCCACTGCCTTCTTCGGCTGCTCTCTGCCAACAGAGAGAAAACAGCAGCCTCCGCTTAAATCATGCACACACACCACACCTCTGCCAAGCCGGTGGGATAGGGTAGAGTGGGCAGAGAGACAAGCAAGCCCTGTCCAACTTTGCAAAAGCAATGTATGACATCACAGTCCACACAGAGGGAAGTGTCCCCCAGATGAGCAGCAGTTCCTGTGCTCTCCAGAAGCTGTGTTCCCCCAACAATGGGAAGTTCTGTGTGGACCAGGCACACTGCTCTGCTGTGGCTAGGTAAGAAGGAAGTGTAGTTGCAGCCACTCCCCTGCCAATGAGCCCCTGGTCTTTCATCTTGTTTGGGCCAACCTGAATGGAGAGATCTTTCCCCCTGTTTGGCTATATTCTCATCTCTGCTGCCTAGAAGGGCACCCATCTCCCCTCTCACCACAATTCAAGGACTCCTCAGCAGGGAGATTAGAAGTGCCTCTGGCCTCACGGGTACTTGATGGATGGACAGGGCACAGAAAATGACAGCCACAGAGTGGCAGGTGGTCTTGGGAAATTAAACAGCTCTCCTCAGTCATCCATCACCAGCGCCTCACTCCTTCCCCCTCGGGCTGGAGTCAGCAGGACACTCTCAGAGCAATCCATCACCTGCTGGGTCATAATGTCACAGCCTTTGTCTCTCCAGGGAGCCTCCACAGCCCAGCATCCTGAGCCTGGTGCCCACTCACCCACTCAGAAAAATGCCAACCTAAATGGTGGGTAATAAGCCTTCCAGGCCACCCTGGCTGGGCAAAGCCCACCTGGAACCAACCTTCATTTAAATGATGACTTTGGGACTGGATAGATGGCCAAGCCATTAAGAGCAGTGGCTGCTTTTGCAGAAGGTCCAGGTTCAGTTCCCAGCACACTGTGGCAGCTCACAACTGTCTGTAACTCCTTGACCTCTCTTGGCTTCTGCAGTCACTGCACACATGTGAGGCCCATGTATAGATCCTGGCCAAAAAAAACAAAACAAAAACAAAATAAAACCCCATATTCATAAGATATAAATAAATAAAGTTAAATAATGAATTCATTTCCCTACTACTACTCACCCACGCTGAGCTGGAGGAAGAGATGGTCCCTAACCGGTTCCTTAGATCAGCTAAGTGGGTCCTGGGGGCTCATCTGGTTCAGCTTCTTGAGGTGGGGAAAGGGGGTGGTCATGTGACTCATACTGACCAATGAGAAGCAGGAAGTCCTTGCCAGGTAGAGGGGTGTGACACTACCTCTCCTCCCTGCTCTCTGGTGGGATGGGAGGCCCTTGCAGACGGCAGAGCTGGATGCCTGGTTGGCATGGCCACACTCAAGAGGAGCCTAGTCCCACAACAGTCTGCAAAATGCTAAAGAATGTGAAATGGTGCCACCGTGCCCACATTGACAGTGCCCAGGGGCCCTTCCGCATGCCTGGCTGGGGACAAATGGGATGAATATGGGTTTTTCCATTGATCTAGATAAAAATGAGGGATCAGACTCTGTGGGGCAGTGGACCATGAAAGGTAGCTTGGTCCTCCATTAAGTTAAAGGCTTTGAAAGCCCCAGAGACCCTGAAGGAACAGTAGGTGCTTTGCTGCTCCCAGGCACCAGGCCCCTGTTATATAGCTGCAGCCCCCCCCCCATAGATTTGTGATATCAGACATATAAGGGCAACACCCAAGCCCTTCCACACGCAGATGAGGCATCCTTAGCATCTCAGACCAAGACAATAGGAAAAGAGACATGACCTGTGGTCACATAGGCCCAGGACAGGGCTCTCCATGCTAATGAGGTACCTAGAGGCCTGGAGGGCACAGTGAATAAGCTTCCCTTCCCTTTCCTCCTTGCAAAAGGTATTTAATCTCAGGCCCGCCCTGAGAAGTGGGGCATGGTTTTACACATCCACTTTCCACCATAGTAATAAATTATCTGGAATCACTGGGATCTGCTGTGGGGAGCCATGGAGAAGAGCTTCACCTCAGAGCTGTGGTCTAATCTCCTGTAGAGGGCCTCTTTTCACTCCCAGCCAAGACTGCCACCATGAAGCCAAGGACTCTCTCTGTGGGATTAGCCAGAACTCCCTGTCCCCCGCCTCCGCCCCAGGCTAGACCCAGCTCAGAGGCCCCGGTGTCCAAGGGTCTGAGAACCCCATGGTCCTGGCCTGCTTGAAGGCCGGGGACCCCTGAGGCAGCCCCTGCTTTCCCTTACCTCAGACTGCACTTTCCCTCCCCTGGGCAGTGCCTCAGAGTTTCCCTACAGCCTGGCACCCGCCTGGGCAGCAGCGTGGGATAAGCCCTGTCAAACTCCCAAAGTTCTGCCTCCTCAAGCTGCTGTGCCCTGTGGCAGAGCAGACCCGGGGCCACACACCTACTGGATTCTAAGCAAGAAAACCCCTCCCCCAGCCTAGGGCCCAGCCTTGAACCTGCTTGCCCTCGGAATTAGGCTCCAAATGCTATAACAGCTAGTGCCCTTCAGGACCAACTGTGATAGCTTGCTTCATCCAGTGAGCAAACCACAGGGGTGTTATCTGGACCTTGTCCTTCCCTGGCTAGCCCATCTGACCATATTCTCCCAAAGGTAAAACTGAGCAAGCTCAGGGTCTTGCTGCCACCTGGTCTGTCATCTGGCGTTAGTAGCACAGGCTGGTTGGGGGTGGGGCAGATCAGGGAGAGCCCTAACCAGGGTTTATAAATTCTGGGAGTCTCCCAACAAGCATCGTAAAGAGACTGCTGTGTGCATGGCGCAGGCACAGAAGGCTCTGAAGAGCAGTCAGAGCCTGGACACAGCAACTCTGGGCTCTTCTTTCTGGCCCAATTCCACCTCTGCCATCACTTTCATCCTCTGCGACCTGCAAAGGCCGCACCCATGGGAGGGACTTCAGGACATGGGCCCTTCTCTCCTCTGCCCTCTGCCATACTGGCTCACCAGCCCTTTCTTCCCCCCTGTGCCTTGAGGAGCCTGGGCATGGTGGCACACTTGGAGTGTTCAGAACTGAGTCTAATAAAAGCATCAGTGTCAAGACACTCAGGGGTTGGTGGGTGATCACGGCCGCATGCATCTCTCGTCAAGAGCAGAACCAGCTTCTGGGACTCGGTTTCGGGATGAGGAGGATCTTATCTGTATCCCAGTCAACAAGACAAGAGGACATGTCTCTGTAGGGTCTCCCTTGTACATCAATCTCAGAACCAGGGGAGACTCCTGGTCTCTAGTCACCGAGAAAGATATGCCCCCACCATTCCTCACCCAAAGTCCAGTGTCCTTTAGCAGTTCCTCAGATATCAGGACAGCTCCAGGCAGGGGGACAGGGTCCCCTGATTTTCTCAGACTATCCATGTTGTATTACAGAGTCCCATCCACCCTCCCTGAGCTCCTGGTTGGCTGGGGCTCCCAACACTGATCCTTGGGGTTCACTTCTGATGTGCTCCTCCTGGCCCCACATGGGCTGCCAACCTGGGGGGCAGTGGGCATCTCTGCAAACACCATGAGCATCAGAGTGTCGGTCCATATGAGGCAAGAAGTTCAGTGCCACCCAGCAGCCGCTGTTGGTTCAAACTTCGTTACATTGGGGGAAATAGTTCTGATGATAATGAACTCAGTCCCGTATGTACAACAAGCTTAAGACGTGATTACAAAGTCTTTACAAAGTACATACGACCCCTTCCATAAGGATGGGTTCTATTAACTGAGAAGGAATTTTCAAGATAGGAATCTGGGGAGACTGACTGAAATCAGCATAAAAGTGTGGGGGAACGAGGTGTGGCCTGGCCCTACACATAGCCCAGCGGTCACCTAGACTGTGCTCCACATGTAAAGTACATGTGACATCTCCCATAAAGATGGGTTCTATTGACCGAGAAATAATGCTCAAGAGAAAGGGCAAGGGATGGAGAGTCTGATGAGCCAGGTATAGCCCAGACCTACAGATCACACAGGACACTAGGCTATTGACCTGACAGAAAACAGGTTAGACATCTCTTTTCTTTTAAAGAGACAATCGTGAGTGTTTAACATGTCTAGTTTCCAGGGTGCCTCTGAGAGCATAAGGACTCGTGCCTTCTACACAACCACAGTTCTAGGGTGCTCAAGAGCTATAGCACCTCCTCAGATATAACATCTTCTACTTCTGAGTGTGAAGGATAAAGGATTACAGAGGTGTTGCCAAGCTGGTTAAATATAGCCCTGTCTATTAAAAGGTGACGACTTGGCGAGAAATACAGAGAAGGCTGGGACAGAGCTGGGCCCCCTGCCTCTGGCCTCGCCCTCACTGGGAACGCCAGCCCTAGCAGACTCTGGTGACCCCACCACACCCTGATGCATCCGTGGGTGCAGCCGGCTGCCCTTAGACCTCTGCGTCAAGCCAGTGGGGCACCGGGGAGCATCTTCACAGCATTATTTTGACATGTTTAGATTTTAGAGTGGGGACTGTGGCTTCCCAGAGGAGCGAAGCTTCAGGAGCTGCCAGCCATGACTGTGATGAGAGACATGTGACCCACACACACACACACACACACACACACACACACAGAGCAGTCACGGCTTGGACTCCCTCATCAGCACATCTGCAGTCAGCTTTCTTCATGGAGAACTGACCATCTCTGACACGAATGTCCAAGCACCCTGAAGCAGGGGACTGCACCACAGGAACATCGATAGACAGAGGACAGACAGCCCTGAGAGCTGCCGGGACAGAAGGCCAATGGGCAAAAAGACCAGTTGTTCACAGCCTGCACCACACACACACCTCTCCCACTGAGACGCTTGACCCCTCCTTGCTGACCCATCAGAGAGACTTCTTTGCAAAGCCAGTTCTTCCAGACCCCTCTTCCCTCCTGCAACACCCCCCAACACCCCACCCCTACTTGTTCTCAAAGACCATCCATTGTTGGGTCTCTGGAATCTTCTGTGATCTTTCCAGGCTGACTTCCTCTGAGCCCCCGTGGGCTTCCCACCCACCTGTGGGCACAGTGACGTCCTACCCTAGTATTTGCTCAGACGGTGCCCACTCTCCAAACAATGGTTCCTGAAGGCCACTGGGGAAGGGTACCCAGTGTTTGCCAACCAGGCGCTGTCTTGTATAACCTGTCATTAACTCTGAAATTCCCATCTTTAGAGCTAGGAGTTCAGGAGACCAGCATCCACGTCAGGTGTGTAGAGCTCTGCTCTCTATGCAAATCAAGGTTCTTTTCTCTGAGACAAATGCAAGAGCCATCTCTACATAGCAAACGCTTTCATGCCATGGCTAGTTTCACATCCTGCCAGCTCCAGCCATGTTCTCTCCACTTCACTCTTACATTCCGCCACGCCTCAGCATTCCCCACTAAAACAATCTCCATGGCGCCCCCTGCTGGATGTGCGCATCTTTAATTCCGCCCCACCTCCTCCCAACTCTTTGCTTCCTGGTACTATCAACCATTATCTCCCTCGGGAGGCCTGGGTATCTCTCCTTGGCCTGTCTCTCAGTGCCCATCTTTCAGGTGCTTCTCCCCACATGACTTATTACAGCTTGTGCTAAACAACAGCTGTTCAAAAGCCAACCGTGGGGCCCTGTACCCCCATTTTTCCCTTCCACACTGCAGACCCCACACCCACCCATCCATAATGCCAGCCTCGTATTTCATCTTTTAAAGAAAGCACTCTGACCTTTAAGCTGGGGTAGCCCCCTGGGGTTGGGCCTTTAGGAATAATGACTGTGAATATTTCTTGAGGCCCTGCAAGACTGAGCTCTGGGCTGAGGGTCTCACCATGGCCATAAGCACGGTGAGGCTGAAAGGCAGGGCCTGCCCAGGGGTGGAAAGCCAGTGTATGTTCAATACGTGGTAGAAGGTGATCCTCGGGGGCTAGACCCAGTCTGTCCAGGAGTCGGGAGCTAAGGGAAGTCACAGAGCCCTGGTCACAGATGTCCCCATCACATCCTTCAGGATGCCCTAAGCATGTCCTGCTCACTGTAGGCTCTGCTCAGCTGTGGGACCACAGCTCTCTTTCCCAGACAGGAGGGGAAGCCTGAAAGGGTTATGACAGGCAGTCAGGGCCAGGAACGTACTCTTGAGCTCCACTTAGCTGCCAGCTGCTTATAAATAGAAAGAGGAGATTAAAAAGGAGCAAGCGAAATGGCTCTAAGGAAAGCCATCAGCAGCCCAAATGTGCACACTAATTCAATTTCCACATCTTCCCCACTCTGAAGTGTGCCGGCTTGAGAGCCCTGGGGCCTCCACCAAAGCAGAAGAGATGAAAGCTACTTGGAGTTGCCTGCCTAGCCCAGTGGCCGCTTGTAAATTCTCGAACTCCATCCAAACACTAACATCCAGGTTATGGCTGCTTGGAAAACCTCAGGTCTGCTCCCACTTACAGTCAGATTTCCAAGTTCCTCTGTGGAGGAACAGAGGTGAAAGAAACTGGGTGTTTCCAAGCTTCGATGACTGGTTCTCAGCAGAGTCTTGGGCTCCTCCTGAGTTGTGCCTGTGTCTGTGTGTCTTGGGAACCTGTGTCTGTGTGTCTGTGTGCCTCTCTCATGGAGACTGCTGTGCTATCAACAGAGCACCCAGCAGTAGAGCAGTGGATGGCACTGGCTCAGGACCTCCTTGGCATTTCAGCCACACTGGCAACTGAGGCAGGTGTGACAGGACAGTCTCCCCACCCCCAGGCTCACTCCCATGGCGGTCAGCAGGTGGCCTTCACCACCCAGGCCTATCTGCGGGCTGCATGTATGTGTATGAATTGTCTCTCTCAGATTGTCCTGTAGGCAAGTATGAAGGGAAATTTTCCTGATTACTAATGATTGATGTAGAAGAGCCCAGCCCACTGTGGGCGGTCCTAGCCCTACACAGGTGGTCCTGGGCTGGAGGAAGCAGGCTGAGGAAGTTAGTAAGCAGTGTTCCTTCATGGGCTCTGCTTCAGTCTCTGCCTCCAGGCTCCTGCCTAAGTCCCTTTATATCCCTTGATGACAGACTGTAACCTTAAAGTGAAATTAACCCTTTGCTGCCTTTGCTTCCAGGTGAGTTTTCTTACAGCTATAGAAAGGAAAGATGGGGCACAGGATGATGTCTTCCTCGTGAACTGAGGGACAGATGGAGATGGGGTGGAGGGTAAGGGCTAATGTTGCTTATTGACCTGACAAGATCTGGCATCTCCTGGGAGACAAACCTCTTGGCACACCTATTAGAAACGGCAGGAAGAAGTGAGCCTCTGGCCACACCTATGAGGGATGTTCTGATTGGGTTGATTGAGGTAGGAAAAGCCCAACGTGGGCATCACAGATCCCTACATGAAAATGAGACAGAAAGGGGACCACTCATTGCTCTCTGCTTCTTTTCTTTGTAAACTTACATTTGTGTGCGTATGTGTGTGCATGTGTGTGTGCATGTGCATGTATGTGTGCATGTGTATGCATGTGTGTGCATGTGTGTGTGCATGTGTGTGCGCATGTGCATGCATGTGCATGCGTGTGCATGTGTGTGCATGTGTGTGCGCATGTGCATGCATGTGCATGTGTGTGCATGTGTGTGCGCATGTGCATGCATATGCATGTGTGTGCATGTGTGTGCGCATGTGCATGTGTATGTGTGTGTGTGTGTGTGTGTGTGTGTGTGTGTGTGTACATGTGTAGTATTGGGGGGGCCATCATCTGCTCCACCACTGGGCAGGGCCACTTGGGAAGATGGAACTTGGGGAGTTAGACTGTGCTTATCCTGCGCCACAGTGGGTGGTGGGCCATAGGGAAGTGCCGGGCACAGCTCCGAGGGTGGAAAGGCATGGGCTGAGGGGTGGGAAAGCCTGAGCCAGTTTGGGGGTCCTTGGGCCTGCGGTGTGGCTTGGGGCGTGGGGTTCTCAGGCTCTCAGATATCCAGGCATCACTGGGAGTTACAGAAGAGAAGAGAATGGAGTTGGGGGCCTGAGGGTTTCCGTCTAGCCCGGGGCATGGGGGAGAATGGGAAGCTTTGGTTAGTCCCAGCTGTGATTGTCCTTGACTTGTTCACAGTTGGCTTAGTGATGGCTGTGGCTGGGGGTGCGGAGAGGCCTTCTACAGGAGATTAGATAGCAGCTCTGTAGGTAAAGGCCTTCTCCATGGCTCCCCACAGCTGATCCCAATGAAAAGAGACAGTCTGTGGTTCCAAATCATTTATTGCTATGGTGGAAAGTGGATGTGTAAAACCATGCCCCACTTCTCAGGGCGGGCCTGAGATTAAATACCTTTTGCAAGGAGGAAAGGGAAGGGAAGCTCATTGACTGTGACCTCCAGGCCTCTAGGTACCTCATTAGCATGGAGAGCCCTGTCCTGGGCCTATGTGACCACAGGTCATGTCTCTTTTCCTATTGTCTTGGTCTGAGGTGTTAGGGATGCCTCATCTGTGTGTGGAAGGGCTTGGGTGTTGCCCTTACATGAGAGATGGCCACAAATCTATGAGGGGTTGTGGCTATACAATCAGGTCCCAGTAACAGGAGCAGGAGAAGCTCCTACCATCCCTTCAGGGTCTGTGGGCTTTCAAAGCCTTTCAAAGCCATGGGCTTTCATAGTCCATGGCTCTGCAAACATGCATGGATGCTGGAGCAGGACCGTGAAGATGAGAGGACAACTTGTAGGCGTCAGTTCTCTCCTTTTATTCTGTGGGTCCAAGGGACCAAATTCAAGCCATCTGTCCTGGCAATAAACACCTTCTACACTGAGCCCTCATAGGCCAAGTACCCTTTTGACCATAAATGCCATATTACCAGCTACTTCAGACTCCAGCATCATGACTGGAGTCTACAAGTTGTCCTCTCATCTTCATGGTCCTGCTCCAGCATCCATGCATGTTTGCAGAGCCATGGGCTGTGAGAAGTTAAAGGCTTTGAAAGCCCAGAGACCCTGAAGGGATGGTAGGAGCTTCTCCTGCTCCTGATACTGGGACCCCATTGTATAGCCACAACCCCTCATAGATTTGTGGCCATCTCTCATGTAAGGGCAATACCCCAATTCTCTGCCATTTTTGACCCCACCCTCAAACCCAAAATGACCCCAAAATATCCTTTCTCTTTGTAGTTAGTTTTATCAAGATGTTTTATTAGCAAAGGGAAAAGCAGCTAAGACCCAGGCACCCAGTAGGGAAACTATAGAGCCTTAAGTTACCCCAGTCTCTGCAGTGGCAGTTACCACTCTGGGCTGACTTTAGGGGATCTGGAGAAGGCAGGTCACAGAGGGCCAATGGGCAGGCCACCTTGCACGTAAGATTATGGAACAGCTGAGGTGGGATGAACCCCATCCTCCTGGTGATTAAGGGGTATTCTAGCCCTGTAACAGCATTCCACTGGGGACCTAATGACCTGCACACACACACCACACATAATACACATATAAACACATATACCACACATACACACACATTACACCTACCACATATATACACACACATACATGCACCTCATATACATAACACATACTCACATCAAACATACACACACACACACACACACACACACACACACGCCACATATACACATACATGAGAAGATGGAAAAGAGAACAGAAGACCAGGCCTGGATTCATCTACTAGACCCCCAACTGCTCTCTCCTCTCTAGATACCTGTTAGAGGGGCTCAGCAAAGACTTCCTCGAAGTTCAAGAGACAACATGGGTCCTTCCATAACCCTTCTCCCATCTGCTGTGCTCTTGTCCCCTCCACGGGTGAATTGGCAGACACCTTCCCACCTCTCTCCCTGTGTCTTCCATGACATATGTATAGGTCAGCTTGTCTGCCACCCTGAGAAACATCCCTGTTTCCAAGGCTCAGAACAAAGCTCATTCACTCATGTGGAATTCAGGCTTCTTGCTTTGGTCCTAGAGGTCTGGGCTCAGCCATGCTGGACAAGGTGCTGATGACAGGCCATCCGCAAGGTTCAGGGCACTGTATCCCTCTCCCGCGTGTCAGTAAATGGACACACAGCCCCTCCTGAAGGAAGGGAGGCTGGGGTGTCTGTGTCATGTGCCCAGGAAGGAAGGAATTAGGAACTGAGGCTGAGACTCAGTGATTAAAGCACTTGTCATGCATGCATGAGGAATGGGAGTTCAGATTCCCCAGAACCTACTTAAACCAGCACAGCACGCATCTATAATCCATATGCGTCTACAACAAGACAGGAGGCCAAGACAGGAGAGGCTCATGCGCCAGCTAGCCTAAAACACAAGGACCTTGTCTCAAGGGAGAAGGCAAGAACCCAGAGTTTTCCTCCTTTAGCATGCATATGTTATCCCATATATTTGTGGTTGTATATATATACACACACATATATACATATATATTCCACATATATATTATATGTACATATATACTTATATATCCCATATATATGTATATATACCTATATAATATGTATATATGTGTGTAATATATATATATATACATATTCCTCCTTATCCCACTTGTATAGCATGCCTTATCCCACTTGTATATATATATATATACATTTATTCACATATACATGTGTATGAATATATATATACACATATTATTTTTTAAGATAAAAGAAAAGCTAGGAATCAGGAATGTATGGACACAGAGCCGGCCTGGGTCACAGGTACCTAGAGCCCTTGCTGCTTGCGCTTAGCCACCACTCTCTCTAGCATTATGTCAGTGATAGTAACTGACCCTTGGATGGTGAGGCCTTGAGAACTCCTGCCCCAGTGTCCAAGGCTTTCATGTGAAATCGTGTTGGTGTTGAATTTCTATAGCCCCTGGTCCCTGTACTCAAGTGATGTGTGCTGGGGCAGTCCAGGCAGCCAATGTGTGCACAATGAGAGGCCTCCAGTGCCCTGCAGAGGCGAGCTGCCTTCTGGGCTTCATCGATGTTTGAGAAAGGCATGGGCACACACTGCCCTCAGCCCTGGACCTCTGCCCTGCTGTCCAGTCCTTCCTTAAAGCCTCCGAGTCTTGACATCCTTCTCCCAAAGCAAGTGACAGGCGGCGTCACCTCGAAGACCTTGCCTAAGTGCCGTGTGGCTGAGCCCTCACGGCTGAGCATGTCAGCCACTGCAGCGAGGGAGGCACAGGCAGGACTGACAGACCCCTGGGCTAGGGACCTCACCCTTGGAGACTTCTGGCCTTTGCCTCCCATCTTAGGGAAGGTGTGGAGATTCATTTGATGGCTGGGTCTGGACAACCGGGGGCACCCCACACATACAGCCACTAGCCCTGGGCTGCCAGGAACACACCCCACTCTGTCCAACTCAGCCGGTCTTCTCATCACCACAAAATCCGAACATGGTGCCGCCCTCAATGTAGAGCCACTGGGCTGGTGGTAGCTCCTGGCTCACCAATAGATGGCTGTCGTCCCCCTGGTCTGCTCTTCCTGGCACCTGACCCCATGGTCAGTTTGACCCCTTCCCTCATTCCCAGAAGCCTCTGGGAGATCTGGCAGTGTCATTTGTCGATGGCCAGGGTGTCAGCTGTCTCTCCTTCTCATCCCAGCCAGAGTGAGGCTGACTCTTAACCTGAACCACAGAACCACTCACAGGGTGAGGGTAGAGGGAGGCAGGGGGGACAGCAGCCCACCACAGTGTGTTGACTCTGGAAACCAACAAGAAAGCCAAGGCTTCCTTCCGGGAAGCCCAGTGCCAGCACACCCCATGCAGCTTTTGTTTCTCCGCAGTATGGCCTCCTCCCTCTCTGCACCCTGGCTTTCTGTTTATCCACGTGGGGAAGATGCTGCCCCAGCCAACTATGACATTTGGGATACTGAGTCACTGTTTCAGTTCAGCCCAATGTCACCGAAAAGATGCAAAACACCAAAAAATGTTGTGGATGCTGAGTCTTGCTTGTGTGTACCCTAGAAGCAATTTTTAAATTAATGACTAACATGAAATAAAAACAAACAGAGCTAGGTGTCCTCTGCTTCCGTGGAGGCAGGGCGAATGGCGACATTATCTGGGGGAGTCAGGGTGGGGCATAGGAGGGAGGCAGTTGACTTGAAACTCCTGGGACAGGGGTCTCTGCCTGTCCGACCATGCACACACCAGGTGGCCACTGCAATGTCACGCGTCCCCCTCTTCATGGGGTTCAAGCAAGGCTTTGCACCCTTCCCTCTGTCTAGAGGAACTTAACAACTTCCTGGGCCAGGTTTTCTTATGTTTCAATGTACACGTGTTCATATGGTTCCAAATGACCTTGGTATGTTTATGGCGTAGCACCCTGCCCACTTTTAGGGATAATTTGTTTATCTGGCCATGACTTGGCAGTGTTGTCTGAGCTTTCTCTGAGGGCCAGTGCCAGCCTGCCTCTGCATTTCTGCTCTAAACAGAGTCAGTGCTCCCTGTAAGATAGTCTTTGGGTATAGCCTGGGCTCCATCCATTCCTCTTCCAGGCCCCTCTTCAGTATCCTGGCCTCCTAGCCTGTCCCTCAAGCCTGTGACCGTCTCATCTTCATTATCTCCATGTCCACAGGAAACGGGACTGTATCCCACAAGCTGACCTACACCACCTCTCCTCTTTTACCCACACCCACTCTTACCCAGTTTTTGACGCCTGGGCCCATATTGCTTTCTTCTACCCACTACAAGAAGATGGTCCTAGTTGAGAATAAACAAAATCCCATGGACCTGGGGCTGGCAAGAATGGCACCCAGGCTGCCTCAGATTCTAGTCTCTTAGGAGGCCTCTAAGGCTTGTAAAATGTGTGTTTATAGTTTGATCCCAGTGGCTCAAAGAAGTCCTTGTTAGGTTAGAATTATGACTGCTGGTGACAGAAGGAAGCTGTCTGCAGGAAGGGCATTGCGTGGGCGGACTCTCTGAGAAGTCTGGCTGTGGTGAGTGTCCACAGGTCTGCAAAGGTCAATGAACAGCCCTGGGAGGAACTATGCGTTTGACCCAAACCAAAGGTTAAGGCCAGCCCTCCTCAGGGTGGGTTTGTGCAGCGCAGATCAAAGGTCAAGCTATGTCTTTGGTGAGCCTATACAGCCTTGTCCAAAAGTCAAGGTCACTCTGCATAGGTGAGCTTATCCGATTCAGGTCATCCGGCATCAAGGAGGGCCTGTACAATTCAAAGGGGACAAGCCTGAAGCCACCCCTCTCAATTTTAATGTCCTTTGATATTCTCTCCTGACGTCCTTCCTTGAGAATGTCAACCCAACACTTCCTTAATGGGTGAGATGGGGTCTTTTAAGACTTTGTGACCCCCCGAGCTGAGAAACAGGTGGCTGTGGTAGGAACCCTGCCAAGGGTCTGGACTGGGACCTGGGACCTATAGACCATGACCTATACCTCCTGTGTCCATTGTCACAAAGAAGCCATCCCACAGTGGTAGAAGGAAGCTGGGGCTGACTCCGCCCATGGGAGCAGGGAAGGCTGGGGCTGCAGTCCATAACTCATAGGCCACTAAATGAATGCCGTGGCCGAGCAGGGAGAGAGCAGCTAGCTGGCCTGAAGAAGCTGCCACCAGTCTGGGCAGCACTTGGATTGGTTAAAATATTGAAGCTGTTAGGAAGAAAATGGAAAAAGCCAGGAGAGAGGCTCTTCAGCCCAGCCGCAGGGCACATCAGGGGAGGGGAGAGGCGAGCTGCCAGCCTCCCTCACCCAAGATTAATGGCGACATGGGGGAAGCTTGCAGCAACCCTTGCATCGCCAATGAAATATGAGGTTCTGCAGTCTGTAATATCGTGTAAATCCAGACCCTGAAAGGCCTCACGGGTGACTTGGCTTCAACATGTGGCCAGCAGCAGCACCAGACAGAAACACATCAGTCACCCCGAGGGATGGGCTGGCTGCAGCTGGGAGTGGCTGTCCTCTCTCTGCTGGGGCAGATACTGGCTGAGCTGCTGCGGGCGGAAAAGTAGGTGGTGCCTAGGCGTGAGCTGCAGGTGCAGTGGTTCAGAGAAGCCTGTTAGTAGCTCCCTGGGGCTGTGGATCATTCCCAGTGCAGAAGAGAGCTGTAGAAACCAGACTTCTAGAAAGGTGTGGCAGGGCTGAGAGTCTACTGGAAGGAACAAGGCTGACACTGAAGAGTCTTATGGTATACCCATAGGTTAGACACCAGAAAGAGCTTCTGATGGGGTTTTGAGACTGGCATCTTAAAACGCAGGATGACAAAATCCAGGACCTGAGGATCTTCCAAGAAAGGCCTCACTGGTGAAGATGACTCCCATTGTGTCGACATATGTGCTCCTAGGACAGACATCACTAGTTTATCTTCTACTCCTTCTCATCCAAGATAGCCAGGACAGCAAAATTTCCTGCCCAGTCATGGGCTAGCAAGCCACCGACACAAGGACCATCTTCTTGAAACTTCTCGGCCTCCATGGCAGATGATAGGGCCATTGCTGGCAGGGTAGAGGTGGTTCACAGCGTCCTAGCAAATGCAGAAGGGCCACACTCTAAGGACAGAAGCAAGAGTGGTTGTAGGGTCTTGGGGGCAGAAATTTCCAGAAGGAAGAATGTTGTCTGGGCATAGGCAGTGGCTCCTGGCAGGCCCTTCTCAAAGCCCATCCTGTCCACCAGGTGTGATCATAAATCCCGTCAATTTGAAGGGATTTAGAATTACTATGGAAACAAATCTCAGCACTGTCTGTGAAGTATCTAGATTAGGTGAGACTGGAAAACCTACCCTGAGCATGGACGGCACCCCTCCACAGGGTGGAGACCCGCCCTGAGTGTGGACAGCCCCTCCCACAGGGTGGAGACCCGCCCTGAGTGTGGACAGCCCCTCCCACAGGGTGGAGACCCGCCCTGAGTGTGGACGGCACCCTTCCACAGGGTGGAGACCCACCCTGAGCATGGACGGCACCCCCCACAGGGTGGAGACCCACCCTGAGCGTGGACAGCCCCTCCCACAGGGTGGAGACCCGCCCTGAGCGTGGACAGCACCCCCACACACACAGGGTGGAGACCCGCCCTGAGCGTGGACAGCACCCCTCCTTGGGGATGGGAGTGTCCTGGACTGAAGAAGGAGAAAATGGCTGAGCATGGGTTCTCGTTTCCCTCTGCCTCCTGACTTGGGACTCGGTGCGACCAGCCGCCTCACATTCCTGCCTCCCCATCCTGACAGACTGAACAAACAGTAGCCACAAAAGACCCTCTCTTCCTCGTGCTGCTCTGTCCAACTATCACGCCACAACAACAAGACAGGTTACAATCAAGCAACGTGGTCAGGAGACACGAGGTTCCCTTCTGACCTGGCGTCAGAAGGACGTCAGAAGGACAGAAGCAAGATGAGCTGAGGGAGCTCTGGCAGAGGGGAATAAGGTGGACTCAGAGTCACTCTGGGCAGGGAGGGCAGCCGCAGGCTCCTGCAGGTCAGGGTGGGGCTTTGCCCATCCCTTCGGTGCTTGTCACTGCTTCTGGAAAACCAGAGGATCTTAGAGATTGTGTGGCACTCTTTCTGGGACACTGTGATCTTACAGTGCCTGGCCTAGTGCCTGACCTACCAGGGCCGGGTGGGAGTAGGGGGAGCAAGCGATGATGTATCTTTTCATATTGCCAAGACAGAACAAGAAACTTTCTGTGACCCTCGACTGAACAACTTGGATATCAACAAAATGACACATGCCAGCTCATCACTCACTCCAGCCACAGCCCACCCCAGCCCCATGTCCTCTGCCAAGCTTCTGTGGTCTCCCAGGGTCCGCTTGGCACCCTAGTTCTCCATGCTCTGAGCATAACCTCCTACCCACACCTAGTTGCTGTCTGTCCAAAGGCATTTGGTAGGGAAAGCTGTTTGTAGGGTGTGCAGACAGTGGACATTAGACATGTGTAAAAGCTGACAGAACGGGTGCGGCAGCCAGCCTTACTGTGAACTGTGGCTCTGTGTGATCCAACGACGCACGACAGTGACAGGAAAGCGATACTTGGTTCTGCGAGTTGATGCTGGGCAGGCAGGGTCTCTGGTCTCAGCTCCAGCCCCGATCTCTTCAGACTGGTTCTCCCAAGGCTGGGCCTTAGCACATGTGTGGGCATACAGATCATAGATTCACCGGGACAGACCTTCTCAGCTGTCTGTGGGACCAGCTAACCATGATGGACCTGACCTTAGGATCCGTAATCAGAGCTAGGGGAGCCCTCCCTCCTAAGTCCTCTTCACCGGTATGGCTGTGGTAAGCCCTGTGTCCCCAAGATCCACTACATGAGCAGGCTCAGCCTGTGAGAAGGGACCTTTGCCCCATGTCCTATTCATGCCCCTTGGGGTGTCTCTTGGGTGTAACTGATAGATGCCTTATTGGTCAACAGTGAGGGCCACTGCTGAATAGTCATAGAGCTGTCAAGACTGGGTATGCCTGCTCCTCCCACTTTCCGCTTCCCACCTCCTTCTCCTGTGCATCTTTCCATGATACCACACCTCCACCTCCCCAATTAAGTCTCCCAAGACAGATGGGCCTTCATCGGACGCCCAGGCTCAAGCTTCCCGGATGGACTGGGAGGCAGCTCCTCCGATGTTAATTGGGAGGACTCCTGACAAGGACAGTGGTGCCAGCTGAGGAATGTGCTGCTGGTGTCATTTTTATGTGGCGTTACATATGCACCAGCTTAATGCCCTAATGTCAGAGCAAATAAATATCCTTGGAGCTGCCCCTCCCCCGCCACGCCCCCCAGCGGCTATTCTCCTGAGCCCTGCATGTCTTTAATCTTACTGATTCATTTTCTGCCTGCCTGGTGGCATATTAATGTTAGGTCAAAAAGTATTCCATCTGTTATTCTGAAGGTCTTATTTCATTTTTATTCAAGAATGAATAATTCTGAGAAAAAATAATTACATTTGAGATCAACAGGGCAGCCTTGCCCTGAGTTCTCAGACAACCACAAAACCAGAAAGTGAAGCTGGTTCCAGCCTGTCTTTTCTCACGGGTGGGTCTGCCAAAGTCAGCTGGACACCTGGCTCTCCTGCCATCCCTCTCATGCACCTCACATGCCAGGTGGGCACAAGGTTCACCTCAGGTGTCTCACGAGAGAGCGAGTTTCCTGGCTCTGGGGGTGACTCAGCTGTGCATCTGTTGCTTTGTCAATGTGACCAAATGCCTGGCAGAGACAATTCAACAGAGGAAAGATTACCTTAGCTCCCAGCTTTAGAGGGTCAGGAAGAGGATGGAGAAGAAGAAGTAGAAGGGAGAGATGGGTGGGACCGGAAGGGGAAGGAAGGAAGAAAGTAGGAAGGAAGAGGAGTGATCCCCAGATCACTGCCACCTGCATCTAGGACACCACTCTCTCCACCCTTGCACCAAGCACATCCTGCTTCTCAGCACACACTTTCTTCCAAGATCCAGCAGGGACCTCAGACCAACTGGGAGGGGATGGATGATGCAGCTTCAGGACTAGATAGGGCTGCAGCACACACACACACACACACACACACACACGCACACGCACACGCACACGCGCACACACGCACACGCACATGTGCACATACACGCACGCATATGCACACATACACACACACACATGCGCACACGCACACACGCACCGCTTCCATCAAGTGATGGGCTCTGGTCCTTGTCCCAGGAGAAGAATAGCCACACAGATCATCTGAAGCTCAAGGGACTGAGTGGAGACCCAAGATCACAAAGGTGGCACAATCCATCTCCAGAGTGAAGAAGGGTAAATGTTGTGTTTTATAAAAAGATAAGAAGGAAGGACTATGTTTCATGGAGGCACGGAATGGTCTGGGGGAAGGAGGTGCCTCTGCAGGCCCATGCTGAGGCATCCCTTCCCACTGAGGTACCATCCACAGATGGTATATATAGTATAGAATAGTTTATTTAGGGCACAGGGAGGGGAGTTGAGGGGGTAGTAGAGACAAAGAAAGGCAGGGGGAAGAGGGTAAGGGGCAAGAGGAAGAGGAGAGGAGAAAAGAGCAAGAGAATGAGGCGGGTGCAAGCAGCCCCTTTTAGAGTGAGTCAGGCACACCTGGCTGTTGCCAGGTAACTGTGTGGCAGAGCCTAGACAAAATGCCAACAGTAACCACCTTGAGAAGCTGAAAGAATGCTCCAGGGCTGGTGTGTGTGTGTGTGTGTGTGTGTGTGCGTGCATATGTGTGTGCATATGTGTGTGTGCATGTGCTTGTGTGCGTGTATGTGTGTGTGTATGTGTGTGTGTTGCAGCCCTATCTAGTCCTGAAGCTGCAGGGATAAGCTTGCCCTGCTTTCCGTTCCTAGTGTGGACCTGTGTGCTGTGGGGATTGTGACAGGCAGCCACACTTCGCGTGGCTGGACAGGACAGACTGACAGACAGGGATGCAGCATGATGCTGCCAGGCAGTCCAGCCACACCGCTGCCCTGCACGTTTCCCTAGCTGTCTGTTTTACCACTGTGCTGTAGAATGTAGAAAGCAGACAGCCCTGTCTGGAGCTGCTCTATTCAAAACACAGTTTAGCCTAAGCCCCAGCATGTTGGCTACCCGGCTTTTATCATCACTTGGCTGTGACCCACAGGACGCTGTACAGGGTCAAGCTGGGGTTCACTGAAGATGAGATTCAGCTCTCCACCACCATGACAGACTTCAGATCACAGTTTCAAATGATTCCATCAGCAGTTGGCCAGCTGCTGGGAAAATGGAAGAACACAGCCAGGGAAAGTGAGAAAGAGACTGGTGTCCCATTATCCTCCAAGAACACATTGGCACAATGACTTCCCACTAAACCTCACCTGCTAAGGTTTCCATAGCCCAAAACAGTCCCAGACTAGAGACCAGACTTTTACTCATGGGCCTCTGGGAGACACTTAAGATCCAACCACAGGCTCCCAAGGTTGGCTCTACTTAGCACACCTGGGCCTCTGGGGAGCAGTGGGAACTGGAAAATCTCCTGGCAGGATGGGGGAGTAGTGGCTTCGGTCTAATCTCTACTCTCTGGAGTGTCAGTGCCTCCTCACTCCTGCAGTCATTACATGACTTTGTAAGGTCATTTCCCTACAACCTGAAACCCCCTTGCCCCCTGGCTCTGGTGCTTACCTAGAAACACTCTGTCCCCACTACTGACAAGCCCCAGGCATGGTGAGAAAGAACAGTGGCCTTAAGCAAGCAGAAGCCAAGCCCCAGGGCAGGAATTCAGAAGACCAGGCTTCTTTCAGATGCCATCAGCCTTTATGTCCAGTGTCCTAGGCTTGGCTGTCTTTTTTCTGGCCTGGGTACTGAGCCTTATAAGTATGATACAGACCAGTCATTGAGAAAGGCCTAATCCCTGGTCTTGGAGAGTCCTCTGGTCACATCTGTAGAGAGCTTTGCTCAGGCTTTGGGGACAGATAGTAGCCACCATGTGGAGCCTGAAGATTGTAGAAGAAAAGAAAGCCACTGGCCAGTGCAGGGTGGGGGGAGGTGTCACAGGGTGACCCAGAGGTTCTTCCCATCCTGCCCCAGCTCTCCCACAACCTGAGTGGACATTATCAAGAGCTGAGGCTTGCATTGTACCCAAGCACTTAGCTCTTCAACAATTGGTATGAGAACTTATGACCTCGAAAGTCAGGGTACACGTAGGCTCTCACGGCAGGTGCATCTGGAAAGCTAACCCCATAAAGCCAGGTTTCCCACGAAAGAATAAAGGGGGTACCCCACCCAGCACTGAACCCAGCCCGAGGCCCATCCTCCCAAAACGTTTGTGAGCTGTGGGATTGGGCTCCAGCCCAGCCTGGCATACCTGCCCACTGGCGCATTAGCCTGCCTCTGAGGCCCCTCCCCCCACAACAGTGAGTGACGCACGCTTCTCTGTAGCCCCAGGCTGCCCTCATCCTAATGGATAGAAGGCATTTTTGTAACAATAAAAATAGATTTAATAACCAGACAGCCAAGTTGCAATTTTAAGGGGGTAAAAAAAAAAAGCAAGGCTAGTAAATATTCATTGATTTTTCCCTATGAGATCATGAGGTCGTGTTTTAGAAACAGATTACAATGATGCAGACATGGGGACCTGACACATAGGCACCCACATGAGTGTGGGCAAGCTGGACTGTGACTCTCGCTGGGTAACAGCTGGTGGGAAGCAGGAGGCCCCTCCCCCCATCCAGAGCCCAGTGCTGTGACCTCATGCGACCTGCTGAGCCTCTTGGACACAAGCTCCCAGTCACTAAATCACATTAGAATCTGTTGGCTCTGTACTGAAACAGAGAGGAGTGACTTGTGGGAAGCATGGGAGGGGCCCCAAGGCCACAGCTATTGTGGGCTTTCGTTAATGAAGGCAAGGATGATGGCTGAAGAACCACCCAGATAGCGAGCTTTTCAGAGCCAGGCCTCAACCTGAGGCTGCCTTGGGCAGGCTCATAGATTTCAGCCTTCGGGAGACAAACTGTGCTCCCTGCCCACTGAGGCTTCTGTTTCTCCTCAGAAGGGCTGCTCATTCCCATCCATTCAGCAAATCTGCTGCCAGCACCCAGCTCTGTGAACACGGCGAGGTCCACCCACTGGAAGAGCAGTCGTATCACTGCCTATTAAAACCCAAAGTCCAGCGGAAGACCTAAAGCCAGCATGGCCAGGGTTAGACTCTGCCAGAACTGAGGAGAGTAGGAAGAAAGGAATTGCTGAGAGACGTATCTGAACGTGGCCTGGGTGGCAGACCTCTGCCAGAGACCCAAGCCAGGGCACTGTGTCAGGAGCAGGTGGGCTGCCATGTTAGACTTTACTTTGCAAGCAGTGGGGAACCGAGGAGGACGTGAGAGCCTTGGAACGATCATCTCTATGATAGTGTGATAAGGTGAGGAGGGAGTCAAGCAGGGACCAGCCATCCTCTGAAGGCTTTTCAGGTCCTGTGGGGACCGTGAAAAGCCTTTGGGTAGTGCCCTCCAGCTATGCCTGGGTAAGGTGAAAGCCAGCTGGAGACTCAGCTTGTGTAGTAAGGTCTGGGTGTGAAGGCGATTGACAGGGTGCTGGGGCCGGGGGCAGGGCAGTGCCAGCAGAATGCACACTGCATCCTGAGCCCTGAAGTCTGCCCCAGCACTGGCCCCTGCTCTACCTGAGGCGTCGTGTAGATTCCTGGTTTTCAGCCCCCTTTAGCCTCTGTCCACCGAGAGCCTCCTCTAGACATCCTGCAGAGACACACGCAGCGGACCCCTGTCCAATAACACAGCTAGCCCTTTCTCAGATCTGCAAGGTCACCTGGAGCACCTGGAGGTCAGGCCTGGTACTTAGCAGGTCAGAAGCAGCCAGTGCAGCAGCGAGGGGGCACAGGGACAGGGGACCAGCTCCAGCAGTGTCCCAGCCTCTGTGTTGGGTCCAGCTGCCCTGCTGGGGAATCAGCCACTGGGAACGAACAGGATAGAGGCCCCGCTGACAGACAGGAGAGCCTGTCCTTCACTAGACAGCCTCCCACAGCTCCTTATTACCCCTTCTTTGCTGCAGGGACTGAGCCCACAGTGCAGGTAGAGTCTGAGATGGGGTATACAGGATACTAGTGTACCCCAGAACCTCTACTCTAGAAATAAGTGTTGCATAAAGATGGAGCCCCTCCCAAATACCCCGTGTCTTAAGTAGAAATAGGAGAGCACTTCAGCTGTCTCCCTAGCCTGACTCCTCAACTCAGCCGGTCTCTGCTCATTCTAGGCCCACACTGCTGAATTCAGGATAAGGGTGGCTGCAGCCCAGTCCTTGTTGGGAAGCATACCGCACTGGCACGTGGCAATTTTGTTTTAAGGCCAGCCGGTGCTCGCTCCTCTGGAACGCACTGAATAAATTTCCCTTTATTAGACACAGCCTCACATTACAGAGTCTCCCCCTCATTATTCCCGCATAAGCTCGGCATAATGGGCCTCTAGGCTCCTCTGCATTCAGAATCCCAGGC
This sequence comes from Apodemus sylvaticus, assembly GCF_947179515.1. Lineage (NCBI taxonomy): Eukaryota > Metazoa > Chordata > Mammalia > Rodentia > Muridae > Apodemus > Apodemus sylvaticus. Next base: position 7,366,409 of record NC_067476.1, read on the forward strand.
ACTTAGGAGCCCAGCCAGGCATGGGTACAAGCGATTCATGGGAGGGGGGAAGGGGAGGGGAGGGATGAGCAGGGGGACATGGAGGACGCTGGCTGGGGGCTGGGTGGGAGCTGAGAGGATGCCTGGTGCTTGGCAGGCTCCTATTATGCCAGCCAGGCTGCTCAGTGTGGGATCCCACAGGCTTCTGGCACACAGACCGCAAGCTCTGACCTGGCCATGATCTGGGGCTCTGTCTGCTCTAGAAAAGGCAGGCAGACAGACAGACAGACAGGCAGGTAGGCAGGCAGACAGACAGCAGATAATAAATGATAGATAGATAGACAGATAGATAGATAGATAGATAATAGATAGATAGATAATAGATAATAGATAGATAGATAATAGATAGATAGATAGATAATAGATAGATAGATAGACAATAGATAGATAGATAGATAATAGATAGATAGATAATAAATAGATAGATAATAGATAGATAGATAATAGATAGATAGATAGATAGATAGATAGATAGATAGATAGATAGATAGATAGATAGATAGATAGATAGATAATAGATAGATAATAGATAGATAGATAGATAGATAGATAGATAGATAGATAGATAGATAATAGACAGACAGACAGACAGACAGACAGAAGCAGACTGTTGGAGAAGGAAAGCAGTGAAGGAAGGAGGCACACATAAACAAACAAGCCCTTTGTTAGCCAAGCCTGGCATGGGACTTACATACATACATATGTACATACATACATACATACATACATACATACATACGTATGCACACATACCACTCCATCTTTCCTGCTGCTCATCTCATCGCTATAGCTCCAGTGCTGGATTGAAGGGTCAAAGGCTTCAGAACTTGGACCCCTGGGACGTAAGCCTGAAGAGTCTCAGGAGAAGGGCACAGCCTCCTTACAGGAAGGTGGCTTTGGGGACACACAGCTTCAATGGAGATGATGTGATTGCTTCCTGAGCCAGCAGAGAGGTAGTGGACCAATAATTTCCAACCAGGTACCAGTTCCTCAGAGTGTGCTGCCTCCTCCTTCAGAAGCCAGGAGTTCCAGCTGGGGTAACAGACAGAAGGCTCCCCTCCTCCTCCAGGAAGTCCTCACAAGCCCTTCTGGCTCACCTATCATGTGCCAGGCACTGCTATGTGTCACTGAGAACCTACCAGAGATGACTACTCAGAAGTGGTTATAGCCAACTGAAAGTCTTTATTCCAGCTGGTACTATGCCCAGGTATTCCCATCCTAAGTGTGGCCTCACGTTTAGGTGAGGGGTTTTTAGGCAAAATCCAGTTAAGAATATAGCACCATGACAGCAAACCATGAGACTTTGGGAAACTATATATCAGCAGGAATAGCAGCTGTGCAAAGGCCCTGAGGTACACAGGGGTGTGGAGCATTTTGTGAGGAAGAATAATGGGAGGCTGATGGGTGTGGAGATCGATGGGAAGAGATGGGCAGGCTTGGGAGGCACACACAGTGGCCTCTTAGCAACGTGGGAGGCCAGGCCCTTGGGAACCATTTCACTTTGGCAAGGAATGAACCCACCCCACTAAGACTGAGGTGCCAGAGCCTTTTGTGTCCCATGTGAAGGATGGGAAGGGAGGAAGGAAAGACTCAGAAGCAGCCACATGGCTAACATGGAGTGAGGGCAGTGCAGGGCCTGGGTGGTATAGGCTCCTTTCCTTGTCAGGCCCAAGTGTGTGTCACAGTTCTTTGTGGTCAAAGGTCACCGACTGTTGAACAGCACCATCCTCTAGGCCAGACAACACCATCTTCATGCATTCAGTTGTGGTGCTTGCAAAATAATCATCATAGCTGTCTTTGTTCACTGCTGACATCATGGGAATGTGGGACCCTCAGTGAGTGGCCAGCCACTCCTTTTAGCCAGTTGTGCTCAGTCCTGTCCTAATTGTATGTGGCCTGGGGGAGGGACTGGAATGCATAGGCTGGCAAGGACTGGGGGAGGGAGCTCTATTTATATATCCATGGGATAGCACCCCCCCATGCTTGGTATACAGATCTTCCAGTGTGGCTACTGTAAGGCCACCCACATCCCTGCTGATAAGTAAGCCTAACAAACTCATTGGTTCCCTAGGGTGAACCTTGGTGGAACTGAACTTTAGTTTGTCACTGGGACCTTGGCAAGAATAGGAGGGGAGATACTTGGCACCCCCATGCCATCCCAGCAAAAGATTCTTGTAACACATACCTTCTTCGTCTTCAGGCCAGAGTGTAGCTGGTTTTTGCTACCTTGTGGGTTCTTTTTTCCCACCCTTTATACCCCTGGTTTCACCCCCTAGATAGGTGAGAAAGAAGGAAGGAGAGAGAAAGAGAGAGAGAGAGAGAGAGAGAGAGAGAGAGAGAGAGAGAGAGAGAGAGAGAGAGAGAGATTCCTGAATCTAATTTCTTTCTTCTTGTTCACAAGAAGAAAACAACTGTTTGAGCATAATTACTAACAGGCAGCAACCACCAAGCCTGTCTCGCAGGGCCCTGCTTTTATACATCCTCTGAAAAATTCCCAGAATCACTAGAGCACGAGGCTAATCATAGTCAACTGCTTCAGACAGTCCAAAGAACCATACCCCCATCCCTACCTGGCATTAAAATGAAAGCACATTCATATAATACTTCTGTATTGTTTTAAAGAAGTCAAAATCTAAAATTGTCTCTACACCAGAATTCCATGAACAAATGGGGGGCCTGGGGGCATAGGAGGAGCTGATGGGGAGGAGGGTATGGGAGGAGCCGATGGAGAGGAGGACATGGAAGAGCTGAACAGTGGGAAATCAACAGATCTATTGGAGTCCCTCTCCTGTTCCTGTAGTTAGGCCCCACCTGGGCTTGGGAAGGCTGAGATGTGGCCCCTGGGATTGAGTGAGGAGCTGGGAGGCGACTGGGGCAGCTCCCCTGGTCCTCTTTTAGGGACAGGCCAGGAGGGGCTTCATCTGTGTGCAGTGGATAGTTCTGAAGTGGGAAATGGGGGTCTGGCTCAGACCACACTAAGTTCATTGCAGCTATGTGTTCTGTCCCAAAGCAAAGAGGGATAACTCTGAGGTGTAGGAGGTCGTATGAAGGACAGGCTCTCCTGTCTGTCAGCCAGGGGCTCTATCCTGTTCCTTCTCCGTGACTGAGGCCCCAGCAGGGCAGGTGGACCCAACACAGAGGCTGGGACCCTGCTGGAGCTGGTCCCCTGTCCCTGTGCCCCCTCACTGCTGCGCTGGCTGCTTCTGACCTGCTAAGTACCAGGCCTGACCTCCAGGAAGCTCTAGAAAGGGCTAGCTGTGTTACCTCGACATGTCCTCTGCACATGTCTCTGCAAATGTCTAAGGATGCTCTTAGTGGACAGAGGGAGTGAGGAGGCTGAGAATGCAAGAAGCCAGAGGCTGTGATTCTGCAAGACTCCGCAGATAGGTGGAGGCTGGGCAGACTGCAGTATTCAGGATCTGCAGGCCCTTCCCTCTCCAGTGTGGATGCTGCCCAGGACTGATTCATAGTACAGTGGAGAAGGGAAGTGTCTGACTTTGGGTTTTATTGCTATGAAGAGACACTATGACAAAGGCAACTCATAAAGACAACATTTAACTGGGGTTGGCTTACACTTTCAGAGGTTTAACCCATTATCGTCATGGTGGGAAGCATTGCAGCATGCAGTCAGACATGGTGCTGGAGGAACTGAGAGTTCTACATCTTGACTGGCAGGCAGTAGGGGACTGGATTCCACACTGGGCAGAGCGTAGGAGACCTTAAAGCCAGCCCACACAGTGACATACTTCCTCAAACAAAGCCACACCTCCGAATAATGCTACTCACTATGGGCCAAGCGTTCAAACATATGAGTCTATGGAGGCCAAACCTATTCAAACCAAAGTAGGGAAAATGCCTGCTCAAGGGTGGATGGGGTCATCTGACCCCAGTTCCATCTTGGACAACAACCCTCCATTGGCTGGGGTCTCTCTTGATCTCCAGTCCGGGTTTGAGCTCACCTGCAAGTGGGGGTAACCAGGCCTCTGTGGGGCAGACAGAGTGGGCCTGGAGCTGCCGCCAGATTCTCCCGCGGTGAATGTCATGCTGTGCTGTTGCTGTGCCCCTGCTGTTCCAGCCTCCAGCTGTTGCTGGCATGCTGGGCAGTGTGGGAAAATAGCCAGAATCAGCTTGTAAAGCCCACTGAGTCCTCCTTGGGGCAGATCGCATCCCTCCCTCAGTCCCTCAAGCCTGGCACCTTCCCAAGCATCCTTCCCGATGCTGTCTGTCTTCTGATTCATCATTTATTTAGTCTCTTTGGGTGATATTTTAAAATTTGTCTGAGCATATAGAAGGACCTGGGTATGTTTTGCTGAATCTCTTCCCAACCATTTCCTCGAGCTCTTTGAAGTGTTTTCAACGTTTTCGATTTCTAGTTGTTTGTGGCCGACTTGTGAGAATGCAATTGGTCTTTGTGTATTGAATGACACAGAATGAAATGTATCTAGCAACCCAGAGCTTGTACTCAAATGTCATTGCCTGTTTCCCAGGATGTGACCAGGAGCTCAAAAGGTAATTAAGTTGAAATGAGGTGTTTAGAGCAGGTCCTATCCCAGGGTCATCATGGTCTCCAGAGGGAAGGTCAGACAGGTACACAGAAAATGCTCCCAAACCAAGGAGAGAGCTGTCCAGACACAGGACTGGGCCCACGGCAGACTGGCTTTAAGCCGTATGGTACTTCTTCAGAGTAACCAGGTCAAGCTTGTTTCCTGAACCTACTTACTTATTACAGAGAGAGATTTTAAATAATTACGTGCAGTTTTCTCCTGGCCCACCTTGTGACTTGGGAACTGAGTGAGCTCACTCAAGCAAGCAGCATTTGAAACCATCCTCAGAGTTTTCCCTTGACCCAGCATGTTCTGCCCATGCTGAGGCCATCTTTCTGGTTCCTTCCATTGTCTCCACTGTTCTCCATGACCACACTTGTTGCACAGAAGAGCTCGGCCACTGTGGAAGTTCAGTGTGTGTGTGTGTGTGTGTGTGTGTGTGTGTGTGTGTGTGTGTGTGTGTGTGTTGGTTTTCTGGAAAAGGCACAATCAGTTCAATGAAAAGAGGATAGCCTTCCCAACAAAGGTGTCGGGTTCAGGATAGAAGCCGAAAAAAACTCACCAGAAGCTCAAAAATGAAGCTTTACTTTCTGCTCACAAGGAGAAGACCACGTTGGGATCTGAACCAAGGTGCAAAGGGAGATTGCGCAACATTTTTATAGGACGGAAACGCAAAGCAGGGGGGATTGGTGGGCTGTGCATTGACCAAGCATATTTTGACACAAGGGGTTGAACAAGGAGGTTAATGTTGGTGACTGGGGCTTATCTGGGTCACCTGGTTTCAGGGTCCTTGGGTCAGCTTTTGCAGTCCAGTCCCCTCCTGGACTCTCACCTGGAATTGAGAATGATAAAGGAAGAAAGGAGCAGGCAAGCAGTACGCAGTCAACCAAGGCCAGACAGGCAGCTGTGGCTTGTGTGTTGAGAAGAAGCAGAGTAGGAGTTGGGTTCTGGGGCCTGGGGACATGAACTTAGTTCTGATCCTGCCAGCAAGGCAGAACTCGTTCCTGAGATGGCCAAATAAAGGAATCAAGGCATTGGCTCCTTGTATGAAGAATAAAGATCAGATCCCGGTCTGCTATCAGTCCCTGCACTCAACAGATGGCAGGAGGAGCTCAAAGTCTTAATGTTCTACACTAGTTTTAGACAAAAATAAGAAAGTGTATTTTATACTGTTTAGGAAAATAATCTATGATGTAAACTCCAAAACCCAGAATGTGTAAAGAGAAGAAGCTGACAGCTTTCACCAGAAAAGCCATTTCCCATCTTCTCCTTGACCAAGGACACTATTTGAAAAAGACAAGGAATAGACTGGGAAGAATATTTGCAACACTTAAAACAAAGGATTATTATTTAGACAATATGAAAAGCATTTCAAGTCAAGGCAGAAAGTACAACAAACCCAGCCTTAAAACAAGCAGAGACACAGAGCAGCTCAGAGCGAGAGAGGTGCAATTAGCATAATTCAAAGAGACGCAAATTAAAGTGCTGAGATAATATTTTGTCTCCAAACTGACAAACATTTAAAATAGTAACTATATCCAGCAATGATGGAGAGACAACTGCAGCCGTGGGGCACACATTACAAGTGTGAACTTGTGAGGTCTGTTTATTGGGCAACTTCACAGGGACCGAGAACCCTAAGGGACATGTCCTTCCACTGCACAGGCTCAGTCCCAGAAGCCTGCCTTGCAGAGATGTGAATGAGTGTCTCCTTGCTGCTGGAACAAGTTTCCACCAGTTTCTGGGTTTAAACAAATGGCTTCTCTTCAACAGTGAAGATGGGCCCACCCCCAAATGCAGAACAATATCCTACCTCAAGATCTTAACCATCATGTCTGTGGAGTTCCTTTGGCCATGGCAGATACCATAGTTAGAAGCCTTGGACTGATCCGGGCGGTGGTGGCACATGCCTGTAATCCCAGCACTTGGGAGGCAGAGGCAGGCGGATTTCTGAGTTTGAGGCCAGCCTGGTCTACAGAGTGAGTTCCAGGACAGCTAGGGCTATATAGAGAAACCCTGTCTTGAAAAAAAAACCAAATTCCCCCCCCCCAAAAAAAGAAGAAGCAGCAGCCTTGGACTGAGATGCAGATATCTTTCAGAGTGTGTGTGTATGTGTGTGTGTGTGTGTGTGTGTGTGTGTGTGTGTGTGTGTGGTGGGAGGGGGGTCATTCTGTCCATAACATGAATTATTTGAGATATCTGTTCCAACATTAGCTACAAAAGTAAAAAACCCCTATATTCACCAGTGAGGAAGAGAATCGTTCACAGACACAGAGTTTGTTCAATGACTTACCTCTTAGTGTATTTTCCTGTGGCCATGATAAAATAGCCCAGCAAAAGCGACTTTCTGGCTCAGAGTTCAAGAGTGCAGTGGGCAAGGTGACAGGAGCTTGGATCAAGCGGTTGCATCCTATCCACAATCAGGAATCGACCGCTTGCTGCTGCCAAGCTCCCTTTCCCCACTCATATAGCCCTAGGGAGTGGTGACGCCCACTGTGAACAGTTTTTCCCACCTTGATTAAAACAATCAAGAGGATCCCCAACAGGTCTGACCAGAGACCTGTCTCAGAGGTGATTCTAGATTCCATCAAGTTGACAACACTAACCGCCCCATCGTACTACACAGCTAGTAAGAGGCTCTGTTGATTAGGTGCGCCATCAATGAAACACAATCCCACTAGCATAGACAAATCTCGTTAACACTGAAGACGCAGAAAGGTGACAATTGTAGAATTTACAGTGGTGAACGAGACCACAAGCTGTAAAGAAAAGACTTCCATACTTTCCGAGCTGGATGTCTCCACATGTGTGCCTGAGGGATGAACAAGCCTGTTCATTGGCTACATAATCCAACAACAAGGGCTAGCAAAGCCTGTTACTTGCCCTGTCCTAGAAGGCTGGAATCCTAGTCTAGCCTTCTGATAGGGAAGCTGAGGGGAAAGAGGGGTGAGCTGGAGTCTACCTGTCTCCACTCTGGGGCCAAGCCTCACACTCCAGGTTTCCTTCTGTTAGCCATAGAACTTCCTAACCTGTAGACCTAGCTGCTGCCATATGGACTGGATGAACGTAGAAGGCTGGATGCCGCCTGCTCTGATTTTTTTCTGTCTTGCTGGCTTTCCTCTTAGCTACTGTTGACCCTCTGAGGTACCAACCCCAGGCTGCCTAGAACCTTCCTACAAGCCCATCTTACTGAATGGAGTCATCTTCTCCAGCCATTGCCTAGTGAACGCCTATCTATCTACAAAGTCTCATGCTCTGCTCTGTCAGCTAAGTCCGCTTATACATATGACTTGGGGACATCTGTCTTCTCTCTGCCTGTCACAATATACAACAATGAATGCATGCGACTGTCCATCTCCTAAGTCCCTGTCACCAATACAGATGTGTGGAGGACTCCTACAGCATCCCTAACATTTGCAAAGTGCCTGGATCCACAATTAAGAATCAGAGGCTTGGCTACCCATGGTTCCTGGAGACACCAGTGCTTCGGAAGTCCACGCCAGGCCTTTCCTCACCAGGCCTCAGATCCAACACACACCTGATTCAACAGCAATCAACTCCAGCACGGGGCTGCTAGCCTGCTTTCTAACTCGGGAATAGAAAGCTGTTCTTATCAGGGACTGCTACAGCAGGAAGCAGGTGGAGGAGGTATTTTGGGGCTTGGAAGGGGCCCCCCAGAGCCTGTGAAATCACACCAAGTAGGCAGCCACCTACTCTGCCTAAATATATAATGTTGGTCTCAGGCTGCAGAACAAGCTGCCTCCCAGCCAGCCAGCCACCCCCCCCCCACCGCCTGCCAGCATGGGGTCTGCGTGAGCCTCTGTAGGGCCACTGGACCCTCCACTGCTGCCCGGCTGAGGCCAGGTTCTTCTGAGGCCTCCAATGGCATTGCCTGACTCAAAACAGGCATGGGCTGAAGAGCTGTAGTGTGTCCATGAGCAGCGAATGTAAAAGAAGCCATCTTTGATGGTGCCTTTGTATCCAGGGCAGAGAGCTTCTGGAGTCCTTCGTGTGGCCCCATTTGCCCCTCAGGGATGATGAGGTGGCCTCTTCCTGAGTTCTAACAGCAAGAAAAAGTGTGAGGTGGTGGCCCTGAGAGTCACCCAGTCAGGGCATCTCTTCCTGGCCGGCCTCTGCTCCTTCTTGGTACACAGAGGCTGAGGGTAATGCCCTTCCTAGATTGGGGGTCAAGGTGGTTTTCACAGAAAGAGTGAGTTGCAAAGAATTCTGGAATGGTGTGCCCCACTCCATTGCATCTTGAAGCCTGGAGACTCAGAACAGATCAGTGGGCTTTAGTGCCCTTTCCGGGTTCCCGGTCTCAGGGGTGACCCCTGCTGGAGAAGCGTAGGTACTCTGAGTCCGGAGCCCAGCCTACCCTGATGTGGGAGAGCTGAAAAGGAAGGCGCTGTCCTGTCCCCTGTCCCCTGTCCCCTGCCCCCTGTCCCCTGCCCCCTGCCCCCTGTCCCCTGCCCCCTGCCCCCTGTCCCCTGCTCCCTGTCCCCCACTCTGGAATATAGGGGGTCGCTGTATGAAGGAAGAAACAGGCCCAGCCAGCCAAAGGGAATTTGTCTGCCTCAGACAAACCCCTGTAGAATCGGTCTCCTTGGTGAGTTAGAAAAACCTGTCAGCTAGAACAGGTACTGGACCACTGTTACTTAGAAGAGGTGCCAGCCACCTCCAGTAGCTTCCTCATCCTTAAATCTGAGTGTGCCTGGCCTCTGAGTTAGGACAGACCCAAGTTGCAAATTTAAGTGAAAATTTTTCATCTGAGCTGACAATGCTTTTTCTAAGAGCCAAAGACCACCTAACAAAATAATAATAATAATAATGAGAGTATTAGAAGATGTCTAACATCTACTACTATCTATGTCTGGCCTCCACATGAACACACACACACACGTGCACACACATGCGCACACACGCACACACGCACATACATATACAACTTGCAAATGGATGTGGGGAGAAGGGCATGGAGCCCATAAGACTTGAGCCCAAAATCAAGCCCAGGTTCTGAGCCATTCACACATCGTCTGCTGTAGCTTCCTATTGCCTCGCTTCTGCAACACGTGACTTAGAGTAGCGTTCTCAACCTTCCTAATGCTGGGACCCTTTGTTACAGTGTATCATGTTGTAGTGACACCCAACCACAAAACTATTGTTGGTGCGACTTTGTAATTAGTTTTGCTGCTCTTATGAATCACAATGTAAATTATCTGATACAATGGGTATCTGATATGTAACCCCTGTGAAAGGGTCATTTATCCCAGTCCCCACAAGATGTCACAACCCACAGGCTGAGAACTGCTGGCTTTGAGGCTCATGCACACGACCAGCATGTAACGAGCCTCCTTTCATCAGCCTCTACCTGATCCATCCTCCAGAGCCATCTTGTCTCCATAAAGCTAGACTGAGCTGGTCCTCCCCTCAGCCAGGTGACAGTCCCCTGGATACCCAGAATCCAGTCTGACCTGCTACTCACAGCCGTCCACAGTGCCACCCCTTCTAGATAGTTTGTTTCCTGACACCTGTCAATCATCCATCCACTCACTCATCCAGCCTCATGGGCCAGCACCCATGCCCTCAGACCAGCACCCATGCCCTCAGACCAGCACCCACGACCTCAGAGCAGCACCCACTACCTCAGGTTTCTAGGTGCCCACAAGAGGTCTCGAGGAGGTGGTACATCATCTCTCCTACTGGACATGTGTATCTGCCCCCACTCCAGGCCCTGCTGTCACTCCTTGTGCCATCTGGGGGTCCTCCATCTTAGGTGTCAAAAGCCAGTTGACATGCCCACCAGACCCCAGTAGAAAGCCCAGCATGGCCACTTGTTTTTTGTTGTTGTTGTTGTTGTTTGTTTTTGGTTTTGGTTTTGGTTTTTAGTTATTTGTTTGTTTTTGTCTTTTTGAGACAGGGTTTCTCTGTGTAGCTCTGGCTGTCCTGGAACTCACTCTGTAGACCTCAAACTGACTGGCCTCAAACTCAGAAATCTGCCTGCCTCTGCTTCCCAAGTGCTGGGATTAAAGGCATGCACCACCACTGCCCAGCTTGGCCACTTGTTTTTAAGACTCTGCACTGAGTTTCTACTTCTTCCTGAGAGATAGAAACGTTGAAGATGCTGAGGTGAAGCCTGGCTGCAGCCAGGTAGACAGTCCCTGAGACCCTAAGGAGACTCGGAGCATATCTAAAGAATTGGTTAACAGGAAAGCCTCAATCCAGAGGTAGAGGAAGGTAGGGGGACCTGAAGATCCTAGGAGGCTCTTACAAATGTTGGGGGTCTGGAAGGGTATCCAGAGAAAGCCTAAGCTCCCAGGGCAGGCCGGTACCAGTGTTGGAAATGACCCTGCAGTGCCCAGCTGGGGAAATGGGATATGTCTAAACGTCATGGCATTACACTGAGGATCCTTGAGGTTCCTGTCCTTTTCCCCATCCCATAACTCATGCATAATTCACTGGAACTCCCCTAGCAATGGGGCACTCACTACCCCCAAAGGTAGCCAGTGAACCTTTTAGTTAGCTTACTCTAGCTGGGGCTCCCACCTGAACATTATGGCCGATTTTAATAAGTGAGCCAATGGACGAGCAGCCCCAAATGGCCTTTTTTGGGGTCCCCACTGCCCTGTCTACCTCCATGGAATCTTGCTGGGAAACCCTGGTAGCCTGAGATCTGTGGCTCCCATCCAATTTTGTCAGGACCAGCGTGGCAGCCTCTTGAGACACCTCACCCACTTACTTGCATTCATTTAAACCTAGGACCTTGCTTCATTCGACTCTAAACTTGATACCAAGACCTACCACGCTGTGTGTCCCAGCCCTCAGAGAAGGTGTCCTCCTTATACCCTATGTACGTCTGCTTGGGGCCACTCCACCTCTCACTAGGACATCTAGCTCTCTGGGCATATCTCTGGCTTCCTACTCAAGTGGTTCTCCAGTCTGACTCCCAATAAGGCATTCATTCCCACAGAGCCTCTGGATTTTGCTACACTGTGCTATTCTAGCATGCACTCCCCAGACTCTGCCTGGGAAGCATCTGGAGCTCAGGGACTGTCCCTGCCCATATAGGTGGCCCCAACTCCATTCCAAGAAACATGATTCACCTCACAACAGGCTGTTCGTGACTTCATTTCTGCTTTTATTTTTTCTTCTGTTGGTGTTTAGAAGGCTGTTATAACTTGGCCATGGTGTCTCAAAATTTCTAGTGGGCTGGAGTGTGTGTGTGTGTGTGTGTGTGTGTGTGTGTGTGTGTGAGAGAGAGAGAGAGAGAGAGAGAGAGAGAGAGAGAGAGAGAGAGAGAGCATCCCTCAGACTAAAGGGCACTAGGGCTGGTTTTGGTGTGAGCAGAGCTTCGCTTGGGTCATTGGGACTCACAATAAGCAATTGCACTTGGCTCTGCTGTCTCTGGGACTGGAGTGACAGGTGACAGATGGTCTGCCTCTGGCTTTAGTTTAGGTACACACCCCACCTAACAGTCCAGGTGCCTGCTGCCTGGGTCCCTGCCCACAGCACGTTGTCACTGAACCTGGGCCTCTGCTGGAGTAAAAAGAGTCTCTGAAGCCTGAGGGTCTGAACTCCGAGAGTCTCTACCGGGGACCCTTGGGCCAGCCCGGCATTTGGGTGACAGTGGTGCTCAGCCATGTTAGCTTCTTGGTGCATCTGAGACTCCATTTCCTGACCCAAGTGACAGGGTGAGCAGGGTCAGGGCAGCTGGGAGCACAGAGTGTTGTTAATACGCTAGACTGCAGGTGCTTTAGCTAGTGTTCCATTGCAGTGAAGGGACACCACGACCAAGGCAACTCTCACAAAAGGTGTTTGATTAAGAGTTAGCTTACAGTTTCAGAGGTTTATTTGGTCCATTATCATCATGGCAGGGAGTATGGCAGCCTGCAGACAGGCTTAGGAGCAGTAGCTGAGAGCTCTATCCTGATCCACAGGCAGAGAGGGAGGGAAGGGGGAGGGGGAGAGGAGGAGGGGGAGAGGGAGAGGGGAAAGGGGAAAGGAGGAGGGGGAGAGGGAGAGGGGAAAGGGGAAAGGAGGAGGGGGAGAGGGAGAGGGGAAAGGGGAAAGGAGGAGGGGGAGAGGGAGAGGGGAAAGGGGAAAGGAGGAGGGGGAGAGGGAGAAGGGAAAGGGGAAAGGAGGAGGTGGAGGGGGAGGGAGAGGGGAAGGAGGATGGAGGGGGAAGGGAAGGAGGAGGGGGAGGGAGAAGGAGAGGGGGAGGGGGAGGGAGAAGGAGAGGGGGAGGGAGAAGGAGAGGGAGAGGGAGAAGGAGAGGGAGAGGGAGAGGGAGGACCCAATGGGAAGAGCACCTCCCTCTACCAAGCCATAAACCTCCAGCCTGCCTGCTGAGCATAAACAGGCGGCTTTGCTTTGTTCTGCTCTCTCCCCTGCCCTGGAGCCCATGGCTGGGGACTGAATCAAGCCAGCTGCTCAGCATCCTTCTGATCTGGCTGTTTGGGAATTGGGCCGCAGGCCTGGTCTCACGTTAGCACTTCAGACATATTAGTGATCTGCTTTCTTATGCCAGGTTTTGATTTCCTCTACAAGGCCTCTTTGGGTACAGAGGCCAGCTAATTAGAGCTGCCAAGGGCCCAAGCCCAGAGCCACAATGGGAAGAGTGAAGGAGGCCAACTCACTGTAAAAGCGTGTGAGGGCACAATCTTACCCAAGCTCCTCCTTGTCCTATAACTGTCAGCATTCACTCACCCCGACACCATGGCTCCAGCAGGAGATGATTGTTGGGGATTGGTTCTAATGCTTTGATTTAGACGGGAATCTGTGTGTCCAAATGCTGAAGGTCCCTGTCCCCAGTTGGTGTTTGATCAATCACCAAAGATGCTAGCGGACAATGAATGGGCAAAGGGAGATGGGGTGGGATCTTTAGATTTGCATGGGCCAGGAACTGGGAAAAAGGAGACAGAATCTCCATGACTCTGGGCAGAACGATGGGTCACAGGAGCTGCAAGAGAGAAAACCAACCAGCCATGTGAGAATTCGGGTGGGTGGCCACTGGCCACAACCCCAATTAGGCCTGGGGTAGCAGAAGGTTTAGTAGTGCCCAGCCTTTGAGGTAGCCAAGGCATTTTAAAATTAACTGGTGGGGCTGGAGAGATGGCTCAGTGGTTAAGAGCACTGACTGCTCTTCCAGAGGTCCTGAGTTCAAATCCCAGCAACCACATGGTGGCTCACAACCATCCATAATGAGATCTGATGCCCTCTTCTGGTGTGTCTAAAGTCAGCTACAGTGTACTTATAATTAATAAATAAATAAATAAATAAATAACATGTGTGTGTGTGTGTGTGTGTGTGTGTGTGTGTGTGTGTGTGTGTGTGTATGTGTGATCCTGGGAGTGTGCACAGGTATGACCCTACAATAACCAAAGCAATGTAGCTAAACTTACCACTATAGCTGATAGATAGCATTCCCACTTTGCAGAAGAAGAAACAGAGGCAGAGAGTGGCCATCTTTTCCAGGGTTCGGGGCTATGAGCACCTTGTTCACTGGGCAGCTTCCCTCTACTCTGTGATGTTTTCAACAAAGGTGATTTCTCATGGACACATTGGCATCGTGCCTCCGCCCTGAGGCTTTTGGCCAGTATCCTTGTTGATGAAGGTTAGTGGATCACACGCTGCCCATGGCCTCTCTCAAGTGCCTACCTCAGCATCCACCTGAACAGGGGATGCTGGGGGAACCACCACAGAGACTGGAAGACTTGGCTTCCAAAAAGAGCAGTGGCTCAGAGGTGCCAAGAAGACTCAGGATGCACTGCGGCCATTGTGGCTGTGGGGACACAAGAGAAGATGAATACAACGGCCATCTTCCCCTTCCACTATTACTGTTCCTAGAAAGTCCAGCCCTGGTTTGTCACAAGGCCTCGGGATGACTGTCTAACATTCATGTTCTCTTCCTGAAAGCCCAATGACCCACCTTGACAGGGGCCATGTCAGGGGACTTTGTATGACATGGGAGTTCTCAGGCAGGGTCTTCCTACAGGTCTCAGACTATGGTGGATGAAACTGCTGCATCCTGCAGTTAGAAGCAAAATCAGTGAGGCAGATTTGATTGGAGGTGATTTGGCATGGAAAAGACTCAGACTGAACTGGGTTCAGTCCCAACACAAGGACCAACCAAGGCAGGCAGAGTCAAGCAGACAGGAATCTCCTGAGCCAAACACAGGCCCAGACAGCAGGCTTCTTGCAGAAGTTGTCCAGGGGCCACACACTTAGGGGTAAAGAAACCACGAGCCCCCATCTCTCAAGTTTGGCCAGACGTGGGACAGCAGGGAAAGATGTCATTGTGCAATGCTAACTCAGCAAGTTCTTGATAAAACTGGGCTCCTAAGGATCAGAACCAGAGGCCAGATCTTGTGAAAAACAGTTCCACTTAGTCAAAACTAGGAGGCTGCCCATCCTTTCCCAGGAGTACAGGGATGGATTGGGTCTCTTTGTTTACCAACAGAGCAGAGGACCCCACCTTGTGGGGACACAGGTCCAAGGGGAAGAGCTTTGAGTTAGCACTGAGTTGGAACTTTGTAAACAGTCTCTAGAAGCACACGTCACTGAGAGATGTCTTGCATGTTATTGATTTCAAACAAAACAGCCAATCAAGACCCCCCTCTGCACAGTGAACTGGAGAAGTCTCAGATTCAGGGAAACCATGTCCACTGGGAAGGGCATCAGCAAAGCCTCCTGGTTCAAGAAGGGGGCAGCAGGATCTCTTCTCCCCAAGAAAGGACAGTACACTGGAGCTGGACGCATTCTGACCCTTAGCCATCACCGACACAGCGGCTAGAATGGGGCTCTGCAGAGAATACCTGTCTCTCAGCCACCTTGATAAAGCAAAACAAAGGTGCCTCCATGCACTGGGCCCTGCTACAGCCAGTGAAAGGGCCTCTCCTGTTACAGGCTTGTCTCCATGGGGCTCCTGTGCTGCAGAGACAGCAAGGAAGGGTTTGGTATGCATCCTGCAGGGAAAGAAAGCCACACTATCTAGTTAAACCTCCAAACACAAACTGGCTATTGAAAAAAATAGTGCTGTCCACCAAAGATCTTTGCCCTGCACACTGGCTGCCCATGTCAGTTGTATAAAGTTGGCTCTGTATGCAGACACTCGGTGCTACATTCTTGAGCTGTGTTAAGAGCAGCACTAGAGCCCAGACCAGCTTAAGTGATCAAGTGAGGTCTTTCTATCAACGGTTGAGGAACTTCTACTGACACTGTCCACATGTGTGCAGGTGACACACTCAAGCATAGGTGTGCACAGAGCCATCATGTTCACACTTACAGTCATCATATATACAGCTGTCATGCATCAGTTCATAGCATGTGTGCTCCAGTTCATGAAATATACTCTTAAGATGTATACTGTATTCTCATGTGCTGTCTTGGCTTCTTCTTCTGAGGCCGTGTTAAAATACTCTGACTAAAGCAAGGGAAGAAAAGGTTATCCTGGCTTGCAGTTCAGGGTACTGTCTAGCATGGCTGGGAAGTCAAGACACAGGAACTTGAAGCCAGTGGTCACCTGGAATCTACAACCAAGATGCAGAGAGCCGTGGATGAATGCTGCTGTTCAACTCCCTTTCTCCACTTACACAGTCCCGGATCCTAGCCAGCGAGTGGGGCCACCCATAGTGGGCAGGTCTTCCCATCTTAACATAATCAAGATAATTCTCCATAGGCATGCCAAAGGGTTCTTCTCCCAGGTGATCCAAGATTCTGCCACGTTGAGAGTTAACAGTAACCATCAGAGAGCTGGAGAGATGGCTCAGCAGTTAAGAGCACTTGTTTTTGCAGAGGACCTGGCTTTAGATCCCAGCAATCCGATGGTGACGCAGAACCATCTATAATTCTATATCCAAGAGATGCAACACCCTCTTCTGAGCTCCCCAGGCACAAGGCAGACATGTTGCACAGACATACATGCAAGCAAAATACCCAAACTCATAAAGTAAATATATCTAAAAAGAATCATTATCACATGTAACATCACACACATGGCATGTAATACTTTCCACATTCCTGTGTGTTTGGTATACATGCACATGATGTGCACACACATGTACATGTACTCATGGTCTCCCATACCTATGCACACACTCATGAATGTGAACACAGTCTAATGTACTTAAATATACACTTGTGTATTCACATGCACATGGTATCCCATACCTGTGTAGACATCCATGCATGTGCACATGGTCTGGTACTTATATAAACACTTGTGTACACACATGCACATGTGTCCATTGTATCCCACACCTGTGTCCACACTCAGGCACATAAATGCATATTTTCTCCTGGTTTCTGTGTTAGGGTTCTCTAAAGGAGCAGAACTTATAGGATGATATATAAATATATATTCATTCATTTATTTACAGTGTATTAGAGTGGCTTACAGGCTGTGGTCCACATAGTCCAACAAAGTCAGCCTACAAACAAAGGTTCAAGAATCCATAGTTTTTCATTCTGTGAGACTGGGTGTCTCAACTAATCTTTGGTGTGTGCCAGAATCCTGAAGATCTCTGATGCCAGTGAAGGCGTGGACTTGTGAGTGAGAGCTAAGGTCAGCAAGCAGAGAGAGCCAGCTTCCTTCTCCCGTGTTCTCTCTAGGCCGCCAGCAGAAGATGCAGCCCAGATTAAAGGTGGATCTTCCCACCTCAAAGATCCAGATTTAAAGTGAATCTTCCCACTTTGAATGACTCCATTATGAAAAAAAATCTCACCAGCATGCCCAGCTGCTTGGGATTTAGTTAATTCCTGAAGAAGCCAAGCTGACAACCAAGAATAGTCACCACAGCCTCCCACACCTATGTTCAGACTCGTGCACACATGGGCTCCCACACTGCTGTGCACACAAACGAAAACTCTTCCCTGAAGCTGAAGCCAAAATAACTGGCTCAAAACTGAGGGAGACCAAAGGCACGATTCAGAAGATCTGTGCTCCCAGAGATCCAGGAATCGTGCTCTGGGCCCTGCACAGACTTTTAGCCCCACCTTCCTGCTGCTGGGCCAGTGTGGGGCCCAGCCCGGCTCTGTTTGATGCAGGAATGACCATCTGGCCCTGGCGAAGGAAGAGCCATTTCATCAATCTTTGATCAATCTGTAGCAAGCAGACCAGTGAGGTCCTAATGAGGCCTGGCCAGGAGAGCCCCCAAGGCCCATGACCCTATGATCAAAGACGAGCCCTTTGCAGGCTAGCAGTCATTCAGCTGGACCTGGCCTCCCAAGAGCATCAGCAACAGGACCACAGACAATCTGAAATCTACCCCATCCTCCTCACCCACAAGGTTCACAGAGGGTTCCCTTCCTGGTTACCCCCCTCCCCCAGCTCCGAGTATCACTGGATAAGCTCAGCTTTGGTGGTAGACAGTAAAAAATCACCATCTCTCCCAGACCTGGTGCCACCCTACCTGGCAAAAGCTAGACAATGCTACATTTTCAGGGCCTCTTATCTTCAGGTGGGCTCCATGTGCCTTTTAGGTCAGAAGCAGAGCCAAGTCTAGGAAAAGAGTTCTGGGGTCCCCCTGGGGAAACAGGTACAGGGTAAGAACTTCAGCTCATTAGAAATCAATGGGCAGCTATGACAGCAGGAGTCTACTGTGACCCCCTTAACAGTCATCCTCTTCACTGGCACCCCCAGATAGTCATGTCAAGACTCTTTCATCAGAGGCATGAAGACCTGGCCCTGTCCAGGGAGCCCTGGTGCCAGGTGTCACCCTCTCCAAGCCTACAGCGAAGCTACAATCTTCTACCTGCCACTCCCAACAACATGTCTGCAGTAATATTATATTAATAAATACTGATGCAGGGTTCCTTTCTGTCTTGGACCATTTATGTTCCCAGATAAAAGGTACACACATAGTATTTATATTTGATAAGCCTTAAGCAGCACAAGAGCTGGGCAACTGGTCTACCCTCCATGCCGTTAGAATCTACCCCACCAATAACTCTGAGTCACTACTTACTAGTTTCTGTGTTCCATTGTGGCTGCTCTTGACCCAACTGAACAGTCCTCTGGGCCACATTTTCTTGTCCCTCTTACACATGATGTTTTCCTTGTTTCTCTACCCCATGGAGGTTCTCGGCTCTCTCCTCCTACTGCTTCCTCGCAGTCCCAAGCCAGAGAACCCTAAATCCTGCCTCTCTCTCTCTTCTCTCCAACTATTGGCTGCTAGCATTTTTATTTAGCAATCAGGATTAACTAGAAGCAGGTTTGCAAAAGCTACCTGCATACCCTCTCATACAATTTTTGGGGACTCAAATTAACACTAAAATACAAACAGCTACACATGTCTCCATAAACTAGGAAAAGAAATGTGGCTGCCATCTGCAAGCAGTAACACACACCCTGACACCACGGCTAACCTCTTTTTATAGGAGGCCATTGCTGCACCCAGTCACTTCCGTAGACCCCAGACCACAGCCTGCCGCCCTCAGCTGGCACACATGCTAGATGGAGCCATCAGCTGTGGGGTGAGCAATCTATGCCTCAGTCTCTGGGTGTGTGTCAGCCTCTGGATTTTATCCCAAGATAGTTTCTGAGGTTTTCCTGGGTCTCAAAAAAGGTGTCAGGGGCCACAGGGCACAGCTACCCACCCTGGTTTTGGTTGGTTGGTTAGTTGGTTTTAGTTGACCAAACATTCTCCCAGAATCCAGCCGACCTTACTTGGGCATGCCCAGTTAGCCTCTGCTTAAGTACCACATGCTCCCTGAGGTAACCTCATGACCAGCTGACCCCTGATGCCCAGAGCCAGCCCAATTGAGCTCAACTAATATCTGTAATTTATTGATGTAAAGACTACATATTTATAGCTAACTCAGAACTGTTTCATAGGTGGTGGAGGTAGAACCTAACCTGTGCCCAGGTCGCCTTAGAAGCATATATGGAAGTGGAGTGACACAGATGCAACTAAATTGTGCATGACAGGAAACAATTAATCTAACCTTAATGTTTTCAATTTGATTACCCATAAATAAAACTACTTCTTCTAAAGTATTTATTCTATCTTCTAGATTTTTATCAATTTTTTTCCTTGAGTGATAAATGCTAGGGACAGTTTTTGAAAGCTGATTAACCAGTTCTGCAGTATGAACCTGTTGATCTAGTGCTGTGGTAGAGGATGTGACTAGCCCCCAAATTCCAATTAAGTTAGTAATTTCTAATATAAGGGCAGTATCAAATCTTTTTGGTCTAGTAAGTGCATTGGTAATGGTATCGAATGTATAAATGTGTAGGTCATCAAATCAAGACTGGCTTAGATTTATAGGTAATAAAACATAAGAAGGTTGATTTAGCAAAACAAAAGTTCCTTCTTCCCAAGAGGAATTAATACAATTAGTAACCATTCAAGAGGAAATTTTACAGTAATAAAAGGAACTAGACTTAGAGATTATTAAAGCATTTGTTTGTTTGTTTGTTTCCATCAATATAACACAGGAAGCTGAAACACAAGCCTGTATTCGTAATATTTCAGGATGTTGGATGTTAGGCCTTCTTAACTCCAAAACACCTGAAGCAGTCAAAACCAGCAGTTTCCTGGGACTCTCCATTGAAGACCTGGAAGTGATAGCATCAACTCCGAGGCTGTGGCTTCTGGGCTGTGATCAGGAGAGTTAATATTTTCTGATGGCTCATTGTAGGACAACCATCACTTCTTCACATCACGGGGATGGAGATGAGTTCCATCACTGGCCCAGCTGTTGAGACGGCCATAAGAGAACTTCCATAAGGTTAAATCAGGTGGTCAAGCACCCAAATGGGGGAGTTAGCATCCTGGAAAAATCACAAGCATACACACAATCCACAGGCCAAAGAACATGGAGGCCTTTCCACTGCTCTGCTAACAGGTCCTTTGACTCCCAAAGGGTTGTGACCCTTACATAAACTGAGAAACTGCTCCAAGTTAGCTGTCAGACCGCTCAGGTCATCGCCCTATTACATCATAAGACAGGAATTCTTCCGTCTCTGCTATTTAGTTGTGTCCCTAATATTTAGTCTTTTCTTGGCCTATTTATTGAGATTATATATTAATAAACACATTATAATAAAATATCTGACAAACTTTGAACTATCCCATAGTCTTATGAACTTAAATATTTTTAAAAGCTGTTTTTAAAATATCCAGGTTTTAATTTTTTTTAAACACCAAAACTTTCTTTAAAGAAGTTTAAGATCTCTCAATTCTGCATTCTTGCAATAGCAAAACAGTACCTTTTTAAAAATACAAAGACATAGAGAATAACCATAATTTTTAGAATACAAAACTAAGTTTTAACAGTGTAAACAATTTAGTGTCTCTAAAATCAGTACCAAGTAGATTACTTTGATGTTGTAAAGTTTGGCTGCCAGCACGTATGTTCTTACACACAAATGCATGGAGGTGCAGCTTTAATGGCTTATTAAACAAGCATTGTTTTAAATTATATCTTTTGTAAACATGGTTTTTAAGACATGGCATGAATTGTATAAAAATCTTATCACGATTTAAACATATCTTCGGAGAGCTGTTTCCTTTCTTTTTTAAAAAGATTTTATGTATGACACTGGCACTGTCTTCAGACACATCAGAAGAGGACATCAGATCCCATTGCTGTGGTTGTGAGCCACCACGTGGTTGTTGGGATTTGAACTCAGGACCTCTGGAAGAGCAGCCACTGCTCTTAACCACTGAGCCATCTCCCCAGCCCAGAGACCTGTTTTCTTGATAGACACATGCCACTGTCATTGTCCAGGGCCGCTCCAACCCTAAGTCACCAGTTGTAACATAACATTTTATT
Organism: Apodemus sylvaticus; assembly: GCF_947179515.1. NCBI lineage: Eukaryota > Metazoa > Chordata > Mammalia > Rodentia > Muridae > Apodemus > Apodemus sylvaticus. The sequence goes on from NC_067476.1 coordinate 7,387,765, forward strand.
TAGCAGTTGTTACAGATTTGTAACCATGCCCAATAACTTCTAAGCCAATAATCTATAACCAAGACATACAGAACACAGTAAACTCATCCACACCATGTAGTGGCGGTGCTGGCTCCTTGCCCAGGGTACAGAGCTTGAAGGCAGCGTCAGTTTATCAGGTTTTGTTGTCCCAGTTCAGCAGCTTTTTTTCTGGAAATCCTTGAAATGAGTTAAAACTAAGTCAAGGAATGAACAGCTGGCAGATGACATTTGGCCTATTCCTCTCAATATGTAACAGAACAATAATCAAGCAACTATCATAATATCCTCTTAACACGTCAAATAGGAGTTTAAGTTCAACAATAGTGGGTTTTAAAAGTGGGTGAATCCAATTTATAGGTCCTAAGATACAGTTCATTTAACATTGTGAATTTATCTAGCCTTGATTCTAAAGACTCGTAGGGCACTGACTATGTCTTTAAAACACTACCCAAATAATTAAAGGGAGGTTGTAGCTTTATTTTTCCTGGGACCATCTTAAGCCCAGAGGGAGACAACTGAGAAAGCAGTTGTCATAACACTTTTTGTAGGTAGGCTCTGTCTTTGTGGAAAATGAAGATATCGTCCATATAATGAACCAAATAAGCCTGTGAGTGTTCATATCTTGTTTTGTTTTCTGTTTTTTTGTTTTTTTAAAAGTCTTATCTACAAAGTTTTGACAAAGGGTAGGACTATTTATCACACCTTGGGGGAAGAGTTTCCATTGATAGCTACAATATGGCTGCCTTAAGTTTGTAGAGGGGAGACTAAGGTAAATCTTTTACATCACTGAGAACTCAAAGGAATCGTAAAGAAGCAATCCTATAAATCTATGACCATGAGAACAATCCTATAAGTCTATGACTATGACACTATCATCCCTAGGAACAGCAGAGGGGAGGACAGCTCATGTTGAAGAGCTACCACAGTTTCCATAGTCTCGATTTTTCTCAAGTCTTGTAGGAGCCCCCATTTTCCTGATATTTTAAAATAACAAATATAGGAGTGTTCCAAGGACTATTGAAGCAGTCTAAATGTTCCAGTTGCAATTGTTTATTATCCAAATCTGTGGCTGCTGTACCTTTTCTATAGATGGGGCCATTGATCCACCCACACAGGAGTCTCAGATTTCCAAGTAATGGGGTTAGCAGCCATTTTAACAGTTGCCCCTAAGAAAAAATACCATCAAATCCTAACCCCTATCTATATCATAGAATTACTTTCAACTAAAGTAATTGTATATGGAGAGGTGGGGCCATAATCTGCACTGGCCTATTGAAGTTCTTTGAGGAGTTTATACTTGAGGGACTCCCATGAAGGCTCCTCATCTACCCATGTTAGGATTTTGGCACTCTTGGCCCCATTAGCACCATGTTTAAGCACATTCTAAAAATAAAAGTCTCAACATTCTCTTAATGAGCCTTCCTAGTCTGTCCCAGGTTTCTAAATCCGATATCCCTGGTCTGGGTACCAAGGACTATATTGCTGCATGAATTGTAAGAAAGCAACTGATTGAGAAGTGCTAACTTTGACTCTTTTTCTTTAAAGTACATTGTATTATGTCTATAAAGTGTCTTCTTTCTTTAGACTCCTATGAACCATGACTTATTTATAGTTCTTATCTTTTCACCCTTATCTACCTGGTCTATCTCTTACCCAGGGGCTGTGAAACTTTTTGGTTAAGTCTTATATGTACTACAAGTACACTTACCTCTGCAGGTTCAGAGTCAGAGTAAACCACAGGATAGTAACAACAGAGCTACCCTGTTCCTCTCCTTGGTTCTGTAGCCTGTGACCACCCAGATGGAAATAGCCCCAAATTCAGAGGCACAGACTCATTAGCTGCTTTCTATGTGTCCATCATCTCTCCACCACTGTGACAAAAATACCTGGGAGAATGAACTTCAAAAGATGGCAGATTTGCTCTGTTTTTTGTGTTCAGAGGTCTCAGTCCCTGGCCACTTGAACAAGTGCTAACATAGCACATCATGGGAGCAAGCACAGAGCAGAGGCAGCTGCTCATCTTGTGGAAATGAGCTAGGAAACAAACAGAAAGGGAGAGGGGCATCTGGGAATGCTATCCATTCAAGGGGACAGTCCCCAGTGTCCTAACTCCCACCAACCCCCACTGCGCACTCATTCCTAAAGGCTCTACCACATTCTAGGAGCATCGTGATGGTGTCACAATCATCATCCCTTGAACCTGGGTGGCACATGAGACCCACACTGCAGCACTGTAGAACAGAGTCTCATTATTGTGTGGTGCCAGGCCCCGCTGGTGCCAAAGACAGCCCACCTTTGTGTAAGACTGACTTCTTTCAGTTGACAAGGGTCCCAGTTGGACAGGGAAGTCATGGGTCAGCCATGTCCTCACACCTGTGCCATGAAGGAGTCCCTGAACTTGGGCAGCTTGTTGGGACGATTGTGTGGGGACAGGTAGGAGTGACTCTTTAGTGAAGAGAAAGCAAGACTGAGACATACTACAGGCATTAGCCACCCTTGCAGGCAGAGAGCTCCTCTCTGCCCTCACTATGCCTCCTTACACATGCTGTGCTGGTTTAGCAATCACTGACAAAAGCACCCAGCTGTGGAGTAGCATGAAGAAAAAGAAAGTGGCAAATGTCTGTGGGATCCTCATTCCCAGGGCTAGCCAGGCTCAGGGACAGCTGTACCCCCATAGCCATCCAGGAGCCTGGGCATATGAGCATATGTGTGGTCACCAAAAGAGCCGAGAAGCAGCCTAGACCACAGCTGCAGCACACATTTAGGGCCACCCAGCCATGATGGAAGGAACATGCTCCTGAGGACAGCCGCAGCAGCTGGAATTCCTATGGCTTCTCTCCAATGGCACAGAACTCCAGACCAAAGAGCATTTCAGTTACTATTCAGCCATTTTGGCCCATGGGGGTGTGTCTCAGGTCTGAGCCATGGGCTACAGCAGGTTGGGTGACACATTCACTTTCCCAGAGCACCGTACAGGTATCCACTCTCACACCACTCAGCACCACAGCTGTCCTGGCCTCTTTTCCTGTTGCTGTATTAAAATATCCTGGCAAACACAACCTCACGGGTAGAGGGCTTATTCCGGTTCACAGTTCCATCGCGGCAGGGAAATCCAGCTTGAAGCAGGTGCTCACATCACATCCACTCTCGGGAAGCAGAGAGCGACAAACGCTTGTCGCTGCTTATGCAGATTTCTCCGCTTATGCAGTCCAGCACCCCAGTGAGTAGGCCCTCCCACTTCAGTCAACACATTCAGGATAACCCCCTCAAGGCACGCCTAGATGTCTGTCACACGGGGAATTCTGGGTTCTGTTAAAAGTTAACACTGAGGTCAGGCAATGGTGGCACAAGCCTTTAATCCCAGCACTCAGGAAGGGAGGCAGGAGGATCTCTGAGTTTGAGGTCAGCCTGGTCTACAGCATGAGTTCCAGGACAGAGATGCGCAGAAAAACCCTCTCTTGAAAAACAAAACAAAGCAAAAAATAAACAATAACACTAAAATATCATAGCTGGTAAAGAGGAATTAATTTTTCAGAGAATACTGGGTAGCAGAAATCATGTGCTGAACATCAGAGGACCTGGGTGGGATATCTGTCCCACGGAAAGCTGCAGCCCAGCATCACCAGGATACATGATGCCTTGCTACCTTCCTCACATCTTTGTCTGTACCTGTCCAAGAAGCAATGGTAGAAGGTCAGAAGCCCTTACCTGCCTGCTGTTTATCTGCTCTCTCTCCTGCGCCCAAGACAGAGTGAAGCTCATACGGATAAGGAGTCAGACACTAGCAGCCACGAGGAAGTCTTTCTGTCATTGCGATCAATAATAGAAAGCTCCAAGTGGACCGAAGTGGGGTTGGGGTGGGGATAATGCTGAAGAAGTAACCACTTAATCACATGTCCTGCTGAATGGTGCCAGTCCCCTGACCCAGCCAACTCATAGGGAGCTCAAGGCATGATGGGTACCCAGGCTGAGTTCCAAGCTGAGACCAAGGTAAGGTATGGAATGTCCTCATAAAGCTGACCCGCTAGGTCTCACTGCCCTAAACTTCAGCAGCAGAGATATGGCATCCATCTAGCCTAGGAGAACCACACCAAAGTAACAGAGGGAAACTTGTCTCTCAGACCCACACCACCTCAGCTTGGGCTTTGGTAACCTTACAGGCCCATCTGTGAGCATGGCCACTGCCTTAGCTTCCAGGAAATTGGAAAGACCGACTTCTGTCAAAGCAGGCTACTGCCTACAGGCTGGGAAATCTGATCTAGCCTTCCTTGCTGGGAACATGCTCCCTACAACAGGGACTGGAAAGACTGACCACAGAGAGGGCCTAGACATGCCAATGGAGCACAAACACCTCTCTCCCATGCCCTGTAAAGTAGAAGATCCTGGGATCCTAGCAGCTCCACCTCCAGCCCCAAGCTATTCAATAAGACCACAATCTTTTCTTGACATCACCATGATCCCACAGCTCCCTACTCTGACTTGGTGGGGCCTGATAATGACTTCAGGGGTCAGCACACATCTTCTGGGACAGCAGGGACAGCTGGCCTTCACTGTTTTCAACTTTCTTTTCTCCCTGACTTAATCAAATTGCTTCCTGGGCTCCTATGTCCCTTCCTCATGGGCACAGCATCAGCCCCACTAGAAAGCTGCATCCTTGGCAGCCCAGGCCTGACTCCATAGTCACTAACCTCATGTCCTCTAGCTTCTCAAGCTGGCCACACATTCAGTGACCTCACCCTGACCTCCATCAAGGTCAAGGTGTTTGTCTCTCTGCCCCTCCCCTTCTGTTCTGCCCTCCCCTCCCATCTCCCCACACTACTTCTCCTCTACCCCCTCCTAGAGCTAGCTCTCCTCCCTTCCCAGACTCCTCCTGCCTCCACACAGAAGCTTCTCTCAGCCTCCATCGCTCATCAACTCCTCACAGGGCTCCATCAGCTTGTTCCCAGCATCCTTCAGAATGCCAGCAAACACGCCGGTGTGACCATACTCCTCTGTGTTTGAGTCCCAAGGACGCCATTGAAGGGTGTCAGAGTCCATCCCTGGTGCCTTTCTCAAAGGGCTTCTGCAGTCACTGTGGTTGGGTGGATCTCCTTGGGGAACAGGAAGTTACAGAGCAACTACCACTTGATGAGGGTGGCCTTGGGCTCCCACAAAAGTGGATCAGGAGACTAGGACTCAGGAGTCGGGAGACTGGGAATGCACCAGGCTCAAGTGTGACTCTGTGAGAGCTAAGTGGGTAGGTGGTGGGGAAGGGTGGGAAAGTGTTCTCAAAGGGTGGGGAGAGGAGCCATTCACAGGACCAGGGAACTTTGGGAGCTGAGGGGAAGAGCAGCCAGGTGTCCATCAGCCAGCTCCCATCTCTCCATGGCTGAAGGTTTTTCTTCCCTGGGCAGGCCATCCATCCATGTCTTTCTAACAGGTCTATGGGATGTACCATGCACCCTAAGTGTATTCCAGGTAAGGGTTTCCATTGCTGTGATAAAACACCATGGCTAAAAGCAATTGGGGAGGAAAGGGTTTCATTTAGCTTTAGTTTAGTTTAGTTTAGTTTAGTTTAGTTTAGTTTAGTTTAGTTGAACCTTCAGACCACAGTTGATTACTAAAGGAAACCAGTGCAGGAACTCAGCAGGAACCTAGAGGCAGAAACAGAAGCAAAAGTCGTGGAAGGGTACTACTTACTGGCTTACATGGCTTTCCTACTTACATGGCTTGCTCGGCCTGCTTTCTTATATACTCGGGGTCACCTGCCCAAGGGGCAGCACCACCCACAATGGGCTGGGCCCTCCCACACTCGTCACTGATTTTAGAAATGCACCATAGGCCTGCCCACAGGCCAATCTTATAGAACCATTTTCTCTGCTGTTGTCCCTTCCTCTTCTCAGATGACCCGAGCTTGTATCAGGATGACAAAATAGCAACAGTATAACCAGGACACAAACTCCATAAGCATCTGGAAACAAATGGTCCTCTTTTGCTGTGCCCTCTTGGGAGAAGCCAGCCTCCCAGGGAAGTCACAGGCTCCTATTCAATGAAACCATTAGCAGCCACGTCTCAGGAGCTGATTTTCCTGAACAGAAGTGTATCTCTTCCTTCCAGGCTTTGATTTCCTAGGAGCTGTCCACTGGGACCCTCCATGGAAATGCACACTTAGGCAGGGATCTCTGGTCTGCTCAGTCCCATAGTGGGCCCAGTGGGGAACATGGGAAAGCTAAGACAAAGAGGGGCCCTGAAGACCCCCAAGGGGCTAAACTGACTGTGAGGACCTCGAAAGTGATGTCTTCATCCCAGCAGCCCCACCTCCTGAGCAGCCAGTCTGCAGAGGCTGCTCTGTGAATTTAGTATAAGTTACCATCTCCAAGAGAGGCTACGCTCTCCTTGTAGGAGCTCTGAGATCCCAGGCAGCATCCCCTATCTCAGAACAGCTCATCTGAACAAGGGCAATTGTGTCCTGTTCCGTCCTCTGAGTACCCAGCAGAGAGAGAGCTACTACTGTCTGTGAGGGCTTCCAGTAAAGAATCCGCCAACCCGGCTGCTCCGTGATAATTGTGTATGAGAGAGAGAACAACCAGAAGCATTTGGAGGAGTCCGAAGTGGAGAGAGAAGGAGTCTGAACTTGTCCAGCAGACTAGATGTGGCCAGCACTACAGAAGAGGAGGAGCAGGAGAGAGTAGCAGAGATGTGGAGACAGCAGGAGATGGAGCACGGAGCATTCAGCGAGCAAATGATAGCAGGAGACACAGAGAACAAGAGATGGAGTCGTGAGAATGGCTGGGTCTAAGGGTAGGTAGCTGGGTAGACAGAAGACTTGAAGGTCGGGGAGTTAAGGATACAGAAGGCTATGAAGGGCTAGGATGCTAGCATGGACTCTGAGCTCTAACAGGTACTTGTGATACCGAGGGTGCCTGGAGGCCTTCGAGGCTTTGATACGCACCCACCGAGATAGCCTTATGCGTCTTCTGACACAGGTAAGGGAAATGACTCCTTTTGACAGATGAGAACTGGCCTTACAAGTTCCTGGGGAACGCTACCTTTTATCTAATTGCCCAAAAATTCTCCTATACTCCAGTTTTAAGGATCCCATGAATGGGACATTTGGGGATAAAGTTGTGGCTCTGCGTGCAGCCCCCATGAGCAGGCGAGGAACATCCTATCCCACAAAGACCAGAATCAGTATGCAAAGGATCAGGAAGCAGCCAGCCCTCCTGGGGATCCATACAGGCCCAACTGGGCTGGGTGAAAGGATGCCCATTACAGGTGCTTCTGTGAGATCCCCAGACAAGGCGCATGGGTGGTGGGTGGGGCAGCAGGTGGGGGTTGGGTAGCCAATGCAGAGATCCAAAAACATTGGCCACCTTTTTGGTGGTAATGTGGCCACCAGCCAAGGAACAGAGCTAGCCAAAACCAGAAGCCCCTCCTCTGGAGCCTTGGGAGGGGTGGCTGTGTCACCTCAATCTCATATACCAGAACAGAGTACGTTCTGTCACTTTGTGCTTCCAGCTTTCTGGCCACTTGCTGTACTGGCCGGTGTGGCCGAGCAGCTGTGTGTGGGCTGTAGACTACCTTGCTAGGCTGTACAAAGGAAGGCTATGCTCAGCTGGCCTAAGTCTGATCCTTGGTCAGACATGCTATTGCTACCATGGTTGTCACCCTCAGCAGTGCCCCCTGCAGGCAGCAGATCCAGGGCCTTATCTGCCCAGTCTCCCTGGGGATGCCAGCCATGGCTCAATACATGTGCAGGGCATGAATGGGAAGGTGAGCTGGCTCAGGGCCACACTGAGATCCTGATGATGCCGCCAGTGATAAGCCCAGCTTCATCCTCACGTGTCTCCGTTAAGGTTCTCCATGGAGGAGTCCAGAGCATTCAGGCAGACACAAGATGTTGGAGTGCACTGTGCGAAGGTGTGTATTCAGCTGTTAATTCTGCACCAGCAGAGAGCTAAATGCTGGCAGGGTTCCAGTATTGTTGGTTCTAAGGCCCATTACCAGGTGTTCTGGTTTGTAAATATTCCTTCTCCCTTGCCTGACTAAGGTCATCTACAGTTGTAGCTGATTGGATGCAATAAAGTTCTGCCAGCCAATAGCTGGGGAAGCAATGGAAGATGGGGCTTCCAGGCAGAAAGAAGGGTTCTGGGAGAAGGACTGAGACAGAGGGGATTCACCAGTGGAGGTGGATGAGGGGCCAGAGCTGAGAAGAGAAGTACGCCTGGCCACGTGGCAGAACACGGTGCCAGGATTAGTCGGGAGAGAGTAATCAGGAGACTGTCCAGCTAGGCCTAAGCTTTAAAGCATTAATAAGCCTCTGTCATTATTTATATTGCTGGTGGGTCCAAGAAAGTCCAGAGATACAAAGAGCTTTCTTGGGACTTGCCTATCCCTGAAACAAGGTCATACACACACACACACACACACACACACACACACACACACACACACACACACTTGGCTGCTAGAAATTCAAAAATGCGCCAATTATCAAATGACTTTCTTGTCCGTCAGTCAAAAGACCAGACATGACAAGGTTAGACCCCATCACATAGGCTTCCCTTGGCTAATGGTCCACTTCTGGGCCTTGGGGAGCTCAAGCTGTCACCATCAACTCTCACCAGTGGGAGAGAGGCCTGGGAACACTGGGCAGACCTCACGCTATTCCTCTTGATCACCCTCCCTTGCTCTATGTGTCCAAGCTGCTAGTCAGGCGCATAGGAAAACTGGTCCTGTAGTACAGAATAGCCACAAGCTCTAGATGCTTTCCTGGGACTCTGACTTCCTCTCATTACACATGTCTGTGTACATACAAGCACACACATATACACACCAGCATGTATGTGTATAAGTTTGCACATTGTGCCTACACGCATGAAGACAGGCACATATGAAAACACTAGCATGCATATATATATATATATATATATATATATATGCACATGTATTCACATTTATGCACATAGCACACATCTGCAAGTACATAAGCACCAGCATGAAGGTATACATACTTGTGTGTGCACAGTCAAGAAAGCACATGTGACTGTGTGCACACATCTAAGAGCAAACTCATGCTCACATCTCCAATCCCATCACCCACATGAGGGAGGCTCCTAGAGAGCGGGGCTGCCCGGGATACTGTAGGATACTTGGGGTACTTGGTGGCAAGCCTTCAAGAGGAGGAAGGAAGAGCTTCCTGGCTTGGAAGCAGCACCTCCAGGCCATCCAACTCAAGGCCGCGGCCACCCCGAGAAATGAGGGGTTTGCTTCTCAGAACTTTCTGTCTAATTGGTGTGCCTTCATCCCTGCCTCCTCGTGGGAACCTCTTCGGGGTAGAGTCCTCTCTCTCTCACACCAGAGCTGGCTTCCAAACTCTCCCTGCATGTGCTGACCACCCTGATATGAGTTGATCAACCTCAGGCTTTGCTGTCCGTCTGTAATTCAGCATCCAAAATACAGTTCCCCTCTGTGCCTGTCCTGCCCCCACTAATGCTTTAAGATCTTGTGCGTTGTAGGAATTTAACAAACACTATTACACTGAGAACTGAACAAGAACACACACTCTCTTCACACAATCTACATGGCTGCTGCTGACCAGGGCAATGTGAGGGCAAGGGGCTCACTCACTGGCCCATGCCCAGCCTTACCCAGCCTGCAGAGCAGCCACGATGCAGGGAACACTTCCAGGTATAAAGACAAACACCACTGTGACCCTGTAGACTTCAGCCAAACAGAAAGGCTTTTGACAGAGCCACACTGGGCCTCCACCCTCCTCTCTTCTCAGCTGCCTGTCCCTCCCCTGACCCAGCCCCACACCTCATCAGAAGATCTCCAGTTCCCAGTTTATTGACACAGCAGCCAAGGTCCCTCCAGTCACAGTGGAGAGTGACCCAAAACCAAGATCCCCTGCTCTGTTCAGTGCCTTGTCTGCTACACCCCACTGGCTTTGCTATCAGGAATCCAGGGACTGACATTTTGCTTGCACAGGTGACTCTCAGAAAGCCACCCCATCCTTTGTCCCTTAATCTCTCTGACTCTACAAAGCTGCACTGTAGAAGCAAGGAGGTAGTCTCCACCTGGAGCTACACAGAAAGGAGGCTCTGGGGTCAAACCCTTTGAGATGCCCAAGCCTCACTCACTTCCCACAGGAGGTATCGCCAGCCCGTGGAGACATGTGAATTATTCACATCCTCCTGCAGTTTGCAGGCTCTGTGTCCATGACGTCAGGTCTGACGGCCCCATTTCCTTCCCCACCACCTGCCTTGCAGCTCAGCCCTGACCTCCACAACACCCATGATGGTTAATTAAACAGTTGGCAGGTTGCCCATCTGGATGTCAGATGATAATTGTGCAAGCAGACCTGACATAATTCAGGTCTAATACAAGAAAATGGATTTGACTTTGGGTGCCACCTTACCTACTCCTTGAGGACTTGAACCCAACAGGGAGCTGTCCTGTGTGTGCCAGAGTACAGCCCACACTCCTACCACCTCCTGTGATCTACTTGGCCAGTGTCAATGAGTGTGGCCAGAGAGGACCGAGTTACGACTTGTGAAATTTAGCTTGCTCTGAGGAAGATGTCTAGGGCTCGGATGGGCATCTGCAGAGGGCTTCAGTGACATAGCAGGTGTCCCCTTCTGGGATCAGAATCACAGACCCCACCTGCCTTGGGGATCCTAGCAGCCTGAAGATCTCACCAGTAGAGACATAAGAACGATCCAGACTCAGGACCCACGTCTGTCTCCCCACCCCCTCCTTACTCTGACTGGACCCCAGCAGCTGTTTCCATGAAATAAACACTTCACTTAAAGCAAGTGCCCGGCTGGCACCGAGTGGCACAGCCCGCCAACAGCCTGAATCCCAGCTTGGCAGCCAGGAAGAACAGGATCTTCTCAAATAAAGCCATGTTTGTTTTTAATTATTGAATTAACTACCGACATCTTTGCTTAACTCGCCGAGCTCCAGGGGAAATTAGCACGGAAACGAGTTATGGAGACTGAGGGTCTGGGTTCTCCATGGAGTTTCCTCACCACCTGGCCTGTGCTAGGCCCTCACAGCGATCCTGCGGCTCCAGTTAGCATAGTCTGAGCATCCACTATCTGAGGAGGCTACAGGGTCAGCCCTGCCACAACTGGGCAAGATGGGCTCTCAGGGCACCCGCAGGAAACTCAGCTCTGACTGGTCCTGCTGAGACAGACCCTATGTTGACTACAGAGCCGTAGGGACGCAGCCTGAGCTGCCTGAGCCCTTAGTGAGAATTTGGACCCTCCCATCCCAGTCCTTCCAGTCAGGAATGCCACACACTGATGCCCATCTCACATTGCCTGGACATTCCCATCGGACAGAACATGAATGACCAGATCTCCTCCCTGTGAAACAGACCCCCAAGTATCACCCCAAGCCATCTGCTTTGGGAGGACACCATCTGGCAGGAGCCTTGATGAGGGGTCACTAGCTCCCTAATAGGCATTTGCCTGCCTACACAGGGACTGAAGGATATTGAGGGATATGTCCTTGCTTCACCAGAAGCAGTCAGTCCCTCCAAGACACAAGGGCAAGGAGGGGCAGCCTTACCCTGGGATACCAAAATATCATGAAGGCCAAGTCAGGGATGTATGGCTGATCTAGGGTCTCCTGGGGATCTCAGGGACCCAGAAATAGACTGGGTGCCTGTAGCCAGGACTTGAGGACCCATGGGAGAAGAGGAGAGCCTAGGCTTGAGTCTTTCCATGGAAGCAGACAGCCCAGAGGAGACCAGCAACGACCTGGAGATATCTGAAGCAAGAGAAATGAATGAAAGAGGAGCTCCGAGGGCAAGACTGGTGTCTGGGTCAAAGGGTATGGATAATGACTGACCCTCAGAACATGGAGGATATAGTGAATGATCTTGGGGTCGAACCTCTTGCTATACTCAGCCTCACAGGCTGGCCTAACCTGGTTTGCCATCACCTAATGTGTTGTCCCATGGGCTAGGGGGGTGGCTCAGTCAGTAAAGTACTTGCCTGGCAAACATGAGGTCCTGAGTTCAATCCCTCAGACCCACATAAGAAAGCTAGATGTGGAGATGTGTGTGCGATCTCAGTGCGGGGAGGCAGAGCCCTCGGGCTTGCTGCCCACCGAAGCTACAATACCTGGTAAGTGCCCAGATGGATAGCGCCCAAGGCATGGCACTCAAAGATGTCCTCCTCTCTCTCTCTCTCTCTCTCTCTCTCTCTCTCTCTCTCTCTCTCTCTCTCTCTCTCTCTCTCTCTCTCTTTCTCTCTCTCTCTCTCTCTCTCTCTCTCTCTCTCTCTCTCTCTCTCACACACACACACACACACACACACCACTATTTCATGATATAGCCCTGTGTTCAGGGCCTGGGTTGGACACTTTCAGTAGGCCAGGGGGAAAGAGTGGATCTCATGAGGTCCAGAAATGGCAGCCTTGCCAGACAGTGCCCCAGAGGGGGCCTACTGCACCATGGTTCAGTGCAGGAGGGTTCTCCCTGGGCATCTGGCCCACTGGAGCAAAAGCTCACCTGAGAGATGGCCACTGGCCAGCAAGCAATAGGTTAGATACTTGGGCCCATAGCATGTCTGGTGCCCCATGGGGGTGCCCTGAAAACTGTCTCCACTGTGTCACCACTGCATATACATGAGTACACACACACACACACACACACACACAAAGGCATGCACACATATGCACCCATCTCATATTCACAGGCATGCATACACATCCATCCATTATACACTGGTGTGCACATTTATGTACCCATTACATATACTGCCATACATGTACTTGCATCCATCACATGCACCCACATGGATGTCTGCACATAGAAGCATGTACCATACATATGTACACATGCCGCACATGCATGTACATCTTGCACATGTCACATAGCACATTCATATGTTTGTGTGTGCACCAGAGTACAAGCAAGCCATACATGTATCCATACATGCACATGCCTCTGCACACACATGTCCTCACGCACATACCTCCCACACATGCATAGAGTAGATACACATAGACATATCACATATCCGGCACATACACACAGTCTTGTACAGTTACATAGGCCATGTGCACACTTGGTTCTCTGAGGCATTACTCTCCTCTCCTGCTGGCCGCCCAGTTCATTCACCTGTGGAGGAAAAACGAGTCCTGATTAAGACGTCTTGATGGGATGCGACGTCGCCACTCCCATGGCTCTTCAACAGTGCCCTGGAGTTCCACAAGGCTTTAGTATTCTGTGTGCTCTGCTCCCTGCACACCCGCGCTCCCCAGCCGAGGCCCATCCTTTTCATCCCTAATAGCATTGCTCACATTCTCGCAGAGGGGTGGCAGCAGCCGCTGTCCTTCTGAGGCGGAGGTTTTTACAAGAATGGATGCAAACACCAGGCCTGAGCATCTACAGCCCAGACCTGAGGTAATTGCTGGGGACCCCACGGCTTTTATCATGGAGGGTGAGCAGCGCACCTCCCACTTCCAGGACACTGTCCAAAAGGAGGCATCTTGACTGCCCAGCACAGGGTTGTTCAGAGTTTCCTTCCTCATTACACTGCTCTTTGCGGTGCTTTCACCCATCTTGGTCTCTTTATGGTCACGGGATTATAATAAGGCCTTCCAGGGTCTGCATGCTGACCCTCCCATTCCTGTGCTTGCCTCAGGGAGGGCAAGTCTGGAGCAAGGGAGGTCTCCAGGTGTCAGAGGTCACCCAGAGCTGGCCTCTCCAAGGCCTGGCAGGATCCAGGTGTCCATCACTCTCTCTCCTGAACCGGGCCTTGTTTTCCTGTTGAGAAGCCACCCTTGCTCGTGAGGACAGATCCAGTCTTGAGAGCAGTACATTATCCAGGACGATGAGGAAGATCCCCCTCGTCCAAGACACGAGGTTGGGCCCCAAATTACAGAAGACTCCCCGCAGGTTCACTCAGCTGTCCCACCTGTCCCCACTGCTCAGCCCGTGTTCCAAACCGAATCTTCCACTCCTGCTGAGGAATTACTCACATAGCCTTGGCCATGGCTTGTCTTTTCCTCCCTGCTCTGAGCTCTGGAAAATTTTTCTTCAATATATGAATAATGTATTGAAAACTCAGGCAGAGCAATCACAGGCCATGAATAATTGCAAGGTACAGGCACATTAGTTAGCTGTACAATCCACTTACAGACCAAACCAACCATCTTATTAACAGCAAGGCCCTGCAGAAGACTGGCTAGTCCAGGCCTGGCTCAGCTGGGGCCTCTGTTCTCAGACTCAAGGGTACTTGAAGAAACCCATTCTGTGCAGCTGAGAGCCCCAGGCTGGGAGCCAGTCTGATGCTGTGCGTAGCACCCACAAAGCTCAGTTCCACCCTGTTTGTTAATTAACAAAGAATTGAAATTAGCAAGCGCGTGCTGCACAGCTCCACCAGGCATTCCAATGCACTCTGGGAGATGCTCCACTTAGAGCTAGCTTTGCTCTCCTCCCAGAGAACATGGTGGCAGAGTCAACTTGGTGATGTCCGGGGAAGTTGTTTGCTAAGGAAAAGTCCACCTTGACCCAGAGCCCTTCCTTAAAGAATGCCCTTCAACAGTCCCAGCAGGACTCAAAGTGGCTGTGGGTGCCTCATCACAGCTCTGCTCCTCTGATTCAAGGTGGGGGTGGGGGTGGGGACAGGAGCAGTGGCTTCAGCAGATTCAGTAGCTCTTACGTTGCCTTCTGTGGACAAGCCTGTCACTAAGCATCAATCATCCTAATTCCCAAGTAGTTTTTGTTGTTGTTGTTGTTGTTGTTGTTGATGATGATGATAATGTTGTTGATGATGATGATGATGATGTTGTTGTTGTTGTTGTTGATGATGATGATAATGTTGTTGTTGATGATGATGATGATGTTGATGTTGTTGTTGTTTTGCACCAGTCACCTTGTTCATGATGAGTGTGTCCCCAGAGGCTGTCATCCACAATCCCCATTTACCTAGGAAACAGCTAGACTGGGGTTGCACCAGCCTTCCAGGATGCCAGGCTAGAGAGAGAAGCAGAAATGAGACACCCCGTACCTCAGCGCATGTCCTTAACCTGCCATGATCCTGTAGTTTAGCACCATGGAGATCAGTGGGGCACGTGGACCCTCTAAGTGGGAGAGAGAGCAAATGAGAGAGAGAACCAGTAAGGATGCAGTTTGCCTGCAGGAATGTCCTGGATTCTTTGGTCATTTCACTCTAGTATCTGTTCTGGGACCCACACTGCAGTAGAGGGTTGGCAAGGCAGACATTAGTTGCAGACAGATGATGTCATCAGATGATGTCCTAGGGCGTGCCAGTGGAGGCCTAGGCCAGGTGAGGACTAGGTGCCAAGCTATCTGTGAGTCCACCTTGGCACATGGACCTTGCCTTGAGGCACCCAGGGCACAAGGATAGGTTCTTCCCCCTTGGAAGTGACCGTGTTCCAGCATGCGAGGCAGCCCCTGGATCAGCCTAATGTCACCAGGATACCCATGCCACCAAGCCAAAGAATCAAAGAGTCCTGACATAATTGCAGGCAAACTGCTGCTCTTTCTCTCTCTCTCTCTCTCTCTCTCTCTCTCTCTCTCTCTCTCTCTCTCTCTCTCTCTCTCTCTCTCTCTCTCCCAGCTTAGAGGGTCCACTTGCCCCACTGATCAGCATGTCCCTAAACTACAGGTTCAAGGTGGTGGACATGGGGTCACCCGTGGCTGCACAAAGTGCCCATCCCAGGAGGAAGTGAACTGCCTTCTCTCCTGAGGAGGCCTGCGCAAGGCCTGGCCAAGCTCACTTCACCATGGAAATATCTTAAAAGCTTTGGCTTTCTCTCTGGGTCAATGTTCTCTCAACAAAATATTATAATTAAGCTTTGAAAGCCTGGGCTGTGGCCTGTGCCCTGCGCCCGCCAGCAGGACCATATCACAAGCTTAAATTTTTAAAGAGATGCTGGAAAGATCACTCAGCTCCATAGCACGGAGAAGGAAGGACATCTGAAGGTCCATGATGCTGGGGCCGGGGGTGAGCCAGCAGGGACCTCAGTGTGGCCCCAGCAACAGCTGGAAGACGTCAACCACAGTGGCAGTAGTAATATAGGAAATGGCCCCAGAATGAGTCCATTTCACAGATAGGGAAAGAAAGACACAAGAAAGCTGCAAAGGGAGGTTGTTGAAAGCATGGACTCAACCTGCTGTGTGATAGACCTGGTGCTGGTCATTTTCCCATCTATCAGATGTTACATTTCCAACAAAGTCACAGCTATGGGGTCAGGGGCCAAGAAACACCAGCAAAAGGCCTGGTAGAAGACACCATAGGCCCCATGGTAGCAGGCTTTGCCATACACAGGCAAGCAGAGTAAGACCTGCCCCCCCCCCCAGCATGCCAGACACCACTGTCTTAAGCCTCTGGCCATACTTCTTACTGCCTGACCCTAAATGACCGCCAGTAAACTGCTGGCAGAAGTCCTTCACCTGGCAGGGCACACGCAGAGGCTGAGATGGCATCCGTTTGTAAGATTCAATCTGTTTGGTCTCAGAGAAATAAACAACTCCCGCAACCTTCAGTGCTGGGCGGCACATTGTCACCCAGTGAGAGTCGCCTTAGCTCACACCCAGACATGGGAAATAATCAGACACTGATGCCTGGCCAGCCCCAGGCTCCACAGGCCCTGAGTCTGACCTGGTTCTCCTCCCTCTTGAGGACTGAGGCTGCTGCTCTATACCCGAGCCATGGATGTGGAAGCCTCTCAAGGCCTCCTCCCCGCTGCCAGCCCCAGCGCTTTGTGCTCAGTCACTGAGCGTCAACAGGATGTTCTGTTGGGCACAAAAGCTCTCATGGCTCTGGGTGACTTCAAAGAGGGCTTTGCAGTTGTGCTATTGGCCTAGAAAATTGTATTTCCCATTACTGGGGTGAAAGGCCCTCTCTTTGCCACATTAGCCACTGAGAAATAAAATCCAAAAATCAATGCTCAGATTCCGCTGTGTTTCTTGGTGGAGGTAAAAGAAGAAACTGTTTTCATCACGAGACAGGCTGCGGTTGCATATATTTCAACAGTTTCTTCCTTTCTGCATAATTCTGCCATCAGTATTAACGTCTGCCAGAATATGTGTACAACCACATCTCTCAAGTGCCCATCACGTGCCAACCAGAGCTCCTATCATGTGCTGGTCAGAGCACCTATTATGTGCTGGTCAGAGTTTAGAACTGGGATCCTGCTCCATTACGACCAGCAGCAGGAGAAGGGCCAGGATAGCTTCCAGGAAAGCAGATATGCCCAGGTGGAGGGAGGGTGCAGCAAGGGGTGTGGGGCACAGACACACTGGAGCTAGGCAGTGAGGGCTGCTGCCCAGGCAAAAGCTGGGGCAAGGGCAGCAGTGGACAGAGCAAGCCTCATAGACAGCACGAGTCACCAAGCCGGGCACTCCAAGCACCTGGGATTCCTCGGAGCTTCCAAACAGTCTCTTTTATTTGCTATACCCACACTTGAGCCGGACTCTGTTGGTTTAAAATGTGGGCTATGTGCTTTGAGAATTCCTCTTCTGGGGAGACATGACTAATGTCTATCTTGTCCTTATGAGATCTCAATGACAAGCAAAAGTATGATTCCCCCAAATTTGACCTGGAAAACCAATGATTTACTGGGCCTACTTATAAATAATGGTGAGGGGTTGCCTACAGGAGTATGGGTGACCCCAAAAATGTCACACTAGGAAGTCTTCAGCCAGCTTCCCTAAAGCCACAGAGGTATAACCCCCCCTCAGTTATCTCTGCTCAGCCTACACATTGAGAACATCCTGACATCAGCCCCAGTCCTCCTGACATCACCCCCAGGGCCAGCTGCAGTCAGGGCAGAATTGCCCACAAACAGCTGCTAGGTGCAGGAAGGAGTCACTGAAATCTTAAGTGAAGGTTCAATGACCCCCCAAATCCCCTCTTTCTCTCAGAGAACATCAACTACCAACAGGCCAGTCCACAATTGTCTCTCACAAACAGGACAGCTGTTGTCTGATGAAGATGACGGCTGTTTCCCTAGAAGGACCACGATCGACAACACTCTGGAACCCTGAACCAGCACTTATTTTCTTGACTCTTTCTTTGAATCAAACCTGGGCACTCATTTTAAGAATCAGCATCTAAGAAACCGCTTGCTAAAGTCATGAGCACAACACATCTGAACAGCAACGGGAGACCCCAGTGGGCCCAAACCCATATGAACTGCCATAGGTAGCCCCTGCGGGGCCCGCTAGATTCTGCAGTCATGAGTTGACACTGTCCATGCGAACCTGAGAACCTCTGGCCACCTGCCAACTGTTGGGAAGTTCCTGGAAGAAAGGAACAGTCACTGTCACTTGGATAAACACTTGAGAAAATCAGCTCAAATGTGGAGAGGCTTATCTTGGCTCAGGCCTCAGGGGATTCAGTCCTGAGTTACTCAGCTCCGTTCCTCCTGCATCCTCAGTGAGGAGCAATGGTGGAATGCTTTTTGGTGGACAGGAGACAGAGACAGAAAGGGGCTGGGGGCAAGATACATCCTTCAAAGTGACATCTCCAGTGGCTTACTTCCAACCAGGCTCCTCCCTGTAAGAGCCCACCCACCAAGGATCATCCCATCAATTGAGTTAATACCCTGGTGATCCAATTGCCTCTCAGTCACACTATCAGATGGAGATCAAGCCCTTCAACACAGAGCCTTTATGGGAAACTGAAAATGTCTTCAAATAACCAGCACAGAGATAGGCCATCTTCCAAAAGGCCATTGCCCAGCCTGCACACGCATCTCGGTGTTTGTTAGAGGGGAAGGACCATGTGGAAGGAACATGTGTAACTCTACGACAAGTCCAGGTGGTCTCAGTACCCACTTCACAGATCAGGAAGCTGAGGGTCAGAAAGGTGAGCCATTGAGGAAGGCAAGGACAGCTTGAGACTTCCTGTGGTGGCTACAGTGTATCTGCTGGGGAGTGTGCAAGCGACAGGCACCGTGAAGTGAGCAATGACAAAGCCAGGTGGCATCCAGCCACTTCCTCTAAGATAGAGGCATCCAGAAGACTCGGATTTACCTCTCTAAGATACACATAGAGCCTTGGGAGTCCAGAGAAACTGTACCCTTGAGTGACAGCTGGTGGTATCTGTTCCTTGTGCAGGTGACAGAATAGCATTTCCAGGGTCAGGGTCACAATTAATAGCATATTGAGACAGAAGGTCTGCCCCCAACACCGGTTCTTTACCATCCCATGTGTGCTTCCTGGCCAAACGTTACAAATGCCACAACTCTTCTTGTGGGGAGGCACTGGAAGCCCAGTAGACTACTAAGGGACTCATGGATTCTGCAAGCTGTGGTGGGACTTGTGGCTAGTGTCACCCTTGGGTTTGTCTATAGGAAGGGAAAAAGGAATGGAGTTGGTAGCAGCAAGCATGACTCCAGCTTCACATCTGAGGCTCTGAGCTGTGTGACCATCACACCCTGTGATCTGGCAGCATGGTCAGACCACATGAGCCTTCAGTGTGGGCAATATCAGCTGCCAGTGGTGCCTGTGTGCCTGTAACAAGTCCCTCAGCTTCTACTTCCTTTCCTATGGAAGAAAGACTATGGTAATCTCTCCAAAAGACTAGAGACAGTGACGGACATGGATGGTCTGGATAGAATGTGACAGGTATGTCCAGTAGGATCTGCCACTGCCAGGTCACAGAACAGAAGGCTGGCGCAGAGCTGGGGTCACACAGCTAGAAGCAGCTTCCAGTTCTATATGGAAGATGGCTGCCTTAGCTACAGTCCCTGCTCTGTTCTCTCAGTGAGTCTGAGACCCAGGCCCTGAGCACCTAGGTCAGGGCTATCCAAAAGAAGCCTCTAGACTAATGCATCAGAGCCCTGCTGTTCAGCAGAAATTCCCACACTGATGCAGAGATTTGAGATCACCAGTGCTTGTCATAGATAAGTAACTCTTTGAATGTCACTAGTGTATGCTGAGTTTCATACTGAATTGAACCTGATCCTTTTTAGGTTTAAGAAGGGCCAGGCAGACCTAGTGACCATGCCAGAGTGTCTACTGTCAGCACTATTACATGTTGGTGAGCAGTGTGCAAAGGCTTTCCAAAGACTGTTGGTGGGCAGCTGGACATAAGCAATGGACGGCTCAGCAAGCCCGTGAGAGCAGTAACCGGCTCGGGTGTCTCCTGGCGGGCATCCATCAGTCTCCATGGGTTGGCCCTGCCTGGACCTCAAGAGACTGTGGGCACAGCCTGATTGGGTCACCAGTGGGAAGCAGCACAAGCTGGGTGCTATGTACAGGACAAGGCGGGGACTCTAAGAGCCATATGCTGAGTTCTAACTTTGTCGCTCACTGAACTGTGTCCCTCTGCACAGCAAAGGTGGCTAGTCACAAGCCTCACTTTAAAGTTTTGAGGACTAATTGGTCTTTGAAGGGAGGGAGGACCAATTGATTTGCAGCTCATTCTCAGCCCCCCCCACCCCCCATTGCTCTTCAAGTCAGTCGCAAAGTAGCCTCACCAAAGTCCAACTCAGGTTCCTGCAGGCCTGGAAGAGAAGTGGCCATGGCAGGCACAGCAGGGCCACCTGCCACGCCTCCCATTCTGTTAAACAGCCCCCTGGAGCCTGGAGACCCCAGAAAGATTATGCTGAATACTGGCTTTCTGAGCATCCAGGGCAGGAGGAGAGGAGGTTGCCATGGAAACAGCATCTGGTCTATTCACTGGAGTTTTAGAGGCGAGCAAACAGATAACAAAATACAACGGAGCCCAAATGTAGTGCCTCCTTCACTTACTGTGATGAGCGAGGCTGCCGGGTGGAGGGGAGGTGTTAGAACTCACGGAGACCATCCACTCAGGATTTGTGGACGGCTGCTCGATACTCCACTCACTCAGCTGGATTCTGACTGTTTTATTGCCAAAAGGCAACATCAGACACTTGGCAGCAGGACAAACAGAACAGCAAAGCCAGGCACAGACGCTTCCATACCCCAAGAGACCTCAGGCAGGGTGGTGTAGCTTTTGGCGCCCAGAGCTCTGGGTCTGTAATGAAGAAGGAAGTATTCCCCTGCTCCCCAGACTTCTCATCTTTCTATAGAGTTCCTTGGTAGGGAGCAAGTCCCAAGTTTGCAACCCTGGTTGAACACAATAGAGGAAGATCCAAAATATAAATACACTCATATGTGACATGCGTACCTAGTATGTGTGCCCACATATGCACACACAATAGCATTTGTTCACAAGCGTTCAGCTAAGCCCTCCCCATTGAGCCACACTCTCTGTGACTAACATCTAGCATGAGAATTGAAACACACATCAAGAGCAAGAGAGGAACCAGGTGCTTCGGTGATGAAGAAGTCTTAAAATACAGAGGTGGGGACAAGATCACACTAAAGGCAGAACCCCTCTCTGACATCAATCCCAAGTAGGCTTCCTGAAAGAGGAGACATCTAAGCGGAACTCTGCCAATGCCTCAACCTTGTCAAGATGGAACACCAGGGCCCCAATCCAAGGACCTCACTTATATTCAGTGACTACCAAAGGGCACAGGGATGGCATCATGGGGATATAGACAGGGCCACAGGTACACACACACACACACACACACACACAGCTGCTGTAGAGGCATTACCTGGGTTACAGAGAGTCTCACTTCTGAAACCCAATTAATAAACATCAAGCCGGTCTGGCAGTAGTCCCACAAGCAGCTGGAAGGTGTCTTGCTGTTCCTGGCTTAGGTCTACAGAACAAAGACAGGAACTGTTCTTCTTGGTAGTGCCATTATCCACTAGGCTGCACCCTCTGGCAGCTGCGTGGCAGGCCACAGCACATCTACAAAGCAGAGGGGCTGAGGCCTCAGACAAGCACTTGCTTATCCCATTGTTTTGTGTCTGTGACCTGGAAGAGATAGATGTCTGTGATCAGCCTCATTCTCAACTAGATGCAGCCACTGACTTGCTACACGGTCCTCTTTCCTGTGTGCATTGTGCAGTTGGAACAAGGCAGAGTCCAGGGCTCACCTGTCCCATCTGCCTGCCAGGACCGCCCAAGACCCCAGGCCACAGTTCATCACAGACAGATTCGGGAATCTCAAGACCGAGGGTGCACAAATAGGTCCTGTTCGCAGGCAACAACCAGCGTCAGCAGCAAAGGCATGCCCTCCAGAGTTGTTTACCTCCCTCTAATTAGGACTAATTTATCAACTCCGAAAGAGATGGGAAATGATGGCGGTGTGGAACAACGGCCTCATCAGGGCCGCGTTGCTGTATTTAATTTGGAATTAAAGTGTTTGTCATTCGAGGCGGGTGTGAGAGCCTCATGAAAGATTGTTTGTTCTCCTCCATGAGGCGACTGGTCGCTTGGTGATATGTGATGGGTGCTTACTGATTATGGAGCCCACTGACCAGCACATCGGGCCTGTGAATGCAAGCAAGCTCTATTCTGCACACAGAAGTGCAAACAGTGCAAACAGTGAACAGAAGTGCAAAGTGTGTCCAGCCCAGACCTCCCGGGAGTAATCAGAGCCCACGGGGTCTGGAGATGCCTGGACCGAGGACATCCTGTCTGGCAGCATCTGAGTGACTTGCCAGGCACAGTCCTTGGTGAACTCACTCTCCTCCACCAATGGAAAAACAGAGGTTCTGAGAGAGCATGTGACCTTCAGAGCTGACTGACAACGTTGGGGTGGCCATATTAGCAGCATCAGAGTGTAATCCCAGAAGCCTCTTCTATGAAGGCCTTGAGGAAGTTCATTAACTGTCAGCCCAGGGGAGCCCTGGCCAGCCAAAGAGACCTCAGCAAGTGTGGCCTGTGGCCAGGAAGGGAGTCCATCTCAGCTTCCACCAATAAAAAGGCTGTACGCACATACAACCTGGGGATGGTGTTATGAACCCCATGAAGGGTCCAGTGACCACTTCTCTCGATTTTATTTCCAGGTCTGCAGAGATGGCGGGGGTGGTTGGGTGCTTTCTACTCTTCAAAGAACTCAAGTTCAGTTTCCAGTGTCCACATCGAACAGCTCACAGTGACAGCTCCTTGTCACTCCAGTTACAAGGGTTCTGATACTCTCTTTTGGCCTCCACAGGAACCCACACACATGTGACACACACTCTCATGTATGCTTTTACAATTTTTTAAATTATACTTCCCAAATTTTCAGAGCATAGACACTTGAGGGTGTGAGAATTTAAAATTAGCCTGGGCACATACCTGTTCTCTGTCACATGTGCGTGCATGTGTGTGCACACACACACACACACACACACACACACACGAGAGAGAGAGAGAGAGAGAGAGAGAGAGAGAGAGAGAGAGAGAGACAGAGACAGAGAGAGAGAGACAGAGAGAGAGAGTTCTTTTACAAGGCCAGGGCTTTCCATAGATGGCTTCTAGCCCCAAAGCCCCCTAACGTGTAACTGCCCAGCACTGCTTCCAAGCTTGTTCCCCCTCATTGGAAGTCATCAACCTGGAGACAGCTAGCATGTAGACTTGTCAACTCCAGGCTCAGGGTAAGTCTGCTCTGAGCACTGGCAAGGCACCTCACAGCACAGGCAGATTGTGGGTCCAGCCCATGTGTGGCAACCATGTATGGCCCACCTAGCAGGGGACATTTTGTCTTCCAAGGCTCGGTGCTGCAGTTCCAACTGTTTCCTTTTCTGATGATGCTGTTGAAAGTTTGTCATAGCTCCTCACACAGAGCCTAAGGTCAAGAATTCTCAGCCTGGGCAATTGGCAACTCTTTACACAAAATGGCCGCCTGACCCTAACCCCTAAATGGTACACATGCCCAGATATGGGTTCTGTTACTGGGCTTACAGTCTAAATGAGCTGAATTGAGGGGATTGGCCCTGCTTTGTCTCACATGAATTTACTCTGTTCAGGAGGTAAGAGCACTTGCTGTTCTTTCCAAGGACCCAGGTTTGGTTCCCAGCACCAACATGGGGGCTCACAACTATCTGAGGTGAACATGCATACACGCAGGCAAAACACATACATATAGATGTCAAAATTTTAAACTATGTTTAAGATTTTAAAAAAAATTCTAATAACTCTCCATTGTATATTGTTGAAATCCCCAGGCCTACAGCTGGCCCATATGAGGTTGGGTGGGAGGCGGGAGACATGATAGGAGTCCCTCACTCCTCACCAGTGCAAGTCTCTACCCATCACATGCAGGCCCACTCCTCCCAATGTCTTCCTGTATCCACTGTGCTCCTTGTTTGTCTGGCCTTTG
The DNA here is from genome assembly GCF_947179515.1 of Apodemus sylvaticus. Lineage (NCBI taxonomy): Eukaryota > Metazoa > Chordata > Mammalia > Rodentia > Muridae > Apodemus > Apodemus sylvaticus. The sequence goes on from NC_067476.1 coordinate 7,411,948, forward strand.
AAATAGACACACACTCCAAGGGCCATGATGATGGCAAGTTGCCTCTGAAGGTAGATGGATAGAGGGATGGATGAGTGGATTAAAATGGATAATGGAAGGGTGGTGGATGGATGGTGAATTAAAGTATACAAGTTGTTCCTTTTTTAAATAAAGTTATAAATGACTTACATTTATATTTGAAACAAAAAACAAAAACAAAAATGTATACAAGTTGATGGAAAGATGGATGGATGGATGGATGGATGGATGGATGGATGGATGGATGCATGGATGGATGGGTGGGTGGGTGGGTGGATAGGTGAATGAGTGGATAGGTGGGTGGATGAGTAGATGAATGGATAGGTTGGTGGATGGATGGGTGGGTGGATGAGTGGGTGGTTAATAAATGCATGGCAAGTAGATAGTAGATAGATGAGTGGCAGGTGGATGGTGATGAAAAGTTGAGATGAATGGTGTGTGAATGGAAATAATGGACGATGGACAAATGTTGGATGGGCGGGTGGGTGGATGGAGAGATAGAAATTTGGGTGGATGATGGTTAAATGAATGACATGTAGATAGTGAGTGGATGAAAATTAAATGGACGACAGATGGATGGATGGATGGATGGATGGATGGATGGATGGATGGATGGATGGATGGAAGGATGGGTGGATAGATGAATGGATGGATACATTCATTTTGTTTGGATGGATGGACGATGGATGGATGGAAGGAAGGATGTTTGGATGCCACAGAACAAAGGCCTGCTCTAACGTATGCCACAGGCAGTTTGTCTGCCCCCTACCCAACCAGGTCTGCTTCCCTTAAACTGAGTGAAAAAGGCCTGTCCTTATGATGATCATGTTTCAGGGCAAGGGCTCCCACAACCTTGAGAGGGGTTCTTCTGAGTGACAGAGGACACACGTCTACAGTTGGAAGCCATTTTAGTAAGGCTTAGGAGAGGAAGGTCAGGTAGAGGAACAGATGCTCCTGGTGGTGTGAAGGGGGATCAGCATCTTGAGGCCTAGAGTCACCCTGAGCCACACCTCATGCAACCGAGGCCTTGCTGGAGCATGCTCAGTGAGGTGGTTGTGTGGAGTCAGCCTGTAGACATCATGCTCCTAGCTGGGAAATCAGCAGGTCCTTATATCCTGCTTGAGGGTCACAGGATGAGACCCCGATAGCTCAGGGAACAAGTAGGGTGTCTTTCAACTCCAACTTTCTTCCACCATCTTTCTCTCCCATCCCAGAAGGAACTGAGCAGCAAGGGAAATGCTGAGCAGTGAGCTTCTGCGGTGGGATGTGAACCAGCCAAGGAGAGCAGCTTCATCAGTGGTTTTCTGAGCACTGCCACCAATGCAGACCAGACAAAGCCTGGAAGACACATCAAGAGAGCACTGCCCTGAGTGCCTGGGCTGTTCCGGAGGCCACCGTGGATGCCGGCTGGCTCATCGTGAAGAGCTTGCTGCGTTAAATGCCTAAACTGTTTCTGGTTTTATTTTGTTTTATGAAAAAGAACAGAACACAGGTCATAAATATTTGGACTCTGGTGGGAGAGGGAATGTGTTGGGAAAATGCAAGCCAAGAGAAATAGAGGGTTGACAAGAACAGCAAGAAGAAACATGGCGCCAGGCATGAATCTGGCCAAGGGGGTTGCTGCTGTTTATGTGGGATTTTTTAAAAATTATGTATCTGTTTTTGTTAGTGTTTCTGTTGCTGTCATAAAACTCCATGACAAAAAAAATAAGTTGGGAAATAAAAGTTTCTTTCATCTTACAGTTCCATATCACAGTCCATCATTCAGAGAAGTCAGGCAGGAACTCAAGGCAGGAGCATGGAGGTTTGTTTATTTTAATGAGACCTCAGGAAACTAGGAGACAGCTCCAGAGTTAAGAGTGTGTGCTGCACTTCCAGAGGGTCCAGCTTCCATTCCCAGCACCCACACTTCTCAGCTTATAACCACCCATAACTCCAGTTCCAGGGGATCCGACACCCTCCCATGGCTCCACCAGAATCCACACACGTGTGTCATACATGCACACAGACATATGCACATGCACATAAATAAAAATGTTTTTAAATTAAAAAAACAGACAGCAGAAACAAAAATAGATAAAGAGGGTTAGACATAACTGTGATGCTTCTGCACAGAAAAGGAAGCCACTGGATCAGTGAAGAGACAATTGAAGATTCGAACAGTGTGTTTGCAAACTTTCCCAACCAGGGGTTAGCACCCAGGTCCATAAGAAACCCCGAACACTGGAAATAAGACCTGGAGGAAAAGTAGAACAAGGAAGCATCGTTAAAAAAAATTATCCACAGTGCCAGCAATTGCATATGCCAGTAAACAGTCTAGTAAAAACGAGACCTAACTCCGTGAAACATAGAGGTGGTGTCTTGAGTGAGAAAGCGCTCCACGGGCTCACTTGTCAGAATACTTGGACACACTTGGTGAAACTGGGGGAAGGATTAGGAGGTGTGGCCTTGTTGGAGGAGGTGTGTCACTGGGAGACAGCTTTGAGGTTTCAAAAGCCAATACCTTTCCTCATGTCTCTTTCTCTCTGACTTGTGCTTGTAGATTTTTTAAATTTCATTTGATATATTTTTTATTTACATTTCAAATGATTTCCCCTTTTCTGGTCCCCCACTCCCCGAAAGTCACATAAGCCCCCTTCCCTCCCCCTATTCTCCCACCCACCCCTTCCCACTTCCCTGTTCTGGTTTTGCCTTATACTGCTACACTGAATCTTTCCAGAACCAGGGGCCACTCTTCCATTCTTCTTGTTCCTCATTTGATATGTAGATTATATTTTGGGTATTCCAGTTTTCCAGGCTAATATCCACTTATTAGTGAGTGCATACCATGATTTATCTTTTGAGACTGGGCTACCTCACTTAGTATGATGTTCTCCAGCTCCATCCATTTGCCTAAGAATTTCATGAATTCATTTTTTCTAATGGCTGAATAGTACTCCATTGTGTATATATACCACATTTTTTTGCATCCATTCTTCTGTTGAGGGATACCTGGGTTCTTTCCAGCTTCTGGCTATTATAAATAGGGCTGCTATGAACATAGTGGAGCATATATCCTTATTACATGCTGGGGAATGTGCTTGTGGATTAGATGTGAGCTTATAGCTACTACCCAAGCCCGGTGCCATGCCAGCTGCCACCCTGCTGCTGGGCTTCCCATCACAATGACCACACACCCTAACCCCTCAGAACTGCGAGCCCCAAGTTAAACGCTTTCTTGTTCAAGTAGCCTTGTCATAGTATTTTGTCACAGCTACAGAACAAAAGACGATGTGCTATTATGACGGTTTGTCTTTGTTGTCAACTGGACAGGATTTGGAGTCACCAGGGAGACACACCTATTTTCAGAGAGGGAATATGGCTTAGCTGAATTTGGACAGAACTGTCTGATTGGCTGGGCTTCTGAATGAAATAAAAAGGGAGGCACAGAGCTCCAGCAACTTCTGCTGTCTGCTTCTTGTTCTTTCCAAATAACCAAATACACTGTCACGGCAGTGTAGACGTTTTGCCTTGGTGTGACATGACCACAACTGTCTTGAAGCTAAATAGCTGTGTTGACTTACAGAAGACCTTGGCCATAGCCAGGACAGTGAAACAGGTAGAATACTAGCTATCAGGCAGGCCTGTGGTTATGGTGACACAGTTTCCCTGTGGAAGGCACAGGCGGCAGTAAGGAATGTTTGCTGAGATCCCACCACACTCCCTACTGCTTCAGCTGCCCAAGGTCTTAAGGTGCTAGTTTACAGTGAGGGGTGATGGGCTGGGGGTGCGCCAGGGAAGCTTTTCCTGAGTAGCCCATGCTGAGAGTAGGACTTGTTATTGTTACTCTTGCCTCTGAGTGACCTATGCGCCTGTGGATAATCTCAGTAACATCATTACTTCACCTAGGTGGGTTGGGATAGGGATCATTCTTTGGACTATTAGTGCCCTCTCTCCAGGATGAGTAGAGTCTATGTATCCCCAGGAAACATTCTGCTACAGTCAAGGCCCAGAGACATGTCTTCTCTGAGCCACGGGACTCCTCCTTTTCACCTTTAAAAGCCCGTCGGTTCTCATTCTTTGGGGACTCATAGCCATTGTGGCGGCTTGAATGGGAACTACCCTCACAGGCTGAGGGTTGTTCCCTGGTGGTGTTGCTCTTTGATTAGGTCATGGGGTAAGTTCAGCTTTGCTGGAGGAATTGCATCCCTGAGATTTCATATCCTCACCCTACTGCCTCTCTCTGTGTCTCTCTGTCTCTCTGTCTCTCTGTCTCTCTCTGTGTCTCTCTATCTCTCTGTCTCTCTCTGTCTGTGTCTGTCTGTCTCTGTCTCTCTGTCTCTCTCTGACTCTGTCTCTCTCTGTCTCTCTCTGACTCTGTCTGTCTCTCTCTCTGTCTCTCTCTGTCTCTCTCTGTCTCCTCTCTGTCTCCCTCTTTGTCTCTCTCTCTCTGTCTCTCTCTCTCTTTCTGTCTCTCTCTCTGTCTCTCTCTCTGGTTCATGACGTGGTTGAAGATGAGATCCCCCATGCGTGTATCCTGCTGACCTACCTTCTCATCACAATGGACTCTCCCTCTGAAACCTTAAAGCCCAAATAAACTCTTTCTTAAGATGCCGTGGGTCATGGTGTTTTATCGCAGCAACATAAAGTAATTTCAAGTTGAGCCTTGCTGTGACTCTGTGTGAAGGAGCCTGTCCCTTGTGTGTACCGCTGGTTTGGGTTCTGGCAAAGCTCTGCTCCAGAAGGTCTGTTTGATCTGCCGTGACAGCTGCCTCTCTGCCCCTCCTTTGATTAGAAGTCACCCACTATTCTCTCCCCACCTCTTGTTCCTGCTTGTCTAAATCTGTGTCTTAGGAGATCTCTCATAAATCGCTGGTGAGGCGTGAGAAATGGCTGAGTATTAATGCTCTTGCCAAGGGCCCTGCTCAAGTTCCGTGGTGACTCACAACTGACATCCTCTTCTGGCCTCCTGGGACACCAGGCACATAGGTGATACACAGACATGCATTCAAGCCAAACACCCACGCACACAAAATAAATACATAAATAAACCATTAAAATTTTTAAGTTGCTGCATTAGTTACTCTTGTTACAATGAGCAAACACCTGGCAAATGAAACTTAAAGGAAAAAGGATTTAATTCTGGCTTATGGTTTAAGAGTTGCGGATGGGGGGCGGCTTACCAGTTATAACCCATGCTGCTCTTGGAGAAGAGCTGAGTTCAGCTCCCAGCACCCACATCAGGCAGCTCACAAAACTCTAGCTCCAAGGGATCCAATCACTTTTGTTGGCCTCCCAGTACCTGCATTGGCATGCACACAACCACACATAGACACACATACACATAGCTAAACAAATCTCAAGGAGGGGACAGTCAGCACATGGGGGAAGGCGTGGCAGAGTTCAAGGTGGCAAGACGGTATGGCTGGGGTTCTTCTGTCCATAACCACAGACCTGCCTGTCAGCTAGCATTCTATCTGTTTCACTGTCCTGGCTATGGCCAAGGTCTTCTATAAGTCAGCACAGCTATTCAGCTTCAAGACAGTTATGGTCATGTTACACCAAGGCAAAACAGCTACACTGCCATGACAGATTGGGGACATTACTATGTCAGCAGAGACATGGGAAATTGAATAGCACAGCTAATCAGTGCACACACTCTTTATAGTGCAAAAGACAATGTTTTTTAAATGGATTCCATGCTGCACTAAAACATGTCTTCAGAAATCTGAGAGCCTTGGCATCCAGGCCCTGGGAGCACAGAGGGAAAACTATGAAGACTCTGCTGGGAGAGCTAGAAGAGCAACCCCAACCCAGGGTTCAAGCCTTGCAGAAGAAATTACAATGTACTTATCCTGGAAGGTAGAAAAGAATACTGCACACTGCTACAAGCACTGCACACATAGGATGCACATACAGATGAAGATATGCACACATACACATAAATAAAAATAAATGAATACGAAGTACTTAAAAAGAATATTATGTGTCAAAACTTGAGAAATGAAGCTAAAACAATATGTATACAAGGAAATTCAAGGTGTTAAACAATTGTTTTGGAAAAGCTGAAAATGTGTGAACTTATCTAAAAATATGCAAGAGAGAAACAGGCTAATATACAAACCCATGAAAATAAATAATAAAGAATGAAGAGAAGAACACAGACAAGCCCTAAGCCAGTTCACTGTGAGAAACTCAAATATCACATTTCAGAAATATTAATCATGAATAAAGAGATATATGACAAATTAAAAATAATAGAGACAAGTAGGGTGGCAGAGGCAGGAGAATTGCCACAAGTTCAAGGTCAGCCTGAGCTACATATTGAGTTCCAGATCGGCTAGAGCTACATGGAGAGCGAGACCTTGTCTCAAAAAAACTCCCCCAATGTTGGTTCTAATGCATTGTCTTAATTCAGCCCCCAAAAGCCACACTTTCATACACCAAGGGTCCCTGCCCCCAGCTGGCTTTGACTGGTGATAAAGAATTGCCACACAGCCAATGGCTGGGCAGGGAGATGGAGGCGGGACTTGTAGATTTCAGGCAAGAAACCTAGGGGTAAGAAGAACAGACAGAATAGCCAGGACGGAGAGTAGAGAAATCAGAATTAAAGGCCCCCCTCCCCCCCCCCCATGCAAGAATCCAGGGAAGCGGCCCAGGAGCCACTCCCCCTCTTAGGTCTGGGGAACCAAAGGTAAAGAGTAGATTTTAAAAATGTTAATTCAGGAATACCAGAGGGGATAGCCTCAGGGAGACTTAGAAGTGCCCAGACATTGAGCTATTTAGGTATATTAAAAATTAAACTGGCTTGTGTGTGTGTGTGTGTGTTTCATTTGTGAGTCCAGAAGAGCACTGACGGGTGGCTAGAAGCTTGATCACCTGCCCTGCGGGAGCAAAAAGTGGTTTTACTATTCACCAGCACACCCCAAGGGCACCATAGATTCTGTGCTACTCTCAAGGGGAATCTGATTTAGGTTCCTTGTACCCACTCTGGACAGCTCACAGTCACCTGGATGGTCCCAGGTCCAGGGAATTCCCCTCTTCTGAAGTACCTGCACACCTGAAGTGTGAAACATACACTCACACACACACACACACAAACACACACACACACACACACGCACGCACACACACACACATATATATATGTATATATATATACATGTGCACCATTAATAAAAAATAAATCAATTAAATCCCCCAAATTAGAAAGCAAACACATTCACATGCGCATCCATAAATTAATGGTTAATAGGAGAATATGGTACAAATGCATAGGCGCTTTATTTTATACATTCAAATTTTTAAATGAATTGACAAATTTCTAGGAAAATGCCTTCTAACACAAAAATAGAAAATATTCCTAGTACTGAATTGAAGTCATAATTTAACATCACCCAGCAGGGAAAAAAACTATCCTCAAAAAATTTCACCCATTAATTCTATAAAACCTCCCACAAAGAATAGTTAGAATTTGTGAAAGTCTGTTTGTCTGCAATGGTTAGAGTTGTCATTTGACAGGACTTAAGGTCACCTAGAAGACACACTGATGTGTGTTTGTGATGATGCTTTCAGAGATTCACTGAGGGGCCGGTTCACCTTCAAAGTGGGTGTCACAGTCTGAGGAAAAGGCAGTGCTGCCTGCTTAACTACTTTCACTGCTTTCTGAGGGAGAGCATTGGTTCTCACCACTGCTGCTGCTACCGCCACCACCATCATCACTATCACTACTACCACCACCACCAACAACAACAACAACACCGCCGCTGCTGCCACCATTACCACCACTACCACTGCCACCACCACCACCATTGCTACAGCCGCCACTGCCACTGCCACCACTACTGCCACCACCTCTAACACTGCCACCACATTCTGCTGACATTAGAACTCCAGCTTCATTGACCTTCCAATGTGGACTCAATGCCAGTGACTCTCCAGGGAGAGTCAGGTCTTCAGTGCCAAACTGGGACCGTTGAGGCATCCTGCTTCATGGACTGAGCAGCTACCAGATTCTCAGTCTCTCCTAAGTGTAGGCAGCCATTCTTGGACTACCTAGACCGTATTGTGTGAGGCAGTCTCATAAATTCCCTTTTATTATACATAAACACAGGAATGTAGATATAGACATATTCATCCCATTGATTCTGTTCCTCTAGAGAGCCTTGTCATCCTAGGTGTGTTGTCAACCTGACACATACTACAGTCACTTGAGAAGGAAGGTCTCAATTTAGGGACTGTCACACTGACCTGTGGGCCTTTCGTGGGGAATTGTCCTCATGGTTAATTGATGTAGGAGATCTCAGCCCACTGTGGGAAGCACCATTCCCTAGGCTAGTGATGCTGGACTCTATAGGAAAGCTCACTGAGTACAATACCATTAGCAAATCGTCAAGCAGCATTCCTCCATGGTTTCTGCTGCACTTCCTTCAGTTCCTGATGGACATAATGCTGGCTGCATGGAATAGCTGGTGGGTCTGCCTCCAGGTTCCAGCCTTCATTCCTTCCCGAGAAGATTGATGGTGACCTGGAATTGTGAACCAAACTCTTTTCCTCCCCTCTGTTGCTTTTGGTCATGGAGCTTGTCACAGAAACATAAATGGAACTAGAAGACCTGCCTGACACATTGGAGATCAGACCGTAAGGAACCCTGCAGAGCTCACTGGAGAGGACAGTGTAGCCTGACACTCACCCTAACAAGGCAGAACAAGAAATAAAAGGAATGACCAATCTCACTCAGCCAATCAGCTCTAGCAACGTGGAAAGAACCATCACCCCATGTCCAAGTTCACTCTCAAAACACATACTAGCTTAACATAGGAAAGTAATGTTATTGACAGCATTAATAAGCTTGAAGGAGAGACTCAAGCAAGCATCTATTGACTGCTGTGTACACCTCTCTCAAAGTATTTGATGACAGTCAACAGCCAGACTCTCACCTAGAGTCAGAGCATTAGCTGTGACCATCCATCCATCTCAGAGCACACAAAGACCACAACAATGCAAAACCCCATCCAGTACTATGATGTGCTCAGCCCAGAAACAGCTGTAAGTTTCTGCCAGGAGTTGACAAAGTTGGAGTGTGAGCTGGTTGTCTGCTGGCCTTTCCCCCTCTAGGCAGTAGACCACTGTGTGCATATAGCTCAAGAAAAGACCAAGACAGAAGCAGCAAGGAAAGGAAAAGCTGGATCCTTAAGTGGTGTTCTTTGGGGGAGGGTTGTTTGTTTGTTTTTAAGTCTCAACAATGTGAGAAAATAAAAGTTGGACAGTTGGGAATATGGCTCAGTAAAGAGGGTAATTGTTGAACAAACATGGAGACTTGAGTTCAGATACCCAGCACCTGGATCAAAGCCAGACATGGTGGTGGATGACGGGAATTCAGTGCTGAGAGAAGGGAGACAGCAGAGTCCCACAACTTTCTGGCTTCCTCGTCTCCCAGAACAACCAGTGAGCTCCATGCTCAGTGAGAAAAACAGTCTTTAGAGAGAGAGAGAGAGAGAGAAGAGAGAGAGAGATTGCTCAGTGGTTAAGCATACTTACTGCTCTTGCAGAGGACCTGGGCGGCTCAGGACTGTCTATACCCAATCTATGGGGTTTCTGTTACTTTCTTCTAGCACGTTGTCATGTATAATTGCTATATGTGCATATGTGCATACATGTAAGCAGCGCAAATTGATAAGTATGCAAAATTAAAATAAATTCTTAAAAAGAATAAATAAACAGAAGAAAAGTTGAGGAAGACCCCCCCAGGCCTCTGGCCATATGAACATGTGTGTATTACACAGGAGAAAGAAGAAAGAAGCAGGAAGGGAGGGGGGCAAAGAGTGAGCACATGTGGGGTTCAGGACGCACTAAGGAAAGCTCCAGGGACTCCCAGGATTAAGGGAGATACCCCAGGTGGCAAACCCCAGCTTTGGAAGAGGAGAGCCACTCACTGGATGGAATCCTCCTGTTGTTCTGTGAACGTCTGAAAGGGGCATTCAAGCGGCACTGCCTTCAGGAACAGCCCCACAGCCAGAACCTGGATACATTGTCATCCACAAGGTCTGGCACTGAGTCAAATAGTAACAGTCAACCTGAGAGTCTGTCTGGTCCAGAGGAAAGGAAGTAAACTATAGACAGAGGCCTGTGGCAACTCCAGATACTAAAGTCATCAGATGTAGTATTTGAGGGTTTTGTCAGTCTGACAAAAAAAAAAATGAGATAAACAACTTAACAGAAGAAAAGATCACTCACGTCTTCTGAGGTCTCAGTCCACAGTTGCTGGGCTCTGCAGCTTCTGGGGCCGGGCACAATGAATCAGAATGTGTTGAGAGGAAGCTGCTTACGCCTTGATAGCCAAGTATTAGGGAGGAAGAAGAGAGGACAAGATGGAGCTTTTAAAAGTCACCTCCACAGGGAATGATGTCCTCTCATTAAGCCCCACCTCCAGCTATTACTCTGGGGACCAAGCCTTTAACATTTGAGCCCTGTGAGGGTTATATTTCCTATCCAAACTATACCATGTGGCCTTCAAGTAATTCTGATTAAAAAAAAAATAATCAAGAAGATATGTGGAATTGATGAGCAGTTTGAGAACAGGCATACATGTGTACACTTGACAATCTATTAATATAAGAAGCTAAAATAATTTAAGAGTGAGCAGAGAAGTAGAATAGACACAGTCAAGAAAATAACTGATGGTTCTGGAAGATGGGTTGAAGGAACCCCAGGTGGGAGATCATGAATCCTAAGCCAGGCTCGGCTACATAGACAGAGCTACTTCAAAGATAAATAAATATAAATTAAAGAAGGTGACAAGATTGGAGACAAAGCGCTAATACTCAAAGCATTCAGAAACCTCTAGAAGGCTGTAATCAAGATAGAAAAATACAAGAAAAGACACACAGGTAGAAAGCGATTGTCTGTATAAGAAATTTGTCTGTACAAGAAATCAAAAGGAATTTGCAAGAATCTAAACTTAAGCAAGACCAGAAAAGTCGTACAAGATTCAACACACAAAACCCAAGCACTTGTGTATGTGTGAATATCTATGTCACAAATATAGTTTCACTTACAAAACAAGTAAAATAATTAGGCATAAACTTAGCAAAATATGTAAAGGGTTAATAGAGCTCTGGAGCTGCAGGCAGATAGGAGCAGCCACCATGTCGGTGCTGGGAATCAAACTGGTCCCATGGAAGAGCAGTAGGAGCTTTGAAGCACTGAGCCATCTATCTCTCCATCTCTGCAGTCAGGGTTGGTGAGTCAGACCGGTCTGTTCCACAGTGCATTCGGAAGGACACAGGCAATGGAAAGGCAGCAGAAACTGGACCCCACCACGGGTAAAGCCACATTAAAGGATGAAGTGAAGAGCCAAAACATGATCCAGATTGAGGACCAGAGAGGGAACTGGAGCCCACCAAGCCACCACACCCGGCTGCCAGCTAAGGAGCACACAGGAGCTTCTCTTGTACAGAAGGATGCTACTCATGGAAGATGCTGAAGGGCTGGGCATCTATGGGCCACAGAGCCAACTCACAAAGGTGTCTGCTGACCTTCACATGCATGCTCTGACATGTGCTTGCACACACATGTGCACTCTATATGCATGTTATGGCATGCATACATATATATACACATAAGATTAAAAAAATACATGTAACATTTTTAAAAGTCTGACTTTGATCTTAGGTTCACATATTTGCTGCCCAAAATGAACCCACCAAAAATATCATGGATTTAAGTATAAAACATAAAATTATAGAACATTCAGGGAACAAATGCATGAGGTCATCCTCTAGCCCTCCGGCAATTTCCTAGCTGATACCAAGAGCATGTGAAAGGGAAAATTGATTAAAAAAAAAAAAACAGCCTTAATCACAATTAAAATGGTTACCTTCCGAACAATATTTTAACCAATCAGCATATGGTCAGGTATCTGGCACATTCCATAAGACTAAATGAATAAAAATAAATGTGTTGTTCTTCAGGGAAAACAGAACTGAGATTTCATCTCACTTAGATCAAAGAAATGCCAATGACTTTTTTTCCCTAGTACTCCCTGTATGATCATAAAATAAAGCCATTTGCAAAGTAAATACAGAGAGGAACTCCACGTATTTGAGGGAGGCGGGCTTCAAAGGATTACAAAGGAAAGGGCTCACAATTAACCTGGAGACAATGAATGGCTCTCAGCTTGCAGATGTCCTCAGGGGCAGCTCTTTACTGTGGCCACTCAGAGCAAGCATGACTTCAGAGCAACATTCGGTAGAGCCACCTCGATGGGCAGATGTTTTAACTGGTTTTCCAGGGGGGCTGGAGATGGCTCAGTGGTGAAGAGCACTGGCTGCTCCTGCAGAGGGCCAGGGTTCAGCTCCCAGCATCCACATGGTAGTTCACAACCATTCATGTATCCAGTTTCAGGAGCTCTGATGTCCTCTTCTAGACTCAAAGGCACCAAACATGGACATGGTGCACACGCATGCCTGCAGGCCAACGTTCACACACATAAGATAAACAAATCTAAAAAAAGAAAAACTAAGAATGTCCAGTGAAATTACTAGGTTTCGTGAGAGAGTGTACCATAATTGTTATATACAAAGGTAATAAAGCAATCGTCCAAGGAGTGTGGTGGCGCACATCTTTAATCCCAGCACTGGGGAGGCAGAGGCAGGTGGATCTCTGTAAGTTCAAGACCAGTCTGATCTACATAGAGAATTCTAAGATAACCAGGGCTACATAGAGGGAGTTTGTCTCAACAACTAACAAACAACAACAAAAAGCAATGGCTTTTCTTTATCCTAACCAAACTTAAATAAAGATAGAAAATGAAAATTTTAAGGATATAACTGAGAATAGAACAGAGAGCGTATAATTCCTGGGGAAAACACAGCAACATGTGCTCTGAGATTTATGAAAGAAGTAATAAAGACATTTGGTGCTACGTGGAGAAATGTGGAGACTATTCTCAGCATCCAAGTCACACTATGCAGATGCTTCCGACCTCCCCGTCCCCACCACGGCCTGCGACTTCAGTGTCCACTCTGTAAGGACTCATGGGCGGCCTGCGACTTCAGTGCCCAATCTGTAATGACATGTGGGTGGCCTGCGACTTCAGTGCCCAATCTGTAATGACATGTGGGTGGCCTGCGACTTCAGTGCCCACTCTGTAAGAACTCATGGGCCGCCTGCGACTTCAGTGTCCACTCTGAAAGGATACATGGGCAACCTACGACTTCAGTGTCCACCTTGTAAGAACTCATGAGCAGCCTGCAACTTCAGTGCCCACTCTGTAAGGACACATGGGTGGCTTCAGTGTGCATGAGACTTGTCTGTCTTGGCAAAAGCCAAGAAGAGCAAAGATTATCAAAGAATCTCTAAGGAGCACCTCTGGGCCTTGACAACTACGGGAGATCCAGAGGATACTCCAGTCTGTTCCACACCCAAAAATTCCATCTAGCAAGCTGGGAGAGAGAATGAGAAATACCATGCTCTTATTCAGTCAGTGCTACTGTGTGTGTGGAAAAGGAGAAATTCTAAACCACTTGAGTTCTATGAGATTGCTGAGTCGAGGCCGAAGGCAACTAGGAAAACTAATTGGTTTTCTATACAGTAGCAACAAATACTTGAGCAGTCTTTAAATACCACTTAAATACTACCAACTACTTAAGAAAAAAGTCACTACACAAATGTCAGGGAGCTCTCCACACAATGCCACCAAGCATTGCCGGGGGAAACTGAGGACCTGAGTAAGTGGGGGGAGGGGGTGTCAATCACCATTGGTGAATGGGAACACTCAATATGGTAATTATACGGGTGCTTAAGCATTGGGCTTTAGCTCAGTCCCTGGCTCCACCAATAAGAAAAATGTATATAGTTGTCTCCCCAACGTGATCTGCTTCAGGTCACAACATGCTTCATGGAACTCGATTAACAGATTATAAATTGCATATGGAAACGCAAAGACTCCGAGAACATCAGGGTCTTGGAGGTGCAGACAGAGCTGGGACTCTGGTACTTGAAATAGAAATGTGTTAGGGGTCGTAGTGAGCAAGTTGACGGGCAGATAGACTGGCCCTGGGATCCCAGAAACCACAGGAACACACACACATATGTACACATATGCACACACACGCTCATACTTTCTTAGATACACTTTTACACATGCAAACTCATACTCTCAGATACACACACTCACAGGCATGCACACATGCACACACACATGCTCTCTCAGATACACTTTCACTCATGCACACACGCTACATACATTCATATTTTTCAGATACACGAACTCACACACATACACACGTGCTCACACACTCATACTCAGATGCACACACATTTTCACTCATGAACTGTATTCATTATTTCTCTTGTTACAGTCACGAAATACCTGTTAAGAAGCAACTTCAGAGCAGAAGGGACGATTTGTGCTCACAGTGTGAGAGACTATCATGCTAGGAAGACAGTAGGCGGAGCTTGAAGCCGTTGGGCACAGTGCACCTGAAGCTGGGCAGGGCAGCAGAGAGCGAGAGAGAGATGGGATTAGGCAAGGTGGGCTCCTCACCACAATGAGTCACTTCCTCCAGTGGGGCTCCATTTCCACAACAGGAAAGAAAGAAAGGTGCCAATTCCTGGGGACCAGGTGCTCAAGCATATGAGCCTGTGGAGGCATTTTGCATCACACACACACACACACCACACACACACACACACACACACACACACACACGCACGCACGCACGCCCACACAGCAAATCTCTCTCATACACACACAAAGTCATCTAATTTACAATATTATGCCACTTAAGAGAAAAAAGTCTTTTTTAATACAATGGCGCTGTGTAGAATGACAGTCTCCTTCTTTATACCCACACACAGAAACATATTCAAAGTGGACCCAACAAAACGTGAAAACTTCTAGAAGAAAATATAAAATGGTTTCACGGCTTTTACTCCAAGCTTAAAGCTCATATGTATAGGACTTTGTTCAAATTAAGAACTTTCATTTGTCAAAAGAGTTGGAGGGCAAGAGACAGATGAAAAGATATTTCAAAGCACAGACCCTGGGGGATGGCTCTATAGCACGTAATGGACCCCACAAGTCAATACGCAAAGTGTGAATAGCTCAATTTTTTAGTGGGTAAGAGACCAGACACTAATGAACAGAAGGAGACATGCATGTGGTCAGTTCACACACAAAGACATTCAGCATATCAGCCCAGGAAATGCAAATTCAAGCCCAGGGAGGTATTCCTACACAACTACCAAAAAGGCTAAAGCTAAGCAGGTTATAGTAAATGCTAACAAAAGTTTGGAAGTCACCTGTAGGGGTGTCTAATATTTGGACTTCTCTGGATCACATTGCCATCAATAAAATTCACCCGAGAACCTCACATCAAGTTTCTCCCCCCAAAAAACTTTCATAATGTTCACATATAATAAATTAATGATTTTCTTTGGACTGCATTCATAGCTGTCTGTGATCATGTGTGGTCACATGGGTCGGACACACCTAAACTTTCATGTCCTGCTGGCAGAGTGGAAAAATAATAAAATAATAATTACATATAGAAATTCTGGGAAACCTTAAACGACATCCTCCAGAATCCAGCAATTGTACTTACAGGTGTGTACCAAAGAGAAAGAGTGGAGCTGATAGAAGACAGTCAGGAATGTGCGCGGGTATTACATGCCCATGCATGCATACTGCATGTATGAAACATACCACCAACCTGCAGAGTAAACAAAGTGCTGCATCTGATCAAACAACAGAGAACTCCATGGCTGTGAAAAATACCCGTGAAGGAACCACAGACTGCAGTGTGGGACAGAGGTGTATGGATTCTATGTTTCCATTTACACAGAGCTTATAAATGGGCTATCTAGCTGGGACAGAACTGCCTCTTGAAAGACACAAGCTAGCCAAACTCCCATGCAAGGGGACAGACGATCTGAACAGGCAGGTCTGTGTCTAACAGGACCTAGAATCAGGAAGCAACAACTTTCTGGAAAAGAAGGCATCAGGCCCTGTGGGGTTTTCTGGTAAATTCTACCAAAGATGGAAAGGAAATGGTGCACCAACCTTCAGCATGTTCTTCCAGAAAACACACACACACACACACACACGTGCAAATATCATTGTGCTCGTTCTGAAGCCAACTGCCTTGATGTAATGGTTAATCTTGATTGTCCACATTGGCAGTTTTTAACATCACCATGGAAACACCTCTCTGAGCATGTCTGCAAGGGGGCTTCTGGATTGTGTTTGCTGAGACAGGGAGATCCACTGTTAATGCAGGCAGTCACACTCAGTGGCCCCGGGGCCTGGACTGAGTGAGAAGGGGAAAGCACGCGTGAGCATCAGTGGTCGCTGCTCTCTGCTTCCCGACTTCTGGAGCAGTGTGATCAGATGCCTCACGGTCCTGCTACCATGCCTTCCCCACTGCGACAGACCATACACACCAACTGTGAGCCAATATACTCTTCCTTCCTCCTTCCCTCCTTCCTTCCTCCTTCCTTCCTTCATCTTTCCTTCCTACCTTCCTTCCTTCCTTCCTCAAGCTGCTTTTGTTGGGTTTTAGATACAACAGTCAGAAAAGAAAAAAAAATGTGGTGAATTTCATCTGTCAGCTTGACTAGACTAACAGGAAAGAGATTTCAACAAATTTCCAGCATACTTCCTGGCATTTGGGAAGCTTGGGAAACTGACCTAAGCCAACCTATCCTCACCTCAGTGTCTGAACTCTATTCATCCAGTCCAGACCAGGTAGGGTCCTCGCAGGACCTAGTGAGCAACTGCACGTGCGACAGGACCTAGACCTAGATGAAGGCACTGTGAAGCCATGCATGGGTAGACTATGAAGCATGAAGCTCTACCCACAACTTACATATGGACTTAGCATCCTTCCTGTCCAAACATATTAGGTATGGCTGACAGCCAAGCTCATTCTAACATGTATATAAAAACAGAAAGTGACCTTGTTTTTAAAAAGATTATATTTTTATTTATTTTATGTATATGAGTACACTGTCATCGTTTTCAGACACACCTGAAGAAGACATCAGATTCCATTACAAATGTTTGTTAGCCACCATGTGGTTGCTGGGAATTGAACTCAGGACCTCTAAAAGAGCAGTTGGTGCTCTTGACCATTGAGCAATCTCTCCAGCCCCTACCCCTAAAATGACATTTTTAAAAGCTTCAAATAACCATAACCTCAAGTGACTCTGAAAACAGTGGAATGAGAGGAATCATTCTCTCCGCCATTCAGATGCACTAACAGATATCGAGACAGTGTGCTGTGGTCTGTGGGGAAGGAGTGTGTCCCAGTATGAAGGACATTCACAACATGAGCACGGCCATGTCGAGCATCCTGATACCTCAGGCCTCTGGCAATGGCAGGGCCTTCCCGGATCAAGCTCAGTGGAGCAGCAAGGCCCTCACCTGATCTGGTCCTGATATTGACAGTGTGTGGAGAAAGCATCGAGCACAGCTTCATCCTGAAACTGTTCCCTTCAACAGACCCCTACTGAGATCAGCTAAACCACTCCTCCATCAGCTATATATAATAAAGGGCTGAGTTTCCAGACTGCTGATATGTCTCCATCAGAGCTCATGGCTCACCCAATCCCAGCTCCTCTCTGTGTGTCATTTCATTTGCTAACACCCCAGTCATGTTATCCCAGCGTAGTGCAGATCTCAACAGTAGGCCAACAGACAGATACATAGGTCATTAGGACAAAACAGAACCCAGAATTTGAACCACACAAAACTTCAAAAGCAATTTGAGAGCATGGGGGGGGGGGGCTTGGTTGGTGAAGTGCTTGCTTTGAAAGCATGAAGACCCAAGTGTGATTCTTATGACCATGTAAAAAGCAAGATGTGGTCCTTCCTGTTTCCATCTGCACCCTGGAGCTGACACTGTGCCACAGCTCTCCATACCCAAATTTCACCCAGAGAGAACTGGTCTCCCAGGAGTGCTGACACACAGGCTAACAAGAGGGACAAGCCACAGTCAGAGACAGCAAGACCAACTAACAGTACAGATAACCAGATGGCAAGAAGCAATGGCAAGAACATAAGCAACAAAAACCAAGGGCACTTGGCATCATCAGAACCCAGTTCTCCCACCACAGTAAGCCCTGGATACCCCCAACACACTGGAAAATCAAGACTCTGATTTAAAATCATATCTCATGATGATGATAGAGGACTTTAAGAAGGACATAAATAACTCCTTTAAAGAAATACAGGAGAAGACAAATAAACAGGTAGAAGCCCTTAAAGAGGAAACACGAAACTCCCTTGAAGTATTATAGGAAAACACAACCAAACAGGTGAAGGAATTTAACAAGACCATCCAGGATCTAAAAATGGAAATTGAAACAATAAAAACACCACAAAGAGAAACAACCCTGAATATAGAAAACCTAGGAAAGAGATCAGGAGTCATAGTCACCAAAAGAATACAAGAGATAGAAGAGAACCATAGGGGCAGAAGATACCATAGAAAACACTGACATAACAGTCAAAGAAAATGCAAAATGTAAAAAGGTCCTAACCTAAAACATCTAGGAAATCCAGGACACAATGAAAAGACCAAACCTAAGGATAATAGGTATAAAAGAGAGTGAAGATACCCAACTTAAAGAACTAGTAAATATCTTCAACAAAATTATATAAGAAAACTTCCCTAACCTAAAGAAAGAGATACCCATAAATATACAAGAAGTCTAAGGAACCCCAAATGGATTGGATCAAAAAAGAAATTCCTCCTGTCACATAATAGTCAAAAACAACAAATGCACAAAAGAAAGAAAGAATATTAAAAGGCAGTAAGGAAAAGAGGCCAAGTAACTTATAAAGGCAGACCCATCAGAATTACTCCTGACTTCTCAACAGACACTATAAAAGCTAGAAGATCCCGGGCAGATCTCATACAGACCCTAAGAGAACACAAATGCCAGCCCAGACTACTATAACCAGCAAAACTGTCAATTACCATAGATGGAGAAATCAAGATGTTCCATGACAAAACCGAATTTACACAATAATTCTTCACAAATCCAGTGCTACAAAGGATAATAGATGGAAAACTCCAATATAAGAAGGAAAACTACACCCTAGAAAAAGCAACAAAGTAATCTTCTTTCAACAAACCCAAAAGAAGATAGCCACACAAACATAATTCCACCTCTCACAACAAAAATAACAGGAAGCAACAATCACTATTCCTTAATATCTCTTAACATCAGTGGACTCAATTCTCCAATAAAAAGAAATAGACTAACAGACTAAATATGTGAACAGGACCCATCATTTTGCTGCATACAGGAAACATGCCTCAGTGACAAGGACAGACACTACCTCAGAGTAAAAGGCTGGAAAACAATTTTCCAAGTCAATGGTACCAAGAAACAAGCTAAAATATCCATTCTAATATTGAATAAAATCAGCTTTCAATAGAGGGCTAATAGCCAATATAGACACAGAACTCAAGAAATTAAACTCCAGACCCAACTAGCCCTATCAAAAAAATGGGGAACAGCTAAACACAGAGTTCTCAACTGAGGAAACTTGAATGGCTGAGAAGCACCTAAAGAACTGTCCAACATCCTTAGTTATCAGGGAAATGCAAATCAAAATGACCCTGAGATTTTACCTCGCACTAGTCAGAATGGCTAAGATCAAAAACTCAGGTGACAGCGGATGCTGGGAAGGATGTGAAGAAAGAGAAACACTCCTCCATTGCTCGTGGGATTGCAAGCTGGTACAACCATTCTGGAAATCAGTTTGGTGGTTCCTCAGAAAACTGGACAGACCTGAGGACCACTCCTGGGCATATATACCCAGAAGATGTTCCAACGTGTAATAAGGACACATGCTCCACTATGTTCGTAGCAGCCTTATTTATAAACCAGAAGCTGGAAAGAACCCAGATATCCCTCAACAGAGGAATGAATACAGAAAATGTGGTACATTTACACAATGAAGTACTACTCAGCTATTAAAAACAATGACAGGAAAATGGATGAATTTAGAAAATATCATCCTGAGTAAGGTAACCCAATCACAAGAGCACACATGGAATGTACTCACTGATAAGTGGATATTAGGCAAAGAGCATGGAATACCCACGATATAACTCATGAAGCTCAAGAGTAAGGAAGACCAAAGAGTGGATGCTTCAGTCCTACTTAGAAGGGGGAACAATATAATCAAGGGAAATAGAGGGTAGGAGGGACTTGGGAGGAAGAGAGGAGAGGGATGGGATAGGGAGGCAGAATCAGGTTTGGGAGGAGATGGAGGAGATGGACAGAGGGTCAGGAAATTGAACAGAGATGTGTAGCAATGGGGGATGGGGAACTGGGGGTAGCAACCAGAAAGTCCTAGATGCCAGGAAAACAAGAGCCGCCCAGGACCCCACGAGGGTGACATTAGCTGAAATACCCCCCCACAAAGGGGAGGGAGAACCTGATGAAACCATATCCAGAGGTTAGGCATGGAACCCCAGTTGAGGAATGGGGCCACCCACACATCTCCAAAATTTTAACCCAGAATTGCTCCTGTCTAAAGAAAATACAGGGACAAAGAGTACAACAGAGACTGAAGGAAAGGCTGTCCAGAGACTGCCCCACCTGGGGATCCATCTCACATGCTGACACCAAACCCAGACACTATTGTTGATGCCAAGAAGTGCTTGCTGACAAGAGCCTGAGTCTCCTGAGAGGCTCTGCCAGATCCTAACCAATACAGATGTGGATACTTACAGCCATCGATTAGACTGAACACAAGGACCCAAATGGAGGAGTTAGGGGAAGGACTGAAGGAGCTGAAGGGTCCTTAACTGGCATCTATGGGAGGGGAGGACCTTGGTCTATGAAGCCTTGATGCCCCAGTGTAGAGGAATGCTAGGACAGTGAGGCAGGCGTGGGTAGGCGGGTGAGGGAGTACCCTCATGGAAGCAGGGTAAGGGGCATAGGATAAAAGGTTTGCAGAAGGGAAACCGGGAAAGGAGATAACATTTGAAATATAAATAAATAAAATACCCAATTTAAAAAAAAAAGCAAGATGTGGCTTTAAACACGTAGGTTTGTAACACCTCCCTTCGCTAGGGAGGCAGAGACAGGAGGATTCCCAGTGCTTGCTGGAAACCTATCTTAACAAATCAGTGAGTTAAAAGTTCAGTGAGAGGCCCCACCTCAGAAAAATAAGGTAAAGAATCATTAAAAGGATGTCTCCCTTACATGTCCCCAGTGACATCAGCCACTAGCCAATACACACAGAAAGAAAGACAGACTGACCGACAGACAGACAGACAGACAGAGACAGGGTAAAGAGAGAGAAGGGGAGACAGACAGACCAACAGACAGAGAAACAGAGGAGAGAAAGAGAGAAGGAGGGAGGGAGGGAAGAGTCTGAAGCAGAAGGTATATTATTTGTAATAATTACTCTAGGAGAAACTAGTCACACACAAGCTGAACAATGACCATATTAAGTATAAGATGTAAATTATAAGATTTTTAGAAGAAAAAACTAAATATCTTTAGGACCCAGTTCAGAGATTTAGATTCATAAAAGGAAAAATGTGTCATTTGACCCCCATCAATTAAGATGAAGACAAGCTAGAGAGAAAAAAGAAAACGTTGGTAAATCTCTCTCTCTCTCTCTCTCTCTCTCTCTCTCTCTCTCTCTCTCTCTCTCTCTCTCTCTCTGAACATAATACAGATTAACAAGGCCAGAGGGTTGATATCACACATCTTCTGCATTCATTCTACATTTTATTTGCTGAATAAATCTAGTTGCAGTGTCTTGAGCTGGAGATCACTGATTCGGCTAGACTGGCTGCCAGTGAGCCCCAGGCATCCTCCTGCCTCTGCTCCTTCAGGACAGGAATTGCGAACTCGGGCCACTCGAAGACATGATTTTTTGCGTACTGTTTGGAACTCAGGTCCTCATCCTTGCACAGCAAACACTCCACCAGTGTGGTGTTTTGAATAGATATGCCCCCACCCCAGACTTGAATGCTTGGCCCATAGGCAGTGGCACTATTAGGAGGTGTAGCCTTGTTGGAGTGGGTGTGGCCTTGTTAGAGGAAGTGTGTCACAGTGTGGGCGGGCTTTAAGGTCTCCTATGCTCAAGCTACACCCAGTGTGGCATAGTCTCCTGTGGCCTGTGGATCGAGATGTAGAACTCTCAGCTCCTTTGCCAGCACCATGTCTGCCCGCACATGCCATGCCTCCCACCATAATGATAACAACTAAACCACTGACACTGTAAGCCAGCCCCAATAAAGGGTTTTCCTTTCTAACAGTTGCCTTGGTCATGGTGTCTTCACAGCAATGGCAACCCTAACAAGGACAACCAGTTAAGCATCTTCCCAGCCTGATGTCACCTATTTGACAAAGGACAAGTATCTATAATACATAAAGAATTCTCAAACCTCAAATTAAATGAACAATGAAATTATAAAACAGGCAAGAGGCATGAGCAGACATATCTCCAAAGGGGACAGGCAGATGGTGAATAGAGCTATGAAAACACGTCCAGAGCCACCAGCTGTGAGGGAGGCACAAATTAAGCCCACATTGAGCTATCACAACAGGCCTATCACAGCAAAGCCAATAAAACTAAAACCTGAACCAAATGCTGTGAAGGGTGCAGAGAAACAGTACAGAGCCTGGTGGCGAGAGGAGGAAGACTATAACCACTCTGAAAAGCAGGCTGGCAGCTTTTTGTAAAACAAAATCCTCAACAATATTTCCCAGCAATTGGACTCCTGGGCATTGATCCCAGAGATATAAGAACGTGTTCACTCAAAACTTAAATGTCCCCAGCAGCTCCAGGTGTCATGTCTCCAAACAGGGACCAAGTGCCTTTCAACAGATGAGCAGCTAACGGTCCCACCTGGGAAACGGCAGCATTGAAAAGAGCCACGGAGAAGCACACCGTGTGCATGACTCCCACAGGGACAGGACTGAGAGGGGAAGGGTTCCGAAGGCCAAGGCTGCAAGACTCCTTTTATAGACTATCCCAGAACTACAGGTCACTGAGAGCCAGTGGAGAAGTAGAGGCCATGGCTGACCAGAGCCAGGACTGGAGAGAAACAAGTGGTAGCCAGAAAGGTTCCCCCACCAGAGGTCACATGGTGACCGATGCCCTACAACTAGATGATACAGATGTCAGCATCATGGCTCTGTACAGCCCAGCAGCCTCAGGCACCAAGGTCTCCACACTAGCCCTGTGTGGTTTCTGCAGCTGGGGAAGGCAGGAGCTGGGTGCACTTACTGCTTTTGCAAAATAAGCATCACTGAAAGCAGGAAGAGCAGCCGAGAAAGCGCCGGGACCCTGCATGTATGTGTTCTGTCAGTTTCACTGCTGATATAAATTTGCTTGGCTGTGACAGACACAGGGCTGTTCCAGCAAAGAGAGAAATTAGCGCCTGGCCTGGCCTTTTCTTGCCTGTGGAGGAGTTAAATGCTCTCTGGGGCTGCTTGGTGCAGGAAGAAGAGCTGAGCTTCTGGGTTGGGTCAGCTTGAATGTGTCTTGGCTTTGTTCCCTGCGGCATCTGCCCTGAGACACCCTGTCTCCTTTCAGGTGCTAAGGACTAAAGGGTAAAAGGGTTGGGGAAGGTTGGGGGTGAGGGGACATGGCTGCTACAGCAAGCAGAAACCTTGAGATCCCAAGTTTCACAGATCACTTCTCATCTGTAAGAAGGGTGGCATTGGGAATCATGCTGGCAAGAGGGAGTCGGCAATGGCCAAGGTTACGTCCTGTGCTACGTGTGCACCTGAGGAATGGTGCACAGACATGAGCTGCAGGGTTGGCTGGAGCCCATTAGGAAAACTCAGAGGCCTGCTCCAGAGCTGCCAAGACAGAAAACAGTACAGCAGCATCAGAGGACAGTCTTCAGTCCCTCAAAAAGCAATCCAGAAATCCCATGCGGTCCAGGGAAAAGGATGACGTACATCCACACTACCATCCCAGTATCTGTGATCGCCACCTTCATAACAATCCCAGAGAGCTGGAGAGATGGATGGCTAGGCCGTCTCTTGATCCTCTCTTAGGGGACTGTGATTGGAACACATTAGGTATTCACAAGCATCTATTCCTTAATTCCAGGCGTGCAGATGCTCTGTTTTGTCTCAGTGGACCCCTGCATGAGCATAGAGCACATTCAGACAAGCAGGCAAACATACACACATAAATACAATTTAAAATAATCATAGTAAATACCCAGGAAGGAACACAGCCAGTGTCTTCCCACAGGTGGGCTGGTAAGCAAAGGTAGCCTCCACACACAAGAGGGTAACTGGGGTGCTGTACCCCAAAGCCTGCGCTGAACAGGAGGAGCCAAACCTCAAAGACCATTCATTCACTTGGTGTGTGCAAAATGCCCAGAAATCGCAAAGCCACAGGAGTATGGGAGTGGCTGCTTAGGGACTTACATAGCAATAGCTAAGAGGCTATGTATGTATCTGCCTGTCTCTCACAACATCTGACTGTCACCCTGGCTTCCCTCAGCTTCACAGGTACTGGGATGACAACTGTGCACTACCACATCTGCCTCATGGGCTTCTCTTTGTACAGCCAGCCCTACAGCATAAGCATAGATCTGGGAGACCAGAGCATCACAGGAGAAAGAACAGCCAGGAGAAAGAGTGTGTGTATGTGTATGTGTGTGTGTGTGTGTGTGTGTGTGTGTGTGAGAGAGAGAGAGAGAGAGAGAGATGTATGTGTGTATGGTGTGTATGGTGTATATATGTGTATGTGGTTATATATGTGTGTGGTCGTATATATATGTGTGAGTGTGTGTGTTAGTGTATGTGTGTGAGTGTATGAGTGTGGTGTATGTGTATATGTGTGTGAGTGTATGAGTGTGGTGTATGTGTGTGGTGTGAATGTGTGTGTGGTATGTGTATGTGGTGCATTCATATGTATATGTGTGTGTGGTGTGTATGTGTGTGTGTATACACACCATCTCAGATGGCCCACCTCAGGCAAGGTTCTGATGTCCAGTGAGTATCCAAAGCACCAGTCTCTGGCTGGGCACCTGCAACTTCAGGCCACACACAGGGTAGGCTCAGAGGCCTCACGGTATCTGTTCCAGTATGGCAGAGCCTGACAGCTGAGGCAAACAGGAGAGACCTGAGTAGGTGCTCTGGGGTGTGGCTTCAGGTGATCCCTGGGGAGAAAGAACAGACATGGGGTGAGGCAGGATGAAGTCATCCAGCCTCCAGCCTCCAGAGCTGAGACTATGGACCCCAGGCCGCTGTCTCAGCAAGCTGAGCTCTTGGGCTTCTTGGTCGTCACAAGAATGTTAAGAAACAAGTGGGTGTTATCAGGGGAAAAAATGAAATGTAGAGAAGTCAAGGCCCTTCTCCAAGACTACACTGCCACTAAGTGCTGGACAAGAGCTCAAACTCAAGACACGGGGCCTGAAAACAAATACATGGGCTTGCTGCTACCCAAAGGCTCTGTCCTCAGCCTGCTGCTGTGAGCCCCTGAAAGCCCCCAGGCCCTGCGTGACACACATGGCTTCCAAGCATTCCTCTGACAATGCTTCTCACATAACTGCTGTGATTGGGCCTCATGGCTGGCACCTGGGTCTCGGCTAATGAGAATGCCTGGGGCACAGGGCAACAGAGGTTGGTGGGACTGAGGTCCAGCCCGGTGGGGACCTCTCCAGGCCCAGTTGGCACTATCCTTGCTCTCCACACACCCCTGAGCTCTGCCTCTCTGCTTCCACTGGCTCCTGCAGCCTCTTCCAGCCTTCCTACCACCTGCTCACCAGCCGGCCTGCTGCAGGGGCTTCCGGCAGGCTCTGGCTGAATAATTTATTGTACATTCATGAGCAACTGGGAGGAAATATAAACAGCCGGGCATGGAGTAGTGTGTGTGTGTGTGTGTGTGTGTGTGTGTGTGTGTGTGTGTGTGTGTGTGTGTGTCTGTGTGTGTGTGCCCGCCCATGCATGTGTGCATGTTCATGTGCCTAGGGCCTGGTGTGTGGGACGGTGTGTGTTTAAACATATGAACTCCTCTTTTTATCTAACCTGGGATAAATTATGTCTCACCATAACAAAGGTAGCCTGGGCTTCATCCACTATCATTTTGAACCAATTGTTGATGTTTTTAATACAAAAAAAAACCTCACTTTTGAAAACCATGTCAATCAGTATTTTGACATGGAACGGGGTGGTTTTCCATTATGGGTTCTGTTCTGGAGTGTTCTCCAAGATGGTGGAAGCTACTGCCATAGTCACCTGAAGGCACCCTAAGGGTTAAGTGCAGCGTTGACCACAAGTCCCTGGAATGGACACCCTTAGCCTCTGTGGGTTCTTTTGGTGACTGCCTCAACTCCTTGTCCAGGTTTTACACCTAGACCCTGACTCATTTGCTACGAAAGTCCCTGAGCCCACTCCTTTGCACCTGGCTCCAGAGATTGGAGCTAGGATATGACTCTGCCACAATCTTGACCTTGGGCAGGTCCCTTCCTCTGGAAGGCTACAGGGCTTACTTTCCCTGGATGAGTGGGAGAAAAACCTGTTTGATTGTTTTATCCTGGGCCATTTGAGAAGTGGGTAAAATCTGTTCTTAGATAGAGACATGAATTTTCTTTTTGGGGGAGGGTGTTTTTTTTTTCGAGACAGGGTTTCTCTGTGTAGCCCTGGCTGTCCTGGAACTCACTTTGTAGACCAGGCTGGCCTCGAACTCAGAAATCCTCCTGCCTCTGCCTTCCAAGTGCTGGGATTAAAGGCGTGCGCCACCACTGCCTGGCTGAGACATGCATTTTCTAAGGTCTGTGTGTGTGTGTGGGGGGGGGTGTATGGTGTGTGTGTGTGTGTGTGTGTGGTGTGTGTGCGTGTGGTGTGTGTGTGTGTGGTGTGTGTGTGTGTGGTGTGTGTGTGTGTGGTGTGTGTGGTGTGTGTGTGTGTGTGTGTGTGTGTGTGTGTGTGTGTGTGTGTGTGTGTATTAATGTTCATGTGCGTGGCAGATGTTTGTTCCCCTCCCAGGGACCAGGTTTTCTATTCTGAGGCCTCTGGGCCACCGCCTGATCAAATGTCCAGTTGCTTTCCCCTGCGTTGGCCACCAGCTGTGTGCACCTGCCTCCAGCACGGTGAGTCCCCAGTCCTGGGCCATCTGCTCGCCCTCTATTTGCCTGTTCACCTTGATCTTTGGGGTGATCACTATCCGTTTCCCTTGGCAAGTAAAAGGTGCTGGTAGCTTCCTGCCAACACACAGTGATGGGGGTCTTAGCCAGGTTCACAAGCCCAAAGGGACTCCTCTCTCACTCCACCAGCTGTCCTCACGCCCTACTAAAGTCACAAGGAACCTGACAACCCAGTCCCTATCATGCCTTGGACATTTGAACCATATCTACCTCAGCCTGACCCCTAGTGAGGGCTTTCCAGATGGGTGTGGCCTGATGGCGACCTTCCACTACCGAGTTCTAAGCTTGGCTCATACACTAGTCCCAGGAGCCCTTCTTGCTGTCCCATGATACCTCACTCCTCGGTTCTCTACAAAAAGTATCAACCCTACCTCATCTGCTCTTTAGCATAGTAGACCTGGGCTTCTTCCATTGTGGAAAAGCTCCTGCTTCCTGCCTAGCCATACCCCATACTGATAAGGAAGGATCTGAGAGAGATGCCTAGTTTATGTACACAGAACCAAGAAGGGGAGAAACACTCCGTAAGTACTCAGTGTATCTACTGACAAATGTTTGTACTGCTAGGCACACAGCAAGCCCAGAATTTATTGCAGAATCTCCCTGGAGATCCATGAGATGTGCATTGTTCAAGGCTTGACCCTGCCTCCTGGGAGGGCCCTACTTCCCTCTTGGAACAAGAGGGAATATTAGCTATTAGTAACAGGAGGCTACACAAAGCAAAAAGTCACAAATAGAATGCCAAGTCACCAAGGTAGCTCTGAAGGAAGGTAGGGGCTGCTTACCAGACCTTGGTAGCTGTGAATCTGGCCATGGGCACTCACCAGGGCTTTCTAAGATCCAGAAAGAACCTCACAGGTCCTTGGTGTACACTTGAAAATGTCATTCTGAAAGCCAGCCTACAGTTCTGCAGAGGGGACGTAGGCGATACCCGCAGATCATGCCCTGGAGTCCACGGCCCACAGGGGACCCACATGGGTCCTCACCCAGGGCCCTCTGGAGATGTCTCTAGAGGTTATCCATGTGGGTCTTCACACAGGGTCAGCCAGAAGCTTGGCAGGATATATTGACAACAACAAATTCTAAAAAGGTCACCCATTTTAGAGATCTCCAGAAAAGTTTTCTAATAATGTCCTGGGTGCCCTGGATAAATGGGCAGGGACTCACAATTCAGCACAGGACAGCGCACGAATGTCTGTCACGTAGATAACAATAATGACAGAGCTGACAGTGAGGCCACCCACAGTCCTCCACGGACACCTGGTGCTCCTGACTGGCACAGGGCTCCAGCCCATCTTTGCCAGTCCCTCCACCATCCTGGACACCTCCAAAGGTAGGACCGGCAGCTGCTGCCGTACTAAGTGCTGCTCCGATCCCATAGAGCCTTTCCATCAACTAAGACATTCCCATGGCCATTGTGAGAAGGGAACACGACACTGTATTTCTTTTTTCACAGATGAGAAACTTGGAACTAAAAGAGAATAGGTAATTTGACAGACCTCTTAAAGATACGGATGAATAGATGAGTGGATAAATAGATATCTATATAACATAGATAGGAGGAAGGAAGGACAATGGATGGCTAGATGGATAGATAAGAAATGGATGGACAGACGGACGGATGAATGGACAGACGAAAAGATGGATGAATGGATGGACTGAAGGGTAGACAGATGAAAAAAGATATGGGTTGACCAATGGATGGAAGAGTGGACCAGCAAAAGACTTAGAATACCTGCATCATGTACCTCCATCCCTCCCTCCCACATGTCCAAACCAAGCCTCTTTCACACAAAGTTGGCAACAGCACTGAGGGAAGACAGGTGATAGACAGACAGACAGACAGACAGACAGAGACTGGGCATCATGACACACCTTTAATCCTAGCATTTGTGAGGCAGAGACAGGCAGATCTCTGAGTGTGAGTCAGCCTGGTATACATAGTGAGACCCTGACTCAAAAATAAAAGAAAGAGAAAGGAAGGAAGGAAGGAAGGAAGGAAGGAAGGAAGGAAGGAAGGAAGGAAGGAAGGAAGGGAGGGAGGGAGGGAGGGAGGGAGGGAGAGAAAGAGAGAGAGAGAGAGAGAGAGAGAGAGAGAGAGAGAGAGAGAGAAGGAAAGAGAGGAAGAAAGAAAAGAAAGAAAGAAAGAAAGAAAGAAAGAAAGAAAGAAAGAAAGAAAGAAAGAAAGAAAGAAAGAAAGAGAAAGGAGGAAAGAGAGGAAGAAAGAAAGAAAGAAAGAAAGAAAGAAAGAAAGAAAGAAAGAAAGAAAGAAAGAAAGAGAAAGAAGGAGGAAAGAGAGGAAGAAAGAAAGAAAGAAAGAGAAAGAAGGAGGAAAGAGAGGAAGAAAGAAAGAAAGAAAGAAAGAAAGAAAGAAAGAAAGAAAGAAAGAGAAAGAAAGAAAGAAAGAAAGAAAGGAGGAAAGAGAGGAAGAAAGAAAGAAAGAAAGAAAGAAAGAAAGAAAGAAAGAAAGAAAGAAAGAAAGAAAGAAAGAAAGAAAGAAAGAAAGAAAGAAGAATGATGAATATGTGAATGAGCAGGACTGCACAGCACGTGAGCCGGTACAGGGTTTTAGGGTTTTAGGGTTTTGGGTGAGCAGGGCCGCTGAGTGTGATAGTGTTTCCTTCCCGCGCCGTGTGTCTCCCTCCCTGACTCAGATAACCTAGCCATGAACAGAGACATCAATAAACCATGGAATAAACACACATGTACTTCCAAGCTCCTAGGTTTTCCCTTCAGGGAGTCCCCAGTTGACAGCTGCGCAAGGCCCTGTGAGCTCTGTCCTCTGAAGAACTGAAAAGGCCATGAGGGTCTTTCTTTCCACAATGGGCACAGTCTCCAATAAGTTTACAGCCCTAGCCATCGTAAGAAAATGAGAGAACTTTTGAGAAATGCATCATTGTGACTGCGAGAGACATAGGGCAAAGCCAGGGACTTACTGTCTATGTCTGCACCGCCGGCCCGCGAGATAGCACTTGGCCGTCAGTATATGTTAAGATTCCCGATTTGATTTAAACTCAACTGGCCAGCCTCCTAAAGCAAGTGAGAAAATACTGCTTGTGTATTAAAAGAAAATTCAGAGAAAAACAAACCAACTGGAGCCCGTGGGGGAAGCGGCTGAGGAAACATCTGGAGGGGAGGGCTTCATAATTCATGTCTGAGACAGCCAGATGCACCGTTCCCCCACGTTCTCAAGTTTAATTAAAAATGCTGGGACATTGGCATCCAGCACAGAGGTATCTCTGCCTTCCTGAATCTGAGGGGCTCTGAGGTGTGCTCAGTTTAGGCAGCTGCAGAGACGGAGCATAGTCAGGGTGACTTCACATTCTGGAAGGCTGGGAGGAAAAGCCATCAGGCTCCGTAGGGCCTTGTAACTTCACCTCTCCCTCGCCAGGAGGCACATTCCAGCAAGGTTGAAAAGGCATTGCAGGGGTGCACACAACCGGTGCTTCTGGCAGCTTGCCCCACTGGGAAACCCACCCTCCAGTGACAGGTGTCTGTCCCGACCCAGCAGAGGAGGCGGGGCCTCCAGGAGCTTCTGTTCCCAAGGACAATACAAAGTAACCTCACCCAATGGCCATTGCCACCCCTGCCCCAAGAGTCTAGGACTGTGAACCTAAAAAACCAAGAAGCTTCCGGGGTTGGGTCTTAGATGAGGCAGGGTTTGAATCCAGGACACTTCATCAAAACCAGCTCCATTCAGACATCCTCCAGAAAAAGGAAAAGCAAAACCTAGCAATCAGACTCTGGCATAGAAGTGCAGAGGCACCTTTCCTCTTCCAGGTTCACAGTCCTGGCAGAAAAGTCTCCGGGTTCCCCTCCCCCAGCTCTCTCAACAAGTCACTTAGATGCCCAATTCCAAAGGACACCTTTGCCATCACATCTCAGCAGATGGCGCCCTCTGGAGGAAGAGAATGAGCAGCCTCACCAGCTGACCATGGAAGCCCAGGGACAACTCCCTCCCAGCCCCTGAACCACTCCAGGCATCCTCGACCTCCCCAGATTCTGGTGAGATTTGCAGGTTCAAATGCATCAGTACAGCAGATCCTCTGATTCAAAGGTAAGTGTGGGAAAGGGCTGTGAGTTAACGGGGGCATCGTGCTGTTGGTGAGTGTGTCATCCATGGACATGCGGGTGATGTTCCCAGCAGTGCAGGGCTGGGGAAGTGTGTAGGGGGTCCTTACTGAGTGAGAAAAGAAAATGGGAAAGCCCAGAGGGACCCTCACCGACCCTGACAGGGCAGGCAGGGGCCTGTCTCCACGCATGCGCATGTGTTTCTCAGGCTTTCCACAGGGGGCGTGAACGTAAAGGCACCGAAGGAAGACTGCAAAAGAGCTGCTTGGAAGCACTGGCAGCCAAGCCCTTCATCCTTGCCAGAGACAAGCTGTCACGGAGCCCTCCCTGTACTTTCTGATGCCAGCCACACCAAA
This sequence comes from Apodemus sylvaticus, assembly GCF_947179515.1. Classification (NCBI taxonomy): domain Eukaryota; kingdom Metazoa; phylum Chordata; class Mammalia; order Rodentia; family Muridae; genus Apodemus; species Apodemus sylvaticus. The sequence continues at coordinate 7,443,524 of NC_067476.1, forward strand.
GGGGAGAGAGTCTCTCCCTCTCACTCCACCCGGAAGGAAGGAACACCATAGTGCCGAAGCCCTCAAGCCAGTGAGAAACAAAAAGGGGTCCACCCCAGTCGGTCTTCCTATCTGCTGAGGGGGCTCTGGGAGAGCTGTAGGAGCCTGAAGAGAGCCTTAGGAGTGTCTAGGAGTACTAGGGTGAAACAAAAAGCCAGAAATTGCTTGCCTTAGAGAGGCAAACAAGACCGTTTATCTCACGACGTTGTGAGGCCTGGCATTGGCCTGGGGTAATAAGCAAATTGGTGGAGCACAGAAAACCGTTTATGAACCCTAATGCATGACTTCCCCTTCTGCTGAGTAACTGGGAGGACCTTGGCTTTCCCTGTGTCGCTCACATCTGCCTATCAACAAGAGCCGTGTGTGATTTCATCTCTACGTATCACATCCTGTTTATTTTAAAGTTCATCATTTGTGTAGCAGAAAATAGCAAGACTAGCCAGCATTAGCAGGGGTCCAACGGCTGTGCCCAAGGAGCTGAAGTTCTCATCAGTTTTTTTTTTTTCCTATATGCCACCCAAGGATTTCCTTTCTGGGGTGGAAGGGAGAGAGGTGACTCCTGATTCCCAGACCTTCCTCACACTTCCAAAGCCTCACCCAGAAGGCCTGGGGAAGAGGGTATAGATGGGTGTGGCCAAAGGGGAGGCTTCACAAGGGACCAAACTATTTGTCCCATCCTTTGTTCCGTCCCAGCACTCTCTCACAAAGGTCCACGGTGCGGTCTCTTGCCACCTGGACTCCATAAGTGTCCATTCCCCACTTGGTCTCTCAGACACTTCCTCCCCTGTCTGTCCCCCAGGCCAGCATCCCGTTTCCAGAGCCCTCCAAAGCAATGGGGCCTTTCTATGCCAAATGAGGTTTCATAACTGCCTCTCTGTCAACAGCTTCCTACACAGATCGGCCTCCATCATTTAAGAAGGAGAGACAGCCTGACGTCTCCTGGGCACACTCCCCTGCTCTGATGAAGTGTAGAGAGGGTGTTATCACCCATTTGGATGTTGACCTTTCACCTTTTATGTAGTTTGGAGGGTTACCTAGGACCCCTGGCTGCCCCTGGGGCTGATACACTGCTCCTTTTTTACAAAGTAAGAAGAGATTCTAGGATCTTGGCAAACAGCACTCCAGCTGGGACAGCCAGTACGACACTTGTTCCAAGGCCCCTTCCCCTATCTGGGGTCGGTCAGGACATATGGACACCCAATCTCCCAGAGTACACTGAGGTGTCAGCCTGGTGTGTGTGTGTGTGTGTGTGTGTGTGTGTGACCCACGTGGACACCATGAGACTCCCATTGTCATGTAGAGGTTTCTTATAGACTACCTCTGAGTAGAGATGGAGGCACAGGATCCCAGGTGTTTGCAAGGATTTTCCAGCTCATCACCTGCAGAGATGCTGGTCAGGGGCCCCTGGTCCCAGACTCATACTGAAATCCCTTGTTGGTCTCTTTGATTCTGATAGGATTTTGGGTACCTCCACTTTGGCAGTCTGTTGAGCCATCACACACTCTGGGAAAGTATCCTGTGAGATTTCTGGGAAAATCCTGCATCAATCTTCTCTCTAGTTAGTTAGACGGGTTAATGATTTCACTAGTTAACTAAAATAAATTGCATCCAAAAGCATAAAGCACTTATGAATTCTTAAAACGATACATCTGCATATATCTGGCATTTATTTAATTTTATTTATTTATTTATTTTGTCTATGTGCCTTCCTTTTGGGCCACAGTGCAGCTGCTGGCAGGGTTGTGCCTGGAACCTTCAGCAGAGGCTGTCTAAATATTTTATTCAGCAGTTGCAAACAGGAAATGCAATTAAAGGCCCTGATTCTTAGCACCAGGGAAAAGGGGATCTCGCTGGGGGGGGGGGGGGGGTAGATCCCTTTAATCTTTGAAATTTACAGTGTTTGGATTACAGAGCCACTGGGGACAGCCTTGTAGGTTTTTATTTTTTTAAAAAAAATTTAGACTGGAAGGGAAATGACAGCTTCTGCGGATCTGGTGGTGCCTAGATGCACTGACGCTTTAATGGATACGAAAAGTCCAGCTCCTTGAAGCATCTCAGCCGTGTTATCTGGCTTCGAGTCAGTGGGTTGGAAAAGGTGGAGAAAACTGGGAAAGTGATCTGGGGAGTGGTGGGGGAGGGGCAGGGAGTGACAGGGGGAGAAGAGAGTCTATTCTGAAAGCCATGACAGGCAGCACTCTGGAGCCTGCTGCCCTAGTGGGGGTCTGAGAGGAAGTCTGACTGTGGCACCTGGTTCTCCCTCTGGAGCACCAAGCTCGTCTGTCCTCTGAGTTCTTGTGCAGGGACTTGCAGCTAACTATGAAGTGCTCCCAGTCTGCACTGGGGAAGACCATAGTGAGCCCAGAACAAACTGGTCTAGTTTTCTTCACTTGAAGCATCTCAAGGCCAGAGTCTTGTCTACCTCAGAGGCGCTGGGGAGCTTGTAATTCATTTCTCCCATTCATGGAAGATGTGTGAGTTTGAGCAAGCCTGTCAGGAAGGGCCCTGCAGATCGGTACTGTCCAGACCCAGAGCTCCCCAGTCTGACACACTGAGGGGAGGTGGCCACCCTCTTGTGTCCCCACACAAAGGCTGAGCAGGCTGACTTCAGCCACCTCTCTCTCCACACTCCTAGAAGATCCAAAGCCCACAGCCTGCATGGCTTTTGGCTTCAGTGGACACTAACCTGAGAGTACTCTGCAGAAACCAATGTCACCAGATTCATCCATTACTCTCTTCTTCCCAGACACAGACAGTGTGTTCAGGGTGGAGACAATGGCTCCAGGCAGCCCTAGCTTTCCTGAAAGCCTCGGCTCCACAGAAGGGGCAGGTAGGTGCCCTGCTCACTGTAGTTTGTGGCTCTGGTCTTAGTGCCCTAGAGGACATAAGGAACTCCCAAAGCCCATGATGACTCTGCACAGATCAGGAAAAGGCCTCCTGGCCTTGTCAGGAGTACTATCTGGATCCTTCTCTCCCTGGCACCCAAAATCTTATGCTGTGACTTCCCCCAGACATGGAGGAGCCAAATAGTCCTGGCCTTGGGCCACCACTGCTGGCCTAGCTTCTGTGACATTGGCCTTCCCCAGTCATCCACAAGGGGCAAGCATTTTCCCAGCCCCCATTCTCTTCCCAGCAGGCCTGCAAGGATACAGGCCAACTTAGACAACAGGATAAGACAAGCATAACGAACTAGGCCCATGAGCACCTCCAGAGCCTCCCTTCCAAGACAGGAGGAAGGGAGAAAGAAGCCCAGAGACGGCCAGGCACAGCCCCACCCCTTTCTCAGAAGTCACCAGTATATTCTCACCAGGATGACCTGGAAGACTCCGGGCACTTACTGAGTCCCAGTATCCAAGGTTACAGCTGCCCCAGCGGAGCACTTTGCCAAGGGTCAAGAGCCACAGTCTTACTGCCCAGATGTTTCAGGAGCATCATTCTCTTAGGAGCCTGGTGACAGCCGGGAGGAAGTCTGTGCCCGGCAATGGGCCTTACTTAGCCTTCGCTGCTCCTGTGCCATGAAGGCCCAAGAAGTATGCCAACCCCTCAGCCTGACAAAAAGTCTGGTGACGAGGACCCCGAGGTGATGCTTGCTGAGGCCATGCATGGACTGTTGCATTCTTCCACCTGCCTGTGTCCTGAGTGGAGATTGTTTGTGAAGCATGGGTAGCCAAGTGTCCTGGCAGCACAGCCAAAGGGATCAAGAAGTGGACCCAAAGCATTCTGCTGTGGGCACAGAATTCAGCGTCTGTGACAAGCTGGGCACCAAGGACTCTTAGCAGGGTTCAGCCACCATTTCACTCCAATATGGCTGCCACAGGCATGGAACCACTGTGCATTGTCATCTCATGTACCCTTTGAGTTGACATCCGGTGTCTGCTGACACAAGGGCCTTTGACTCCCCAGCAGTCTCTGAGACCAGCAGGACACAGGTAGGAGGCAGCGCCATCTAGTGGCAATGGAGACTATAGCGTGGACTGGATGGAGCTGGCCAGTCCTCCAGGAAGACCCTGGGCCAGCAGCAGAGCCAGAGGCCTGAAGTCTGTTCTATTGGGTCACAGAGAAGTTTTTCTAACTGGGGCAGACTGAGACCTTTCTTTAATATGTGACAATCTTCCCCAATCCTTTGTCTTGTCTAAGGCTCCAACTTTGAGTAAAAGACACATTGTAGCCTGGCAGAGCTCCTTTGCTCAGTGCAGACGGCAGCCTATAGACAAGGTGAGAGGCTGCTATAGCGCTCACTGATTGGGCAGGATGAGAACCTTCCTGGAAGAGTAGCCTGACTCAGCAGCTCCTGGCTCGAGTGGCTGAGGTGCTACAGGTGCCACAGAAGATTTGTTCTTTTCTCAGCAATGCTAGGCTTTCCAGGTCTTGTGACCCAGCAGTCAAAGAGGAACTTGGGGACATGGGCACAGACAAAGACAAATGCAACCTTGTCAGAGCCTCAGTGTGCCAGCAGGAAGATGTGAGCAGTGGGTGTTCTCTGCTGTCAGCTGCCAGAAGCTACAGGTCGCCACTCAGAACTCTGGGGTGGTACATTATACCTGTGTACATGTAGGGATTTCCATGTGCATGATGGCATGCGTGTGTGTGTGTGTGTGTGTGTGTGTGTGTGGTGAGTGTGTATGTAGGATGGATATGCATGTATGTATGTGCATGACCATGTGTGGGGGAGACATGCATACATGCATGGGAACAGGTATGTAGTATGGGAGATGTGCATATTTGTGGTGAGTGTATATATGCGTACATAATAAGTATACCTGCATGCATGGCAGGTATACCTGGAGTGGAAACTTAAGGGTCCTTTGGGAAGTTGGTTGAATGGTGCTTTGCTGGGGCAAACACATGAAGGAGTGTTTAGCTGAAGTGGACACAGGTGAAAGCCTAAGGCAGACCTGTGCAGGAATGTTTAGCTGAAGCAGACACAGGAGAAAGGATGTTCTGTTAAAGCAAACATGTGGAGGGACATGCTAACAACATGCATGTATTGGTCTGCCTTACATTGTGTAGGTGAGCTCCATTTGTCAGGACTCCTCAGACTCGGGCTGGTTGATGCACATGCTGAGGCAAGGCACGTGGAGGACATGTGATGCTTGGAGGGTGTAAATAGGACTCCACAGAGAAACAGAGACAGAGCTTGGCTGGCTGGTAGAGCTATCTGTGTGATGCTCCTGGGTCTCGAGCCTTCATTGGCCTTTGTTTCCCTGAGAGAGGCACTGCTTCTGAGAGAGAGAGGCACAGCTTCTGAGAGAGCCACAGATGAGAACTACTCCTGGTGTCCCTCTGGGTCCCTCCTGCTGACTCAAGCAAGGCCGAGGCCTGGCTGTCTCTGCTAGGTCCTGTCATTGCTGTTGCTAACCTTACTCTACTGAACTGGACTGCTGGTGTGCCCGTGAAGTGTTTGCGAGTGGATCGAGCTGCCGTTGCCTGCTGACCTGTGAACTGAACTGCTGATTTCCAGACAACACAGTTGGGAGTTGATTCAAAGAACCTTTCTAAACAGGTCCACTCCCTGCCCCCCCCCCCCGTGTCCTTTCTTTTCACTACCTATGCTGGGTGGTGGGCTAGAAGGGAGGTTAAAGCATTTAAGAACCGTCATTTAAAACAGGTTTTAAAAAATTAAAGTTCCATATACCTGTGTGGTTAGTAAGTCTGAGTATATGCTTTGTGGGTGTGCATGTATACAGGGGTACCTGATGGGTGTGCATGTGAGTGCGCATGTCTATGGATATGCATGTGTGAGATGCGTGAGCTTGTGTGCCTGATGGGTATGGTTTTGTGTGTGTGAGTTTATTTGGTGGCTGTGTTTGCGTGCCTCGTATGTATCCTGTATGCTTGGTGGGTATGCACGTGTGTGTGTGTGTGTGTGTGTGTGTGTGTGTGTGTGTGTGTGTGAGGTGAGTGTAAACATGTGTTTGATCAGTGATGATAGTTGTGTGTATAGTTTGGTGTGCATGGTAGGTGTACATGTGTGTACAGTGCTTGTTCCTGCAGAGATGAACATGTATGCACAGTAGGTATACGTTGTGCCTAAATACATATATATATATATATATATGTGTGTGTGTGTGTGTGTGTGTGTGTGTATACATGTTAATACCTGGCAGCTCCAGATAGGGGGGCTGTTTGTTCCCATGAAAACCAAAACACCCCCTACCCATTACTCTACCCAAAGTCCTTTCACGCTCTGGAGCAGACGGAAACCCCAGAGCACTATCAGATCTGCAAATCTAGCTGACTTAGACATTGCAAAGCTAAGCCCTGTGTGGGAACTTGCCCTGAGCTGGACATCAGGGTGTCTGTGGGGTCAGTGGCACACAGACATTCAGGCCTGTGAGGGAAGCAGATATTGTCTCCTCCAGAAACTGCACCCAGCTTGGCCCTCCTCTCAGCCAATACCTCCTGCTCAACAAAACCCTTCCCACCAGATTTTAAACACTATCATATTTCTGCCCTAAGAGAATGATCTGCAGTTCACACCCACCCCTCCACCACTTCTCTCTCTAGGATGACCAAACAACAGCACCTTGGGAGAATAACAGAGGGGGGGGGGAATCTGTGAAACTCCCATTCACGGCTTGTGCATTTAGAAGCACATGTTCTTTGTTGGGTGGTCTCAGAAGATAGCCCTGGCTGTGTCTAGAGTGGGGCCAACTCCCTATAAATAGTCACTTAGGTTTTGGGGCCACTGACTTGGGTTTGGGGGTTCTCTGCAGTCAGTGTGCCTCTGTGGACTTAGCTGCCTGTGATCACCCTACAAACTTATTTGCTCCTTGTGTGCATTTAAGCTGACTTTCTAGAACACTCTCTGTACTGGTTGTGTAAATAAAACAGTAGAATGACCGAGAGAGGTGGGGGAGGAAAGAAAGAGTCTGGAAGCCTCGGTGGCACCCACTGCCTCCGTTTCTCACCTCCCACAGGCTTCCCAGCCCACTCCAATCTGGCGCCCAAACCCAAAGCGTTTCTACCCACAGCTCCCTGGGACCACCACAGCCTGATAGGCATCTCTCTCCCCGCCTCTGCAGCCCAAGATAGCTGCTGGCCACTCTCTTCTAGAAGCAGCTCCTGTCAGAGTTTGGACAGCGTGCCTGCTGATCCTGCCACCCTCTGGCCCCACCTTCTCATCTGCCCATCTTGCCTGGCTCCAGCCCCTGTCAGTGCTATCTGCATAGAGTGACATAAGGCTTCCCAGCCCCGGGTCCCCATTCTCATCCCAGTCCTGGACCCACTCTGGCTCCTCCGGGTGCCCAATCTGAGCTAGTTGAGCCTCTCCCTCCACCATAGACACCAGCGGTGCTCCACTGCAGCTGAGTCCTCTTTCTCCTCCACTCTACCTCTCTGTGTATTTTGTCACCACACAGACTTACTGGAAGTCCCCAGCATGTGCCCCACCCTCTTGAGAACAGAACCTGCCACACCCCAACACACACATGCACACACGTGCGCACATGCACACGCGCACGCATGCGCACGCGCGCGCACACACACACACACACACACACACACACACTCCTAACCTGGCTTCCTATCCATTCAGGCTCCCACTGCTGCAGCCCCTGACGCTCCTGTTCGCTGTGTTTGAAGCTCACGAAGCACCACTCACCCTGTCCCCACTATGTGCCCACCCATCTCCCACTTGAGACCTCAACACATTCCCCTCCCTCAAGAGGACTCCTGACAGGGCCACTGGTCTAATGTCTTTGGAATAAATGTTTGGGAGAGTTGGGGCTACTGTCCCACTCTAAGCATACCCTGGCACTCAGGGATCCTTTTCCTGAGTTATGAAGCACATGCCCCCCCACCACCACCACACCAAGGGGCCAGTCTCCCAGCTGAGCAGCTCAGGAAGAGGCCTAACTTTTCTTGGGTGAGCAAGAGTGGAGAAAGCTTGGGGTAGGAGATTCGAAGCAGACGCCAGGAGTGCTGGACAGCAGCCCTGTGTCAGAGGGTGTGGCTGCTCCCTAGAGGCTCTCATTGGTTTTGCTGCCAGCCTGAGCCTCCAGGACATGCCTCCTTAGCCTCTGATGCCCTTAATTCCTCATATAAGGGGGAAAGGATCAGAAAGGAGTGGGTGGCCTTGGTCCTTCAGCCCGTCTTTCTTCTCTGTGCCTGGACACTCCCTCCAGGCGACTTCTTGCTGCTTGGGTCTTCACTGTAGCATCACACGTGGCAAAGGCACTCGGGACCCAACCCTGGCAATCAGCGCCCACTGAGCAGGGGAGCATGCCTCTTACTCTCACCCTGCCTTGTTCCTCACAGCCTCAAGCAGTCTCCTTTATTGATTCTTTTTTTTTTTTTTTCTCCCTGCTTCTTGTCCTGAATCCTCTGTTCTTTGTGGCCCTGCCCTAAGGCGACACTCCATATACCTGTCAACAACTAAAGGGGGTCGGGCGGTGGTGGCGCACGCCTGTAATCCCAGCACTCTGGGAGGCAGAGGCAGGCGTATTTCTGAGTTTGAGGCCAGCCTGGTCTACAGAGTGAGTTCCAGGACAACCAGGGCTATACAGAGAAACCCTGTCTTGAAAAAACCTAAAGGGAAAGACTGGATGTCTGTGGGGACCATAAAAGCCAATGATAAATCTTCCCTAGGTGTGATCAGTTTAAGACGACTATAAGGTGGACCTCAGATCTCTATGCTTTCTCCTGGAATGGCCACAGCCTACTAAACTCCAGCATGTGACCACCTACACGCATCCTGGCCACATCCTACCACATTGGTCCCAGACAATTCCCCTCCTTCTAAGGTCCCACTAACAGACCAAAGTTTAAGTCCACCAAAGTTTCTCGTGGGGAACGAATGAGTCCATAGAGTTTACTACAAAGCAAGAGTAAGAGTTACTGACAGGAGCTCAGGGGATGTCCCCAAGCAGACGTGACAGACTGTCTTCACCTAGTGTGGATGATGACTTCTCCACAGGCCCATAGAAGGAACCCCTTCCTACAGTCTGTCTCACCCTATATACTACACCACCTTCCCAGACTCTGAGGCCACAAGGCCACATGCAGAATTGCATGCAACTGGTTGGAAAGAGTAGCTGGATACTCAGACACCAATCAACGAGGCTGGCTGGAACCTTCTGCAAACCGGCACAGCTCACCTCACAAAGACGGCAGCTGCTTAGATAGGAGGATAGTCCTGTCCAACAGCTCCCCAACATAGTTACCCGCCTTGGGAACCCCAGGGACATGCTTTGCAGAGTGCTTTTCCACACAGGGTTTCAGTCAGCCTACAAAGCGTGTTGCAAGGCCCCATGTTAAGTAGATAACCTCACACATATTAAGAATCTTGTTGGAGGTCACAGCTAGAAGCTGGGTTCTTTGGGATTCCAGGAGCCACACTGGGATGCTCTGGGCTGAAGGTGTTGCTCTTTGATGAGGATGTTGGGAGGAGCCCCTCTTCTTCCATCCCATCAGCTCAGGGCAGGTGGACAGATGTTCCCCCAGCTGTGAAGACCAGCTGCCCAGAGCCACAGATGTGTTTTTTTATGTTTGTTTATGTGGGGTTTTTTTGCATATCGGGCAGATCTGCCCAATGACACCTTGATACTGTATGAGAACAAGTGAACCTGACATCCTTGTAAGCAGCAGTGACTCAAGTCAGGACTGCTCTGGGCTTAACCTGAAGCCAAGACAAGACTTAGCCTGTGAGTGAGGTCAGGGCTCCGCCTAGCATTGTGATACTAAGCAATAGTTCCTAGCTGGGCAAGAGGCAAACCTCTTCTTGGCATAGTCAGTCATGTGCCCACGTGCCCCTCTGCCATGTGGGAGCAGAAGATTTCTCCGACAGCTGCCGGCCACAATCCCCATAAAGCCATAAAGCAGAAACTGACTTTGAAATGGCCCTTTCTCCGCCTGTATCTCCGGACATAAATTTAAATAAAATGGCAATTTAAATGCCTGCAACACCAAGGAGGCAGCGTGGGGCTGTCTCTGCAGGCTTTGTGGGGAGACAGAACTCGGCTCTAAACCTATCATCCTGCAACACACCGGTGAGAGCTGGCGCAGGGGCAGAAGAGGGGGGGTGCGTCAGCTCTTTGCAGAAGAGGATACCCCAGAAGCTCGGCCCTTCCTGCCTTGGAAGCCAGGAACTCCCAGGAGGCCCTGAGGTACACAAGCAGAGGCAGCTTCCCCATTGGCTCTGTCTCTGCAGAAGCAGGAATGCATAGATTCATTGGCCACTCTCAGGAATATTTAGCAGCCCCTGAACAGATGCCACACACTCCCAACTCCATAAGCTCTAGTAAATGCCCCGGCTGCCCTTCCTGCCAGGGAGTCTACGGGGAGTTAGAACCCATGAGTTACCTGATCTTTGCTGGAACATAGCAGCAAAGTGGTGAATGCTCACACGAGCGTGGGCAGGTGCTGGGTCCATCCAGGTCCTAACTCGGTAGAGCATGGATGCCTTAGTCACTGATGTGGCTGGTTCTGGGTCTCTCCGTGAGGCTCATAGGACTATGAGTCTTATAAGAACACTGGCTAGGAGCAGAAGCAAGAAGACAGATCTCAGAAGTCATTGAGGTCAAGAAGAGCCCCCACACCTGTCCTACCTATCCCCAGAACTCATCCTAGGGCCTCATCCAGATTACCTTGCCTCCATTTCACACCTATAGGCCCTGGAACCGTGCACTGGGTATGCATATGTCTGTCTTCCATTGTATCCGAGACCATTCAGAGACAAGCTTAGATTGCTTCCCTGCTGCCTCTTAGTGCCTCCCTCCTCCTGAACAGCAGAGCCTTAGTCCTGTCCCATGGTACGGCGACAAAGAAGGAAGGCTCGGTTGCCTTCTTCAGGCAAGCAAGTCTCTTGGAGAAGCACGTCCCTGTAGGGAAGCGCTGGCGTTACACAGCCAAAGCTGTATCAGGAAGTGTGGAAGGCTCGAAATGCAGCTAGTGTGTCAAAGGCATGGGAACCAACCTAAAGGGTTCCCACGGCCAATGCAGGAGGCAGTAATAAATACCACATAAATGTCCATGAGCCCGCACTGTATAAATAAGTGAACAAATCATTAAATGGGAGAGAAGGGATGTCTTTGAGAAGAATCCTAATTAATGAGTGCAGAAAGATTGAGGGGAATAAATGTCGCCATTAGAATGCCACAGAAGTCATTGCTGCCAGCGACAGCCACGGAGGAGGCCGGAATTAATGAGCGAACGCTTGAGGAGGAACAATATATTTGCATAGTCATAAAGTATCTCCCTCGAGATATTTACTAATTCCAAAGACAAAATAGTAACTTTGTAGAAAAGAGGCTCGGGAGGCTCCAGTTGTAGTCAACCACCAAGGTTAACTTCTGGAAGTCCTCCCTCATCACGAACTTCCACCTGCCCTCTCTCACGGAAGCACTCCCCGCTCCCCCAAGCCTTTACATTCAGTCTAATTATAAAAAGTGCCTGGGCCTGGGAAAAATAGTTCAGACAAGAAAGTGCTTGTCAAGTTTAAGGCCCAAAACCTGTGCAAAAGGTGAAGTGCTGGGGGCTGAAGAGAAGGATCCGTGGTTAAAAGCACTGGAGGCTCTTCCATGGGACCCAGATTTGGTTCCCAACATCCACAAGGTAACTTGCAACCACCTGTAATTCCAGTTCTAGAGGACCTGACATCCTCTTCTGACCTCCATAGGCATCGGCTGTGCATCTGGAACTCTGACATACGTGCAGGAAAAATTCCAGCACACATAAAATAAAGATTTAAGGGAGGAAAAAGTAGGTTTAGTGCCATGTGCTTGTAATCCCAGTACTGGGGAGCCACAGACAGGCTGATCTCTTTGGCTCACTGGTCAGTCTTGCTTAATCTGTGAACCCTGAGTCCCAGTGAAACACCTTGCCTGAGAAAACAGGGCAGAAGAGGTTGGAGAGATGGCTCAGTAGTTAAGAGCACTTGCTGTTCTTGCAAAAGACCAGTGCTCAGTTCCAAGCATCATATGGCAGCTAGCAATCATCTGTAACTTCAGGTCTAGGGGATCTGATACCTCTTCCCAGCCTCCACTCTTACACAGAAGCCAGAACAAGGTAAAAAGTACCTAAGGAGTACTTGACCTGCAGCTGCCTTACCTAAACACACACACCAAGAGAAAGAAAGAACACTTTGCATCCCCAAAGGGGATACATTCTACAGAGTGACCTGTACTGACTCAAAGGAAGAGAAGGATCTGTCACGGTGTGGGAGCTAGGAAAGCATGCCCACTAAGGGCAGCCTGCCTCTGGCTAGGACCCTGGGATAGGAGGGGCCACCAGAGGATGCTGGGTAATGTGCCTTGCATTAGCAACACTGAACAGCTCGCTTTGCATATTCGCGATGTGATTGGCTATGTAAGGAGATGTTGGATGGAGAATTCACAGAAAACTTGTGCCCTATGTTGAAGTTTTTCTTGTTTTTAAAATTGCCCTGAATTTACAAGATACCCTCCTTGGCAGAGAGCCTCTATGATCTCCTGACAATAGAGGGATAAGAATGTAAATCTGAGGCAAGTGCTGGGAGTGGCCATCGGAGAAGCACTGGTCACAACCCACACTCACGTGACACAAAACAGCAGGTTGTCAATCACCTGCTGAGGCCAGCTCACCTAACATCCATGACTTCTTCCCTTACCATACCTGTTGCTGAATATTTGATCACACTGTGAACCCCAAGGTTCTGTTCTTTACTGGAAAAAACCTGTTTCTACTTGTGGTGTGGCTCAGCCTTAGCACATACCTGAAGTCCTTCCAGCTGGAATATAGACACGGCCCTTAGAACACATCTTTAATCCCAAACTATGAAGATAAAGTTAGTGTGTAGAAGGAAGTACCTGTGTTTGAAAGTGACGTCTAATTGAGTGGCAGACAAAGTGATGAATCAGAGAAAGATTTAGCAGAATAGAATCTGCACAACTCTCAGAAGAGAGGCTACTTAAGAGAGAGCAGCACAGAGAGGGAGGAGAGGCAGTTTTACTGGAACAGTTGTACAGAGACAAGGTGTAGAGAGAAAGCAAGCTAGGTGAAGACAGAATGAGCCAGAGAATGAGAAGGAGCCAGAAGGTTAGAACAGATTGCCAAAGTTAGTATGAAGCCAAGCAGAGCAATTCGGGGGAAGCTGAGAGAAGCCAGACTGACTCAGTCCGCTTGGAGAGGCGTTTGAGCCAGAACAGCTGAGTTGACTAGGAAGTTGACATCAGTAGAGGCTGAAAACATTCTAGGCCTAGGAAAGATTGTGTGGAGGCTGGAAGCTTCCAGGACTAGGCCTAGGTCAGCAGAGGGAGGCATTAAGCCCCAGAGACAACAATTACATCAGGTGAATAAAAGGTACTCTTACACATACCCAGCTCCAAACCCCAGCCCTGTACACCACACGATATGAAAACCACAACTGTTGTAGGCCAGTGAGCCCTGTCAGCTTGTCCTGTTGCACTAGGCCAACTCATAGCCATTGGCAAATCTCTCAGTGGCTGTCACTCTGGGCCCAGATGGAAGGCTACAGAATACAAAGATGCCCAAGGGGGAAAAACTCTACAAAAATAAATTAAAACAGCCCTTTCCAATAACCTGCCATCCGTAATCTACCTTACGCCTAACTCAGCATCAAAATTCCATTTAAAAATCTATTTTGAAACTTGCAATAAAGCCTTTGCCACCTCCAGGAAATTCCGCAGAGGACTGATAGCAGGAGGAAACATCTCAAACACCACCCCATGGCCCTCAGGGACTGTACTCTCAACAGAAGGATTCTTGGCATCCTGGGAACTGGAACTGAAAGCCCCTTCCCCACCCCCTCTTCCTGAGCCTACAAGGACTCAACCCCTTTAACAAACACAAGTGTAGGCCTGAGTCATTTCTACCCAATCAAGGCAGCAGCAGGCGGTATCTGTGTGTGCCGGCTGCCTTCACGCTGTGAAGTAGATTAATAAACCATTAGGGTAAGCAGGCTGGTTATTAGCCTGAGAAGGAGGCTCTTAGCTAATTGAAGCCATCCAGCAAAATGTCAATGCTGTCTTTGGACATGAAATATTAATGGCACCCAAGCCTGGACTGGAAGGCAGAGGTTGCTTCTGACCTCTTCCTGTGTGACCAAATGTCAGATGGGGACCTTATCCAGCAGCAAGGCCAGAGCCACAGACTCAGAGCATCTCACCCAAGGGCCAGCTCAATCATCGTGGTATGCTGTGTATCATGGGGGCAGGAGTGGAGCTTGGTGACACGCGTGACCCTTTTCATGCTGAATTTCAAGAAAGAAATTCCTGTGTGAAGGGAAATCAGGCCCTGCTTCTGGGGTCTCAGCTTGTGTGGTGTCTCAAGCTTGCTGCGGGGCTTCAAGGCAGTGATTGTGTTGGCACTCATGTTACACACCCTAAAGCAATGTCCTCCACACCTCAAAAATATCCCCAGACCACTTGCCTCTTCTCCTTGTCCCTGGACTTGTGTGAGTGTCTCCTCCGGACTGCTCCGGGGGTCCTTGTACGGCTCTGACATTCCCTCACGGACTTTTCTCCCCGGTTTTGCAGCGCCTTTGTAGGGAACCTGGAGTCCATGGAAATTAAGCCCTGGCTTCTTCAAGGTGATGGTGACCTAGGAGAGGATGGACTCAGCAGAAGCCTGCATCGTACACTGGAGATGCTACTGCCTTTCCTCGGGTCTTGCTTCCTGCTTGGGTCAAGGTGGGAAGGATGTGGAAACCAGCTCAGAACCTGTGCAGGAGCTGGAACTGTGGTTTGGATCTTAGTACTCAAGTCTTCAGCAGAACCTAGATAAGAGTTCTGAGCTCAGGTCTGAGCAGCAATCAGGAGGCTGGAACTCAACTGTGCGGGACAAACAAGGGCCCCTAGTCAAGAGGAAGGCTGGCTTTGGTGATGTTGACCCAGAGAGGACAGGCAGAGGGGGACTAAGAGATAAAGGTACTCTGAGCCTATGAAGTCAGTGCCAGCATCCTTGAGCCAGCTGGACACAAGGGGTCTCCCACGAAGAGCAGCCAGATTCCGAGTCCTCCTCCCCATGTGATAAATATTAAGTCTCTTCACGTTTCTATGGCAACCACACCTTTGCAAATGTTTCAACCCTCTATTGTGTGTTATATTTTATAAGATTGACATCAATTTCTTCTGACAACAATTTTTAAGGAGGCTCAGTGATGTTGCTTTTTTTTTTCTGTTAAGATAAATTAAAATTCTGCTGGTTTGAAGATTCTTTAGCGACTGCCCTGACATCATCCTTTCCCTCCAGGGCTGAGGCACCTTCTTCGTTACCCCATCCCTCCCAGCACAGAGGCCCCTCAGAGACAACACTGTCCCCGCACCACTAAAGGCTCACTCAACCTAGCACAGTGGTCACAACGCCTCAGCTTGTGTGAGAGTAAAGGGGCCTATGGGGCATCCTGTGTGACGACACATATTGAATGTCTTCAAAAATGCACCGACTAGCCGGGCGGCAGTGGCACACACCTTTAATGCCAGCACTTGGGAGGCAGAGGCAGGTGGGTTTCTGAGTTCAAGGCCAGCCTGGTCTACAGAGTGAGTTCCAGGACAGTCAGGGCTACACAGAGAAACCCTGACTCTAAAAACCAAAAAAATAAAAAAATAAAAAAATAAAAAATGATGCACAGACTAGGGCTGCCTAGACTACGCAGCAGGTAAAGGTACTTGACCCCAAGCCTCACAACCTGAGTTCAGTCTTTGAGACACACGTGGTAAGAGAGAACTGATTCCTACAAGTTGTCATCTGACTTCTAAATGAACTCACACACACACACACACACACACACACACACACACACCAGTTGTCCAACAAAAAAGGTGTGAATAAATCCTGTTGCCTGGGTGCAACAGAATACTCTAGACATATGACGCTGGGGTAGAGGTACACTTGCTGACTTATCCAAGAACTCACAGTACATTGTTCAATGAAATTAAGGTCACCCACAGAAAGGATGTGTGTCACACAGTGACACATGTCTTGCATATTTGGAGAAGTAGTCAGTAACTTATCACCGGGAGTCTACTTTCCAATTCAGGAATGGCAAATATTTCTCCTCTCTTCTCAGATCTGAGGACTCTCTGCTCTTTCTAATATGGCCTGAATTATTCATTTAACCAAAAGCTAGGTTTCGTTAGGTGCATTTGTGTACATCTATAATCCCAGGTGGATTTTTGTTTGTTTGTTTGTTTAGAGGAAAACAGTGTGTCCCCTTCACCCCAGCACAGATCAGAAGCTTCCCCTGGTGCCATCAAGGGAAGAGGATAGTCCTCTCTGAGCCTCCTTCCTACAAAAGATGTAATCAAAAAGTTGCCCTCGCAGTCCCAGCTCCCTAGGCTGGAGGAGAAGGCGGCTGGGAATGGGTGTGGAGTTGCCTCGGATGCTCATTGCGCAGTCTCTTAGGGACACAGCAGTGGCCAGGAGGTTGCCTGAGGGCTCGCTCCCTTGGCTTTCTCATTATTTCCTGCTAATCAGCGTCACACACCCCGAGGGATGCTGGCCCTGAATGCCACCAGCTGCTCAGAGGAGCCTCTCCCCTTTTCTGAGCACGCTTGACTGAGTTTGGGAAGACAGGGCGTAAGCAGAGCTGACAGCCCCATCTGTTTCCTTCTGAGCAGCAAGAAGTGCTTCGAGCCTGGCACAGATCCCTGTGAATGCTCAAGGCTCAAGCAAAGGGAGGCAGCAGCACCCCAGTCCAGAAGCCCCCATCGCCTGCCTCCCTGTGAGGGACCAGCCTGGGGTGGTGGCAGTAAGTCTGAAAATGAGGCCTGCTATTCAGATACCCCCAGGATGGGTGCATAGGCTGTGAAGTGACAGTGACCACAGCAATGGTGAAAACGTGACACACCCTTTACAGGCATGTTCTCCTTTACAGAAGAGGTCTGCGACTCAGGATGGTAACTGTTCTGGACCAGCTAAGTCATGAACAGGACATTAAGATGTCAATACAGAATCTGGGTTCCAAAGCATCCATGAAGGTCCTGGGGTCAGAGCACCGACTCCTTCTGTGGCAGAGGTCCAAAGCTTCCCTTTATGGGCCACAGGCTTCCAGATGACAAAGAGCCAAGCCTTGACACTCCTCCCACCAGGGAGGGAGGCTGTCAGAAGTCCTCCTCCACACCACCCCAGAACAGGCAGGCCCAGGTGGCAGGCAAGTCTGTGTGGCAGCTAGGTAAGACCTGGGCAGGCCTAGAGGGGAACAGGGTCACCTGCTAACCTGGAATCCCTGAAAGGAGAATTTTGAACGCAAGTGTCAAAGCATCAAAGCATCCAGCCTGTCTTTGATGGTGAGGGTTGCAATCTCAAGAAGTTGCCCAGTGTTCAGACTCAGGCCTGTGTGGAGCTGAGGCTCGTGAGTAGAGAGAAAGCCAGTTTGGGTAGAGGGACTCCAGGCCTTACAACACCATTAGAGCACCACTCTCCCCTGATGCAGTTGAAGGGCTGAGACACCCTCACGCCCTAGTGGTATCCATAATGCTGCAGAGTGTGGCCCTTTGAACAGGACAGCTGCCACCCTCATCAGATCAGCTGGGCCTCTGTGCAAATGTCCATCATTATCAGGCCCTTAGAGTACCATCCCCTCAAAGGAGGCGTGGTGATGTCACTGAAGCCTCACTTGAGATCCCAGCAGCTCCTCCCAGACATCTGTGTGCTGTGTTACCCTAGCTACACACGGTCTAGATGGCTGCGAGTTGCCAGACGAGGGATTTTCCACCTTTGAGTTGTGACCCCTTGAGGGGGGGGGAGGGTCAAATGACCCTCTCACAGGGGTTGCATATCAGGTATCCTGCATATCAAATTCATATCCTGCACATTATGATTCATAACAGTAGCAAACTTACAAGATAAAATAATTTTATGATTGGGGTCACCACAACATAAAGCGCTATATTAAGGGTCACAGCATCGAGAAGGCTGAGAACCACTGTACCAGCATGTATAAAAGGGAAGGCTAATTAAAGAGAGGCCTCCTCCATGCAGCTCTGGGGAAAACATCGGTTAGGCTGAGTGAAGAGTCCAGGGTGTCACCCACAGTCCTGCAGGTAACCCCTCACCTATGGTGAGCAAGTCCAATAAACCAATCGGTTCCCCAGGACAAACTTTGGTGGAATCCTGCCTTGGTTTGTCAGTGAGACCCTAGTGGAGGGGTTAGACAGAAGCAGTCTCCTCAGGGAAGGTATTCTCAGAACACATGGACAGACCACCAGTCCCTTCCTTACCAGCAGTTCCTCTTCACAGCCCCTCCTGCTGGGCCAGCACATTGCATCTTTAAAAGTGTTCCCCCTCTACGCTGTGTTACCGCTCTTGCTGGGAGCCACCCCAGATGGTCAGAGACAAGCTTCTCCCCCACGCCCATCACCACTGAGTTCCAGACAGCCTGGGTGCTTTAAAACTACAGACCCACGAACATGCTCTGACCCAAGCAATGGCATCTGCCCTCCATAAGTAGGTTTCCCCCAACAGTTTGTAGCCTGCACATTTAGATGTGTGTCCAATCTTTCTTGTCAGCCATGATGGTCACAGCCTCAGACTCGGTGAAACTACCTAGAGCCAAGGTCCATGTACGTCAGTCACTTTTCCTCTAGAAGAAGCTGAAAGGCCAAAGATCTAGGCAGTGGCCAAGGCGACATGAGCCCACCTGACCTTGTTTCTGTATCTGGAAAGTGGAATTGTCACAAGCTCTGCCGATTCACAGCTGAGAAATGTCTGCAAATCAAGAAGCTCCCAGGAGCCTCCACCTGGAGCGAGGGGTGCTGCAGACAGAGACAGAGAACCAGAGACGGGCGGTGCAGTAACTCCTTGCCTCGGTCAATGGTTATTTCTCTATTCCAAATCACTTACTTTTCCCCAGAAGATATCAGAGGTATCTGGTGCCCATCAACTATGACAGGAATGCTGTTGAGATTCCCAGACTTGGGAGGGTTGGGGTGTCCATTGTTTGCTCAGTAATCTGCAGCCATGCTGCCAGGCAGAAAGAGAGATGATGGCCCACGGAGATGTGTAGGGTTTCCACAGCAGGTGTAAAGCCACCGCTCCAGAAAGCCACTGTACCGCTAAGGGAGTGGGGCCAGGCTTACTGGCCTGGGCCTTTCTTTCCCTCTTGGTGTCGGCTTCACTGTCTCCCAACCATGGAGTGCTGTGCTCTGGAGACCGGTCTGTAGAAGATAGGGCTGAACACCCACACTCAGGGACAAGGACAAGAGCCCACGAGGAAGCAACCACGGAGAATTCAAATAGAGTTGGGGGGTTGTGTACCCACAGGCCTGCCATGGGGGCTGCTAGGGACTATGGAGGACAGCTGTCCTTGGGACGTGGGCTGGAGATTCTCAAGTGAGATTTATTTTGCAGAGAGCATGTCCCACTTGTTGCCAGCTTTTGTGGGTCCCAAAGTGACCCCCAAAAAAGTATGTCCCCATACTGCCCCTCCGGAATCTAAGACTGGAATGCTCACTTGGAATAAGTCTGGGTGGTTGTGACCAAGAATCTCAAAACCCTAATGCCCGTGGCTCAGGGAGGGAGAGAACGGAAGAGAAGGGGAGAAGGGGGGAGGGGAGGGAGCAGAGATCAGAGAGGGTGGGTCAAGGGACTCTGAGGATGAGGAGGAAGTTAGAGAGATGAAGTCTCAGGTCAGGTGTCCCTAGCCCAGGAGCTGTAAATGCAGAGGGAGCATTCTCCCCAGAGCTCTTGGGGGGCGCACTGCTCAGCCCAGAGCTTAGTTTTGGACCCTGGCCTCCAGAACCAGAAGGGAATTCCCTCCTATCTCTTTGGGCCCTCCAGTCTGAAGTATTTACTTCCAGTAAGCCCAAGACTTCACCCCCATGAGGAAGCAGGACACAAGGCTGGGCCTGTCTCTTTCTGGGACCTGGGTGGCCTTGCCTGTTTCCAGCTGTGTCCTTCAAGCTGTTATATCACATCTCCGAACCTGCCTTCACATCTTAAAATGGGGACAGTACCACAAGCTCCAGGAGATCAGAGTGATGTCATGAAGTGACACACTGATAAAAGAATCAGTCCTTCTATCCCAGTGCCACAGAGTACCTATGCCATCCGTGCCCAAGGACATTGCCTCTACCTACGCCACCAAAGGCTGCTGGAGACCCGTATGGATAATTCTGGGGCTCTCAGTTAGTAAGCACTACTGATATCCATGTTTAAAAGGCAGAGCTGTGCAGGACCATGCCCAACCTTCCAAACCACCCTCCAGGGCCACGAGGCGAGCTTGAAGATGGTGAGAAAGCAGGGATAGGTAGCCTGTGCCATTGATGCAGGAGGACATGAGGAGAAGAATTTACCAGTCTCCTTAGAGTAGGCAGCAGCACAGCAGGAGTCGGTACAGTCTGGCCCAATGAGCCCTACCACCACTCTGCTTGGGGAGGGGGAGAACCCTTTCGACTTACAACTGACAAAGCAGCAGGGTGTTCTTCCCTTGAGCCTTGGCTTTCCCCACCATGCTGAAAACCAGCCCCATAGAGACCAGATGAGCAGCTGAGGAGGGGCAGCCTATGAGTCCCAGGTGAGCTCTGCAGCTCACCATACAGCTGCCAGGTGTGGCATCATGCAGCTGCCAGGTATGGTAGCATACTGCTGGAAAGTATTGCATCATACTGCTGGAAAGTATGGCATCATACTGCTGGCGGGTGTGGTAGCATACAGCTGGAAGGTGTGGCATCATGCAGTGACAGATGTGGCATCATACTGCTGACAGGTGTGGCATCATGCAGCTAGCAGGTGTGGCATCATATTGCTGGCAGGTGTGGCATCGTGCAGCCAGCAGGTGTGGCATCGTGCAGCTGGCAGGTGTGGCATCATACTGCTGGCAGGTGTGGCATCATACTGCTGGCAGGTGTGGCATCATGCAGCTGCCAGGTGTGGCATCGTGCAGCCAGCAGGTGTGGCATTGTGCAGCCAGCAGGTGTGACATCGTGCAGCTGGCAGGTGTGGCATCATATTGCTGGCAGGTGTGGCATCGTGCAGCCAGCAGGTGTGGCATCGTGCAGCCAGCAGGTGTGGCATCGTGCAGCTGGCAGGTATGGCATCGTTCAGCCAGCAGGTGTGGCATCATGCAGCCGGCAGGTGTGGCATCATACTGCTGCCAGGTGTGGCATCATACTGCTGCCAGGTGTGGCATCGTGCAGCCAGCAGGTGTGGCATCGTGCAGCCAGCAGGTGTGGCATCGTGCAGCCAGCAGGTGTGGCAGCAGGCAGACGGTCTTCCTGCTCACATCTCCAGCTCTCAGTGCCTGTTTCCAAGCCTTCCCAGCCCCACCTGCACCTCCTGATCCTGCTCCCTCTCCCCCTGGTCAGTCTGACATCCCTGGCAAAAAACAGCTTCCTTCCCACTCCCCTGCCCCAGTCAGGCCAGCTTCTCGTTGCCCCTCCCACAGCTCCACAGCATCCTTTCATGGATCCCATAGCAAGCGCAGTGATGACAGTCACATCCCTGTGAGTGTGAGGAGGTCACACTCACAAACATATTGATGCCTCAGAGAATCGAGTCGGATTGATGCTATTGTTTGCTGTTCCTAGTTTGCAGGTGAGTAAACTGGGGTGCTTACTCGGAGTGCTCAGTGGGTCATCTGAGTCTTTATCAATGTCGAGTGGATCCATGAAATGGTCTAATTCTGCCTCTTGTCCTGAGACCTCTCAGGCTGTGTTGGCCTCTTTATCTATTGGCAAAAAAAAAAAAAAAAAAAAAAAAAAAAAAAAAAAAAAGTTTTGTTTTTTTTTTGTTTGTTTGTTTGGGGTTTTTTTTAGTCAATGTTAGAGGAGTGAGCAAGCAAATAATTGACCCCATTCATTCATGGGTGGATGAATGGGTGATTAATGAATAAGTAGGACAACTGTATAAATAAAAGAATAGATGGTATGTGGATAGGAGGATAGCTTGGTAGATATATAAATGCATGAATGGATGGATGGATGGATGGATAGATGGATGAGTGGATAAATGGATGGGTTATAGATAAATGGATAGATGGGTAGATGGATGCATGAATGGATTATACATGAATTGGGAGACACATAAATGGTTAAGTAGATGAGTAGATGGATGGGTGATAGATGAATGTATGGATAGACGAATATGTTATGAATTAATGGCTAGAAAGGTCAATTGGGTGGGTAGGTCTTTAGGTAGATGGATTGGTAGATACATAAGTGAGTGGGCAGATTGGTCAATGGGTAAATAAGTAGATGAACAAGTGGGTTGATAGGGGATGGATGGATGGATGGATGGATGGGCATATGGGTGGGTGGGTGGGTAGGTGGGTTGATGGATGGATAATGGATGAATAGATGGATGGATAGATAAATGGGTGGACAGATAGTGCATGAGTGAGCAGTGGTGAGGAATAGAGGATCAGGCCTACAATGGAAGGTGCTGGACTGTCAAGTTACAATACTCATGTCAAAAGAATAGAGATAGATTCGGAGTTTGAGGCCTGGGTCCTGCCAAACCCAGTCACCCGACCTGAGTGCTCTTGGGCCCCTATGCTACTCCTCACGTCCCCTATATTCTCATGCTAAGCCTGTGGCCAAAGGCTCAAGTTCTAGTGTCTTCCTGTGTACACACAGCCATCTACACATCTCAGCTTGTGTTTGATGAGTTCTTCTCTGTGGAAGAGCTTAATTAAGTCTGGAACCCAGCAGTTCTCCTTGATTCATCAGCCAGGGCTCTCAGGGGAGGGGCCTCCTTGCCCAAGATCCACAGACAGCACAGTACAGTATAGTGCTGTCTGGAATTAAACAACCTCTGCATTCCCAAGGGCATGTTCTTTGGCCATGCCACAGCCACACTGGCAGCTGCACAGGTTCTGAAACTTGGGTTCCATTCGCTCCCTTTACAGTCACCAGCGAGGCACCAATGGATAAGCAGACCTCTAGGAATCAAACTAAGATGCTGACATTTTGTTTGTTAGTTAGTTTGTTTGTTGTTTTCTAGACAAGGTTTCTCTGTGTAGCCCTGGCTTTTCTAGAACTCACTCTGTAGACCAGGCTGGCCTAGAACTCAGAAACCAGTCTGCTTCTACCTCCTAAGTGTTGGGATTACAAGCACAAGCTACCACACCCGGCTCTAAGGTAATAACTTACAGGTCTTTGGAAGGGACATGGTGCTGGCTCATGAACCATTCCACTCTTCTTGAAGAAGTTTCCCGCGTTCCCTACAGCTGGGGGTAGACCTCCCTATTTCCAAGCAGGGCCGGCACAGACAGTCACTGGGAAGTACAGAAGCAGCTTCAAGAGCGACACAGCCAAGGAGGCACAAGCTCTTGTGTGTGTGCACAAGCTCTCTCTAGACCATGTTCTCTAGGGCAGGAGATAGTCCCTGGCTTTAACTGCACAGCCATCCTTGGAGTGTAATGAGAAGGAGCTCAGAAATGACCTTCTAATCACCCGGCCCTCCTGGGCAGACTGCTGGCTTCTGCTAATTGGAGAGAGCTGCCATCAGGCACAAGAAGTCAGGGCTGCTGGGGTAAGGAGGGAGGCAGCCCTGGACCCACCCTTGCCTTCAACTTTCTTTTTGAAAAGATGAAGCGACTCCCAACCACTTGTCCCCCACGTGGACAGAACAACACAGCATGGGGTCCTGGCAAATGAAGTCCCATCTGTGCTGTTTGCAATGAATCAAAGCACGGCACCCCGCTATTCACAGGAGGCAGCATGGGGCACCCTTTGCCCATCGTGGAGGACTGGACCCTTGGAACATTGTCTTAAAATGAGGCAACCCTGAGGAACTTCCAGTGAGGAGATGAGGCCTCAGAGAGCTGCATTGAGCAGCATGGTCTCCTTCATTCCTGTCTCCTCCAGGTTTTGAAGATAATAGAAGAGAGCAGGGGCATGGAAGGAGGACGGATTTGGAGTCTGGATCCTCTATTGCTGGGTCCAGGGCAGAGGAGCATCCAAAAACCTGATAGCAGGCCTTGTTGAGTCTGACCTCCCTGGACTCCAGCACAGCTGTATTCAGAATAGATAGAGACCAACACTCAGCATGAACTCAGTGCACAGGTGTACAGACAGACAGAAGACCCATACACATAAATAAAATAAAATAAAATAAAATAAAATAAAATAAAATAGAGGGACAGGGACAAGGACCAGCAAGACGGCTCAGCTGATAAGACATTGACCAACAAATTTGACGGGCTCTGGGCTCCACGCTGTGGAAGAAGAGAACCTACTCCTGCAAGTTGTCCTCTGACCTCCATGTGTGTGCCATGACATATGCCATACACACATGTGTGTATGCCATACACACAGACATATATGTAAATGCGACCTCTCTTCCAGGTAGCTGCCCTCAAGCAAGAAGAAACCTCTGACCAAAAGAAGAAGTGGAGAGCAGAGCCCCAGAGGTGCTGTGGGTCTGAACCTCACCTCAATAATGTTTGGCTGGAACAGTCCCAGGGTCCCTCTTTCTTACGCTTCTAACCACCTTCCATCTCTTCAGGCACAGCCTCTAGGACCATCTCCTCTCCGCCTTCAGCTCCCAGGGCCAGTAGGCACAGCCATTTTGTGGTTGGCTCCATACTTTGGATCAGTCAAGGCCACCCAGGTTCATCAGACTTATTCTCCGGAAGTATAAGCTACCGTCAAATGCCCTGTCAAGTTACACGGCCTGGCCTTCTCCATCTCCCTCTCTCTGGCCACTGTTTTGAAGTGGAGGGTATAGACCACTTTTTCCTAGAATCCATGGAGGAAAAACTCCACAGTGCCAAGCTTCTTAAATTGCAAAACTGGAGGCAGGGTTCTTCCGAGATGTGCAGAAGCTATCTCAAGCCAACCCAAGCTTCGGATCAAGTATTATAAAACTTTTTATACAGGAAAAAAAGAGCCAATGGAATTAAGGATCAGGAGAGAGCTATCAAGCAAGCAGCCCGCGAAAGGGGACTCTCCTCGCTTCCCTCAGCACAACACACACACCCTGAGTGGCTCCACAGGAATAAGGACACCACACTGAGAAGCCAGGACAGGACCTTCCTGCTAGGAAACAGCTTGACCAACAGAGACATCAGTGACCCAGTGACTGCCCTGGACATTCAACATGTGTCCAGGATTTTGACATGTGTTTACTGGGACAGCTCTCCGTAAAGGACATGGACACTCCATTGCAGATCTGTGCATTTTAATTCACTAATTCACATTTGTCCACCTGTTCTTTATGGATAGTCACGAGTGTTCTCCTGTGTTCAGGGACTACACACTAAATGCCAAGAGAGCCAATGTGTGCTGATAGATTCCAGCTCCTGCTGACCGTAGGGATTCACATGCACTCTTCACCCCGCTGATTGATCCTGATTTGTAGGAACAGACCTTCCCAGTGTGGCTGGGAGCCTCTGGGATGACGAGGAATACTCCCTATGGAAAAGAGTCTTGCTCCATGTATGTGCCTGCCTGCCTGCCCGCCTGTCTGTCTGTCTGTCTATGTGTACAGCTCAGAACTGCTCCAGGCCTAGGAGACTGCAGCCTCTGCTACAGGACACAAACACACCAGGCTTCATAGTGCCTGAGCTTTCGTTGCCCCGGTAGAAGTCTCCTGGCCACCATGCCTGCTATGAATCCCTGGAGTCCATCAGTTAATTAGACCCTTACCTAGCATGGCCTTGGTGACTGGAGACATACAGATGCAGTAAGAGCTCACTTTCAGATGATATACACACAGCCACTGGCAAACACCATTTAGAGACAAAAAAAAAAAAGAAAAAGAGTCCCAGGCATTTAATAGTCATGTTAACAATGCATTATGGGAAAGTGAATTCGCTCTGACAGCATCCCAACCAGCAAGAGGCAGGGCCCCACTGGCCATAAAGCCACGGCTCATCTTGTGGCTGAAGGAAACAGGCTTGCCAAGGGGCGGCACTGGTGAACACAGCACAGCCCTGGCTCAAGGCTGTGGACAACGGGCCTCCACCAAGGGGAGCCCATGAAAATTTAAAAGCATTCTGCTGTCTGCCAACGAGCAGTGCATCGTTTCAAGACAGGCAAGCAGGGTCTGCTTTTCCTCTAACGTCCTTCCTCTCAGGACTGTGAACTCTCGTGACTACCCTCCAAGGTGAGAAGATGTCAGGGGCCTCCCCCCAACCTCGACTTCTCAAGCCTCCTTTCCCTGTATCCAACCTTCAGTCTCCTCCCGCTGTGGTCTTCCCCAGGACCAAGAGGGCACTGCCCCTCAGTCCAGGACTCCTCCACTAGTGGCCTTCAAGGCAAAGTGCATGGCCACTGGTCCAGTGGCCAGTGCCCTCCAGAAAAGGCTGCCTCACACCTCCGTGCCCTTCCAAGTTGCTTTCCAGAAGCAATTTCCATGTAATGAGAACACAGGAAAACCTCATTATTTCAGACACTGCTAATTAGGGCTTTGTGAGCAGCCTGCCTAAGCCAGCGGAGGCTGACATTTGCTTTCTCTACAAATACTGCAAATGAGCAGCCAGACAAGATCACCGGGACCTTTTAAAAAGCCACAAGCAGCTCACGGCCAGCGGCCATCAGCTGTCACTACACACCAGCCTCACAAGGCACGCTAATTGCTGGTCTGTCCTTTAGAGAAACCCCCACCCCAAGAGTGGGGGCATCCAGTGCAGCCAAAGGTACCCTACCCAAAGAGGTCCCAGGGTACCCATATGAGGATTATCCCCATTCCTCAGAAGGGAAACTGAAGCTTAGAGTGAGGGCTTATTCTGAGTCACACAGCAATACGATGTGCTCATAACCACCAGGCCCAACTTCCTCCTTGCTAACTCCAAAATACCAAATGGCCCTGACTGGAGGTTCCACATGTAGATAGGACCAAAGGCATCTTCACCCTTATAAGCCGTAGAGTTTCTAGAGGCCCCTAAGTGGGATAGCAAGAGCATGAGGGCTTCCTGTGAGCAAAGAACCTGTTGCCAGAGGACATGTCTGAGACGCTAATGGTCACAGTGGTGGCTAGACCACAGAGCGCTACAGAGCAGCAGTCAGTTCTGAGCCTGTAAAGCCCAGGTTACTCTGGTCCCGAGCTTCCCATGCCACCGGATGCAAGGAGGATGGGAAGGGAGAGATGTGGGGCCCATTTTGCCCTGAGAGAGGCCAGTCTGCAGGCTGAGCATGCCTGGGCTGCAGCTCGTGAGCTCCTCGTTCCCCAAGGGCCTTGCGGATGCTAGCCCTCTGCCGCGCTCTTCCCATGGCATCCCTTGACCCTTTCCAGTGCTCACTCCTGCCTTCATGGAGGGATGGGAGAAGCAACCGTGCTGACATTTGTGAACATGTTAGAACGGGACCCCTGGAGTCTACACGTTTTGACCTGTTCCAAGAAAGTCCACTAAGAAAGAGTCATGTTGAGAATGATGGAAAACCCAGTGAGGGGGTCAGCTCTGTGAACCCCCCCCAGAGAATCCCACATAGACCTTCCTGTTCCCACTGACAAGTATGCCTGTTGCACCCAGGGTATCTAAAGAGACAATCCAGGACATTACAGCTAAGGGTGAGACAGAGTAGGACTTGAAAGGACAGGACAGAGGGGCTAAGGTACTATCGAGGAGGACAGATAGAGTGGGCATCCTGGGAGTGGAGAGCATCATGTCCTCTGAGGCAGCCTATGACCCCCAGAGCTTGATCTTTCTGTACCCTCAGTCCTAAATTCCCAGTCAAGACTGGGCAGGGCTGGGAGAGAGTTGATCTTGGAGCCTTTGGGGACCAGAACTGGGTCTGTGGGTTTTCCTTTATCAAGCACTTTGTTTAGTTTGGTTGGGCTGAGAATTTGGATGTTGTGGTGGTTGTTGTTATTTTAGTTGAGGTTGGTTTATTGGTTGGTTGGTTGGTTGGTTGGTTGGTTGGGTTTTTTCAAGACAAGTTGTCTGTCTTAGGGTTTCCGTTTTTGAAAAGAGACACCATGAACAAGGCAACACTTATAAGAGACAACATTTAAGTGGGCCTGGCTTATAGGTTCAGAGGTTCAGTCCATTATCATCATGGTGGGAAGGATGGCAGCATCCAGGCAGACATGGAGCTGGAGAAGGAGCAAAGAGTTCTACATCTTGATCCAAAGACAGGCAGGAGAAAACTGCCTTCCAGCGGACTCAAAGCCCACCCTCACAGTGACACATTTCCTCCAACAAGGTCACACCTCCTAACAATGCCACTTCCTGGGTCAACCATATTCAAACCACCACAGTGTCTTAGGATTTTATTGCTGTGAAGAGACACCATGACCAAGGCAACTTTTATAAAGGAAAACATTTCATTGATGCTGGCTTACAGTTTCAGAGGGTTAGTCCAATTTCATCATGGTAGGAAACATGGCTGCCTGCAGACAGACCTGGTACTGGAGAAGAAGCTGAGAGTTCTATATCTTGATCCTCAGGTAATGGCAGGGGATTGTCCCACTGGATTTGGCTTGAGCATATATGAGACCTTGAAGCCTGCCTCCACAGTGACACACTTTTCTCCAAGGCCACACCTACTCCAACAAGGACACACCTCCTAATAGTGCCACTCCCTATAGGCCAGCCATTCAAACATATGAGTCTATGGGGCCCATTCCTATTCAAACCACCATACAGGGTTTTACTATGTAGCTCTGGGTGTCCTGCTCACTATGTAGACCAAGCTGGCCTCAGACTCACAGAGCTCTACCTCCAGAGTGCTGGGATAGAAGGCACGTGACACTATGCCCATCTAGGTATCTATTTCTTGCACACGTGCTATGCTACACATCCAGTCTAGGCCTCGTGGCTCTGCATCCAGTGGTTGTTGGTCTTCAGGTTCCTGAGAACCCTGGCAATTAACTCTGAATGTGATGATTAGGGTGGTCAGTGGGGACAACAGGAGTGACTGAGACTTGAGCCTTACCAGCATGTTCTTTACCAAGGAGAAAGGTGCCCCAGGAGAAAAGAAACAGAGACAGGGATGGGAAGCAGCAAGGGTGGAAGAGGGGGAGCCAGAAGTTGGGAGGGCTTGGAGAAAGGCCTTCCTGTAACAAGTTTGGACCAGTACTGAGACCCAGCTTGCCTCTCTTCTAGGACTCCTCAGTCACTCCCTCAGCTCCAGCATGCCCTGCCCACAAGTCGTCCCATCACTCCACCACTGGGGCCTTATCGGGGAGTCGGTAAGCTTGACAGTCTCGGTAGTAGCTCCCCAGTGTATCCTAACACACCCATGTGCATATACCAGCTAATATTTTGTTAGTGAAGGCCTTTCTATGTTCTCTCTCTTTCGCTCTCTCTCCCTCCCTCCCTCAACCTCTTCTTCCTCCATTTCTCCTTCCCTACCCTGAGCATCTCTAACTTGGGGAAGTATTCAGATTGAATCTCTTTGATCCTCCTGAACACACATACTCTCCATTGCTGGGAAGATTCCTCCCTCCCAAATATCAGGAAACTGTGGGACAGCTCTGTACCAGAAGTCATGTCTGAAGACAGATGAGGACGGCGTTGGCCTTTTCAACCAGCTGTCTCCACCAGAAAAGGTAAAAGTCACTAAGTTCCCCGTGGAGAAGCACACAGAGCCCGCCTGACCTATAGGCTACCTTTCCCCTCACACTACAGGAGCAAGACCCATAGTGCTCACTGTTACAAACCCTAGGTTTATCCTCCACCTACATAACTTGTTTCTTTGCAGTGAGCAGACTTGTCTGTGTCTCCAGCCATGTCTTGGTTTCTTTCCCTGTTGCTGTGACAAAACACTCTGGCAGAAACAACTTATGGAAAAAAAGGTTTATTTTCACTCGTAGTTGTGGGGTACATCACATCATGGAGGGGAAGCCAGAGCAAGCAGAAGCTTGAAGTTCGTCATACTGTATCCGCAGCCAGAAGAAAGCAGTGGATTAATGCACCCAAGTGCTCTGCTCCATTTCTCTACTCCTGCACTGTCTGCTAACTAGGGGATGACGCTGCCCACAGCAGGCTACTAGGGAGTGCCATGGCAGGCAGCTCTTCCAAGCTCTAAGAAATCACATTAATCTCCCACAGGCATGCCCAGAGGCCCTTCCCTCGGGTGATTCTAAATTTGGGCAAGTTGACAATTTATATTAACCACCACAGGGCTTTTAGATAAACTATACCTGAGAGAGGGTCATGTCTCCCCAGTACCCTGTAGGGTGTGGCCTTCAGATACCCCCCTCCCCATCCTGGCAGTGGATAAACTCTGGTGGGAAAACAAACCAGGCAGAACCTGGGCCAGCAGCCTATGACCACCTGGACTCACCAACTCCCTGCCAGCCAGGTGACATAAGACCGAGGAGCCACCTGGGTTCTCTTTGTCACTAGTATCTGAAAATGGCAGTCTTCCTGGCCTAGGAACTGCCAGTCCTAAGTCCTATGCTGCTTCCATTTTTCTCATTTCAATACTTCTTGCATCTCTGTTGTGTAAATAAAATTATTCTCCCCCCCCCAAAAAAAAACCATTAGCATTGCCTGACATTAATTCCCCTGCAGTGTGTGTAATTAACTGCATGTTACACAGGGCATCGGAGGATCCGCCCGCTAATCACCACTCCCCCGCTCCACGTTCCTAATTAAATCTCCTTCCTGTTTACCCACTTACAGGATCCTCTGTGAGGATGGGAGCTGCCTGGAAAGCAACCGCAATAAATCACCGTGGGGTAATAATTTCAGAGGTTGCAATTCCACGTGGCGTGCTCACTTCCCCTCCCCACTGCTGACATCTCACGCACAGTCCACAGCAGGCTGGATCTCCTTGGCTGTAGAGCACGCAGGGTAAATTTGCTCACTGGTAAAGACACAGCCCTCTGCTGCCTAGAGAGACAAGCTGATACACCCAAGTCCCAGTGACCTTGAGGAATAACATCTTTTGGGGCTCCTAACTGCTTGATTCCAATTCTGTCTAGGGCAATCCTCGGAAGAAAGAGAGGTGCCAACTGTGATGACTGGCATTCAATAGGTGCTCACTAAATAGCATTAACGTGAGGATGGGCAGAGATGGGAAGCACTGTACTGACGTGACGATGACTGTGGCTATCAGCCCTAGGCCCTCTGAACATCTTTTTTTTTTTAAGATTAATCACTGCGGCTGCCTTCAGACACACCAGAAGAGGGCATCAGATCCATTACAGGTAGTTGTGAGCCACCATGTGGTTGCTGGGATTTGAACTCAGGACCTCTGGGAGGGCAGTCAGTGTTCTTAACCACTGAGCCATCTCTCCAGCCCTCTGAACATCTTTCTAAGTCAGTTCCTATGCCTGCTGCCAGGGGGAATTGAAAGCCCCCATCCTAGGACTCCACCTGCAAAAAAGGAAGTGACACCCCGTGCTGTCTGCCACACAGCCATCCAAATGAGCAAGCTCAAGGTAAGACAATCATACTGCTTGATCAGGGCCACTGGGCCACTGACACAGAGACACGCCTCGGCCAAAAGTGGAGTGCCAGGTTGATACGCTTAGGAGAACACCATGCAACCGGGCAGTGTTGGCGCACACCTTTAATCCCAGCACTTGGCAGGCAGAGGCAGGCAGCTTTCTGAGTTCGAGGCCAGCCTGGTCTACAGAGTGAGTTCCAGGACAGCCAGGGTTACACAGAGAAACCCTGTCTTGAAAACACCAAAGAAAAAAAGAAAAGAAAGAAAAGAAAAGAGTAAAGAAAAGAGAATAGAAAAAAAAGAAGAGAAAAGGAAAGGAAAGGAAAAGAAAAGAAAGCAAAAGAAAACAAAAGAAAAGAAAACGGAGAACACGAGCACGGTGCCGCAGGGCGTGTGGCCGGCACAGGCTTTTTTCTGGGGTGCTGGAGGTCGTCTTGGCATGACACAAGTAATGAATAACGAACTCTGAATAGACCTGAGGCCCCCAAATGGTAACTCATTTGTGTGGACCCCCGGGGTCTGTGACATATTTCACTCATAACCAAATCTGGGCATTTCAGAATACCAGGCTCCCTCCCCCTCACACAGAGCACAGTGGCTCGGATGTGCCAGGAAGACCAGCTTGTCTCTCCAGGCAGCAGAGGACTGGGCCTTTACCAGTGGGCAAACCCTCCTGCATGCTCCATAGCCATGGGCATCCAGGCTACTGGGCTGTGCATGGGGAGAGTGGGAACAGGAAGTGAGCACGCCATGTGGAACCCCAACCTCTGAAATTACCCTATGATGACTTATTGTTGCCGTTAAGTATTATTCGGAGGATTTTACCCCACCTTAGATCATTCAGTTCCCAAATAAAAGACACAAAACCTTTATATTTATAATAAGCCTTAAAAGCACTACAGCTGAGCAGATATCAATCCTCTGTGCTGTTTGGTCTGCTTCCCTGTCAACAACCCCAAGGCATCATTTCCCATGTTCCGCCAGGGCTGCTCCTGCTCCATTAGCCTGGCCCTCATGGCTATGCGCTCACAATCCACCTTCCCATGGTGACTTCTCCTTCTTCCTTCTCTCTCTCCTTCTCTCTCTCCTCCCTCACGGTCCCTTGCCTCAGATCCCAAGCCCTGGAACGGCAGCCCTGCCTACCTCTCTTCTGCCCAGCTCCAGGATGTAGGCATCTTTATTACCCAATCACAGATAACCTTGTGGGCCAGGCTTACACAACAAAAGCTGGGATAGGTGAGGATCTGCTCATCTGGGAGCAACCACACCCTGGGATATAGAACTTAGCACTGCACGCAAGTAGCTCCAACCAAACCACTACAACGTGGTAGCTTTCCTGGCAGCTCTCATCTTCACAGAGGATCCTGCAAGCGGAGTGACAAGAGGCCAGCAGATGCAAGTGGCCCTTAGTGACCACGTGGGAGATTTATGTCCCTATGGGCACAAACGTTTCAGGGTGAGAAGGGGCAGGATCTCTGAAGGTTCTGGATGTGCCACCCCATCTAAGCAAGGCAGTCATCTTAGGCAGGTGACTGGTTTCCTTCTATCCAAGGTAGCAGTGACTAGATCTTAGTGTCCTAAGCCTATCCCCAGCAGTGAGAAAACCCAAGGTCTACAAGCTTACAGCCCTCAGAAAGCTTCTAAAGTTGTATGTCCAGGTGAGGGGCCTCTATAAGGTCAAACATGATCTGCAGGCTAGCCTTGTGTCCCCGTCCTCTTGTCTGAGGTGGAGATTAGACTAATCCAAACCAGAGCCCCTGTGTCCAACTGGAAGACAGACCGCAAGGCTGTCACTCCCTAATCCCTGGCACCTGTGAATGCCACCTCCTATGAAAGGAATCTTTACTGGTATGAGGGGCATTGAACCAGGGTGATCACCTTGGGCTAGACAGTAGGAACTGTGTAGTTACTGTGTGCTGAGCAGTCGACGAGAGGCACATTCGACACCAAAGAAAAGAAAGACAAGATGCAAAGATGGAACTAGGAGGAAGGGACGCTGGAGCCAGCCGGAGCCAGGAAAGACAGCAAAGACACCAGTCACCCCACCCACTCCTGCTGCCACCCCTGCCACCCCTGCCAACCCCACTGCTCCCACCGCCCTAGGCGCAGTCCAGCCTCTACCTTGATTCTGGGCCTTAGTTGCTGAATCTGAGTGACTGTGACAACTCTGGGTTTGGTACAGATGCTTTGAAGGCTGTCTCCATCCCCACCCCCAGCCCTGTGACTGATGGGCAGGAGGGCCTCCCGGTAGAGCAGGACTAGAGTCTGAACTCACCAGCAGCAATGGTATGTCCACCTTAATGGTGGACTTGCATGTGCCAGCCCCGTTCCCCACACTGTGCATGTGTGTATGTGCACGCATGCCCTGCACGGTCTTTTCAATCTTTGCCCTGCCAGTCACAGGAGCTGTGCCATCATTTCAACCTGGGAAACTGAGACACAAAGCAAGTCACTTGGCACAGGATGCCTGCTGAGTAACTGGGCTGAGACTCAGACTCGGGGACTCTGGAAGCATGGGACCAAACCTCCAACCCTCAGCACCTCTTGCACATAGGTCCAAAGGCTGCACCAGTCCCCAAAACATGCTTCCCACCCTTACATCACCATGGATGGTGGTTATATCAGAATTTTAACAAGACCTCCAGAAGGAGATATAGGAATTCAGCTTCCATGGAGTGTCTAGACAAATTCTGTTACCATATTTGGTCAGAATGGAGCTAGCAATGATGGAGGGTCCATGGGCAGCTTCAGTGCCACCACTAGCCTCAGGCAATCTTAAGACATAGGGTCCCATGGTAGGAGTGGGGATTCTAATCATGGGTCTTGCAGCCAAGTTCCCCAGATACCTCTTGAAGCTGCTCAAGGCTAATGCGCATGGAAGACTCTGGATGGCTTGGTAACCCATGGCAATGGTCCTCTGAAAGTTTCTCTGACGTGTGGAGATAGGGGATGAAGAGTATCCCAGGAGCCTCTGTGATGATCAGTACTGTGTTGACGTGACTGGGGAGATGGGGGATGAAGTAACAGACACACATACAGAGAAGCTGAGACAGCCACGTTCTCTGGTGGAGACATTCCGTGGCAATCCTGGGAGTCAGCATGTTTACTATCTACACAAAGAACAAGGAAGAGACGTCTACACAGACAGAAACAGTAATCCTGGAGCCGGAAGCTTATAGTTCCTAGTTCTGCACATGCTTGGATCAGAGAAAGGCTTTGCCATCCCCATGAGTCTCAGGCATTGGGTCCTCGGCATGGCACTGCTTGTGTCAATACTCATATTCTCAGGACCTCGTCTGCTATCTCACGAAACCCTGTAGGGAGCGAAAGAGAATAGGTAGAGGGAGAGGCTGAGCTGCCTAGAAGCTGGGGCATGCATCCTCGTACTCAGCCTCGTCCCAAATAGGGGTCAGGACCTATGACACTAGGAACCCCATATCACCCAGTTGCAGGTCCTGATGCCCTCAGAGGATGCATGAGACTGTCATACGATGTTCTCTTTGGTCAAGGACAGTCTCAATAGAGTCAGGCTGAGAGATAGTGTTAGCTACCCGTACTCTGAATACAGGGTTCTCTTGGATGGAAACCCAAGCAGTAGACACAAACCTGCCATATATGCTCCAGTGCTAACCAGTTTGGTTTCCAGCCCAGCAGCTCACTTCTACTGGTGGGTCTTCTTCCTTACTCTTCCGATCACCAACACAGGAATGCCTTCTCTTGGTTGTCACAGAGATATGGGGTACCACAGTGGGACCAGGTCTCCAATGTCTCCTGTTACTGTCATCAGCCCAGCCGCAGAGCTGACACAGCCGGCCTCTCCTTGCCCGTCACTTCTACGTTTAATTATAACCAAATGCGAGCTGTTGAGTAATTTGATGCATTTTTGATGTCTGCAGAGACTTCGTTCTAATAATGCAAACACGGGGCACTAATGGGGCTTAACTGGAGTCATTACTGCAGTGCGGGGAGGTCTCCAAAGTTAATGCTCTGCACGATGCTGGGTCAGGTGCTGCCGAGCTGGAGACTGGACGGTCATCATCCAGACCCGGGCTTCTTGGGCCCTACAGGAGACCTTGAGAAGACACCTCGTAGGATTTCCCCACTGCAGTAACGGGCTCCAGGGGATGACCCCAAGCAACTGTGATGCTTGCAACTAAACATCAAATGACACACAGAATAGTTGCTGCTCACTGACACCGCAAAGACACTCTTTGCTGGGACAGAGAAGACCGTGGCATCTTCCCCCAACCCCCATAGTCCTTCCTTAGTGGATGGCAGACATGGAGAAAGGAGCTGTAGGTCTAATGGGCCTGATCGTACACACAGCCTCTCTGAGGCTCGCTGCACTCAGTCCA
Source organism: Apodemus sylvaticus (assembly GCF_947179515.1). Classification (NCBI taxonomy): domain Eukaryota; kingdom Metazoa; phylum Chordata; class Mammalia; order Rodentia; family Muridae; genus Apodemus; species Apodemus sylvaticus. The sequence continues at coordinate 7,479,135 of NC_067476.1, forward strand.
CTTTTTGTTAGTATAAAAACTAATGTGAAACTTTGCACACTTTAGCTTCTGGATTCTGAGGTCTTTCTGGTGACGATCTCTTCTGGTGGAGTATCCAGGCCTCACAGATATCTCATGGCAAGGAGTAGAGGGACTATGCGCAAGTCTCTTTAGTTCCAGGACTGACCTATGGTCTCTACTCTGATGACTTTAACTTAATCCTGACCTCATTGAGACTGTCCTCTGCAATCTACAACTGGGTTAAGTTTCTACCCTCCTCTTTCCTCACAAGGTCATGAACAGTGTATGTGTAATGTTTAGTTTAAATGTCAATTTGTCACAATCTAGAACCACCTAGGAAGAAAGTGCCCATGACAGATTATCTAGATCAAGTTGGTTTATGGGTGATTGGGTTGATTATGTTAATGATGTGGAAAGACCCACCCACTGTGGTCAGTGCCATTCGCTAGGCAGAGGATCCTGGACATGAAAGTGTAGAGATGGGGCTGACCAATAGCAAGCATGGACCCCTTCTGTGTGCTTTTAGCTGTGGGTGTGGCTACCAACCTCAAGCTGCCCCGCCCTGACTCCCCTCAATAGTGAACTGAAACCTGAAATTGTGAGATGAATAAATCTTTTCTCTCTCAAAGGTGCTTCTGTCAGGGTGTTTCACCACCACTTCAGGGAAGGAAACAAGGACAGTTCTGCTGTAAAGGGGCAAAGTGCACTCGTCCCAGCCCAGGTAACTCTGTGGAGAGGCCTCTTCAAGGAGATCTTTCCCTCCGTCTGGAGCCATGCATCTACTAAGGCCTCACAGTGCCTGACACCCCCCATGTGACCCAGACAATATGCTTTCATCTGCATCTGGGACTCTCCAGGTGACCCCAGCTTCTTCATAGCCTATTACCGCAGGGGGCCAAAGAGCTAACATGGGTTCATACACTGTAAGCCTCAGTCCCCTCACCCCCATTGTACTGGTTGGCTTTGTGTGTCAACTTGACACAGGCTGGAGTTATCACAGAGAAAGGAGCTTCAGTTGGGGAAGAGCCTCCATGAGATCCAGCTGTGGAGCATTTTCTCAATTAGTGATCAAGGGAGGAGGGGCCGTTGTGTGTGGTACCAGCCTGGTACCAAGGCTGGTAGTCTTGGGTTCTATAAGAGAGCAGGCTGAGCAAGTCAGAGGAAGCAAGCTAGTAAGAAACATCCCTCCATGGCCTCTGCATCAGCTCCTGTATCCTGACCTGCTTGAGTTCCAGCTCTGACTTCCTTTAGTGATGAACAGCAGCATGGAAGTGTAAACTGAATAAACCCTTTCCTCCCCAACTTGCTTCGTGGTCATGATGTTTGTGTGGGAATAGAAACCCTGCCTAAGACACCCATCATGAGCTTCCACTGTGGTTCCCTGCAGAGCTGGCCTCTAAGGGACTCCAAAAGCTCCATGTCTGCTCCAGCCACGTTGTCAGTCAAGGTGGTCACAAAGAAGGGCTTTTCCCCCCAATAATTTTATTTACTTTACATCTCAATCACAGCCCCCTCCTCTCTTCCCAGTCCTTTACAAATCCCTCCCCCTATTGCCCCCTCTCCTTCTCAGAGAAAGGGAGCCCCTCTTGGGTACCATCCTGGGACATTTAACCCCAGTAGGACTAGGCACATCCTCTTCCACAGAGGCCCAACTCTGTGGAAGTCCAGGTAGGGTGAAATGTTCCAATGGTGGGGAACAGAGACTGAGACAGCCCCCAATCCACTTGTTAGGGAACCCACTTGAAGACCAAACTGCACATTTGCTATCAAATATGTATGAGTCTAGGTCCAGCTCCTGCATGCTCCCTGGTTGGTGGCCCAGGCTCTGAGGCCCATGGCCCCAGATTAGTGACTCTATAGGTCTTTGGGTGGTGCCCTTGACCCCTCCAGCTTGCCCACTCCCATCCCCCACTTCTCTACAAGACTGCCCAAGCTCTGCTTGGTGTTTGATGAAGAAGAGTTTCTCCAGATATGCTGTTCTAAAGAAACACCCAAGGCTGAGCAGTTCAGCAAACAGAAGTTTCTCAGAACTCTGCGACTGCAGGGCCACAGCAAGGCACCTGCAGGCCAGGGGTCTTTCAGGGACTGTTCTCTGCTTCCCAGGTATCACTACACAGCTTAGTCCTCTCCAAGGCAGTAGAGCAGGTGATCTCAATCCATGCCGATAGCTTTCATAAGGATGCTAGGCTTCATGGTGTGTGTGTGTGTGTGTGTGTGTGTGTGTGTGTGTGTGTGTGTGTGTGTGTGTGTCTTTGTGTCTATATGTCTGTGTCTGTCTCTGTGTGTTTCTGTGTGTCTGTTTTTCTATCTGTGTCTGTGTGTCTGCCAGTCAATCTATCTGTGTATATCTGTGTGTGCCTGTGTCTGTCTGTCTGTGATTTTGTCTATGTATGTGTGTGTCTGTCTGTATGTCTGTGCACATGTATGTATGTGTGTCTTTGCCTGTGTGCCTATGTCTGTCTGTGTCTGTGTATATCTGTGTGTGTGACTGTGTCTGTGTGTCTGTCTATGTTTTTGTTTATGTATATTTGTGTCTGTCTGTCTGTCTATGTGTGTCTGTCTGTGTGTTTGTGCAAAGGCATGTGGAGAAAGGATTAGAAGGGGAGGAAAAGAGAGAGGAGGGGAGAAGAAGGGGAATGAAGGGAAGAAATAACACAAGACAGAGCAAACCCTGCTTGTTTTGGTTAGGGATTTGTTTTGCAGTCCTGGAAATGAAACCCAGAGGCTTGTGCTGTCTAGATGCAAGAAACAAGTCAAGTGGTTCATTTTCAAAATCAAAGTCCCTTGAGTCAGCTCAGGTCCTGTTGTAGACAAGCAGGAAACCCCAGGAGCCTAAGTGAGCTAGGTATTCCCGCCCAAACGCAGCCAGTCCACCCAGCCCAACCCAAAACTAGGAGTTCATAGAGAATCACGAACAGCCAAGCAGTTGTCTGCAGTCAGGACAAGGCCATGCATCTGATAAACTGTAAAAATAAACAGAAGAGCCTCTCAGGAGGCAGAGTCAGGCAGACCAGGGCCAGCCTGGTCTACGTAATTCCAGGCCAGCCAGAGCTGCATAGTGAAACCCAGTCTCAAAAGACAAATAAAAAGAAATTTTAATTAAAATAGAAGAAACAGGATGTAAACTTTAGAGATGAGGACTTGAGAGATGGCTCAGATGGTGAGGGCACCTATTGCTCTTGCAGAGGTCCTGGGTTCAGATCCTAGCACCCACATAGAGGCTGACACCTATTAGGTGCCCAGTTTCAGGGCACCACTTGCACATGGAACACAGACATTCACAGAAGTTCATACAGGCAAAACACACATTTTTTTAGCTTTTTTATTAAAAAAAAAAAAAGTAAATGCAGAGATGAATTTACACACAGTTTTTGTCCAAAAGTAAGTGTAAGTGACAGAGGGAAAGATGAGACACAGATCACATGCAAGACTGTGCCCTCCTGAGACACAGGTTACATGTAAGGCTGTGCCCTCCTGGGCCCTGCCAGAGTCTTACGAATTCAGAAGCAGAAACTAGCAACCAAGCTTGGACTGAGCTTGGGGTCCCCAACGGAGGATCTGGAGGATTGTCCGGAGGAGCTGAAGGGGTATATAGCCCCATGGGAAACAAAATGACTTCGGACACCCAGATACCCCAAGACTCCCAAGGACTGAATCATCAACCAAGGGGTATACATGGTTCCAGCCAAAAATGTGGCAGAGGAATGCCTTGTTGGGCATCAGTGGGAGGAGTGGTCTTTGGTCAGGTAAAGGCTCAATAGAGGCCACAACAAAAGGAAACAAATGGGGCGGGGGGGAAGTTGGGGAAGAGGTGGGACTGTGTTGGATAGAGGGGGATATACATGGAGGCAGTGGGAGGGAGAAGGGGTAGGGAATCATTGGGGAGGGGGGCTTTTGGGAGGGGGAAAATGGGAAAGGTTCTACCATTGGCAATGTAAATGAAGAAGATACTCAATTTAAAAAAAAAGGCTGTGCCCTCCTGAGACACAGGTTACAAGCAAGACTGTGCCCTCCTGATTACTGGGTCATGAAGACGAGAGGAAGGGACCCTCGTCCAAGTCCATGAGACTGTTCTCTGTGCTCAGACGGCCCAGTCACTCTGGGGTGGCACCAGGCTTTGCAAAGTCACAAAACAAGCTGCCTCGCTCTCACTGCTCTGAGGCTCCAGGGTTCTTATTATGGAGTGGGGATCTGCGTTTTTCACACTCCACAGCCGCACCTGAGCTGCAGCTCCCTCAGTGCTGAGCCTGGTGTGGACCCACACACCCGTTGATGATAGATAAATAAAAGAGCGGATAAGACATTGACAAAGCTAGAAAGACGGCCCCTGCATGAGTTACAGTGCGGCCAAAGCTGAGGCTGAGTACTAGGCTGCAGGCTGATCCCCAAACAAGGAACACACAGCATTCACTCACGGTCCCTAGAGTCATAAGCACTGTGGAGACAGAAGGCTTTGCAATGGGGATTCCAGAAGGTGTGGAAGGTTGGAACGTGAGGGTTCAGTGGGGGACAGTTTCCCTTGAGAGATGGAAGAGTTCTGTAGGTGGATAAGGTGGTGGCTAGTCGGTGCTACAGTGAGTTAGATGCACTGATGTGTGAGACTAGAAGGGTTAGGAGGGGTCAGGAGTATAGTTCAGTTGGTAGAATTCATCCATAGCAGGTTCAAGGCCCTGGCTCCCATCCCCTGCACATCATAAAAAGGGGGGATTAGTACTCTAGGCTTCAAGTCGCTGGCATTTTGCCCTAAGAGCACACATTGATTATAAATATCCTCGGGAAGCGCTCTCTCCCTCTCTCTGTAACAAGGTCAGAACTGTTCTGCCTGCCGTAGTAACCGCCAGCTACAGCAACCCTTTCCAGTGTCTGCTGAGAAGTTTTCCACAGAGACACCATACAAGTCAGGAACACTTGCAGGCCTGCAGGCCAACCTGTATGGTGGAATGGGGCATGCAGGACCTCGGAAATGGAGGTCAGGGGGTCAGCTTCAGGTCAGCATCCGGTCTGCTTTGAGCATGTGACCAAGCACTCGGGAGGGAAGCAGGAAAGATGACTTCTGGTGTTCTAAAGAACAGTAAAGGATGCTATGCAGTATCACAGGACCTCTGCTGGCCCCTGACCTTCTACACCCCAGCCTGTGAGTAGCAGAGGGAAACCAGCAAATCACTCTTGGATGTAAGAGCAAGTGGGCTCTCTGGCCATCCATAAATGATGAATGGTTGCCACAGCAACAGCCCCCACCCATATTTCATCTCTTGGAGATTCAGACAAGCTCCGGCAAGACTGTAAAAAGCCAAGCTGGAAGGGAAGAAGTGTCAATCACCTGCCTGGTGCTGGAGAGATTCTCAGACTCAGAGTGTGGGGCTGACATGATTCTGGTGAGACCTGAGTCAGGAAAGAACAGAGAGACAGATTCGGGACAGGAACACAGTTTGGGAGTAATAGTAACTGAATTCAACTCTAGACTTTGACTTCTTCAAGTATGTTCTATTGTCCAGGTCACATGGTTCTCTCCATTCTCCTGGCACAACCTGGGAGGCTCCCGGGGCATTTAGGTGTTCCACTCGGAGCCTCTGCCAGGATCCCTGCCCCAGCCCACACTTTCCTTACCTGCAATAGAGAGAGGGAAACTGTACCACATCCGTCCTTTAAAAGAAAAAGAGTTGGTGTTTATATTTATCTATTGCACACACATACAACACACACATGTGTATGCATGCACATGCAGGCCAAAACACATATGTGGAGGTCAAAGGACAACTTGTAGGAATCAATTCTCTCCTTCCACCAAGTGGGTCCCACTATGCTGCTAGGTGTTTTGGTTTGGTTTGTTCTTTGTTCTTTGGGGGTTTTGTTTGTTTGTTTGTTTGTTTGTCTGTTTGTTTTTAGTCAGTTTGACACAATCAAGGTTCCTCTGAGAAAAGATAACCTCAACTTAAAAATGCCTCCATCAGATTGGCCTGTAGGCAAGCCTGTGGGGAATTTTCCTGATTAATGGTTGATGTGGGATGTGCCAGCCCACTGCGGGCAATGCCCCTGCTGGGTGGGTGATGGGGTATAAGGCTCAGCACTGTAACAAAGCAGATGGAGTAAGCCACAGCCAGCCAGTGGGCAGCCTTCTCCATGCCCCCTGCTTCAGTTCCTGCCTTCCGTTCCTGCCCTGATGTCACTTCATGGTTGACTGTGAGCTGAAAAATGAAATAAACGTTTTTCTCCCAGAATTGCTTTCAGTCATGGTCTTTGTCACAACTAAAAGAGACTTAACTAAGATGCCCAGGGGTCAAGCTCAAATCATCAGTTTTGGCAGTCCTTACCTGCTGTCTTAGTTAGGGGTTCCTTGCTGAGAATGACCAAGGCAACTCTTTAAAAGGACAACATTTGCCCACCACGCTTTTCGCCATCCTCTGGTCCTCACTCGCAGTCTCTCCACTACCATGCCTATGTTCATCGTGAATATCAATGTTCCAGCGCCTCTGTGACAGAGGAATTTCTCTCTGAGCTCACCCTGCAGCTGGCGCCAGCAAGCCCATCCAGTACATCTCGGTGCACATAGTCCCGGAGCAGCTCGTGACTTTTAGCAGCACGAACGATCCCTGCACCCTCTGCAGCCTGCACAGCATCTGCAAGATCAGTGGCTCCCAGAACTGCAACTACAGCAAGCTGCTGTGTGCCTTACTGTCCTCAGCAAGCAGCCAGGAAGAGGAGCACTGAGGGAGGAACATTCCCACATTGAGTACAAGAGCACTCCTCCCACACTGAGGGAGGAGCACTCTCACACTGAGGGGAGGAGCACTCCCACACTGAGGGGAGGAGTACTCCCACACTGAGGGGAGGAGCACTTCTGTACTGGGTGGAGCTTGAGCATAGGATCTCAAAGCCTACTCCCACAGTGGTAACAAACTTCCTCCAACAAGGACACACCTATTCCAACAAGGACACACCTCTTAATAGTGTCACTCCCTCTGGGCCAAGCAATCAAACACTTGAGTCTATGGGGGACAAACCTATTCAAACCACTACACCTGCTGAATCATCTCAACAGCCTGCAATGTGATAGGATTTGTCCAGTGTGGGTATATACAAGCATTCACAACGTCAGTCTCCCGCACCTCCCCAGCAGGCCTGTATCTGCAGGGTACCACAGTAGCTGTTATAGACACAGGACCAGGCCACTTCTCCCCAGTCTGCTTCCCATGGTCCTCTCAGTGACCATGAGCCCCAATAGAGACAAGCCACCAACATGCAACATGGGACAAGGAGTCCCATGGGACTTCTTGATTTAAAAAAAAAAAAAAAGTGTACTTGAAGCCATGAAATGTTTAAACACCAAGAAAGGGATTCTTGGACATTTTATAGATAAAAGCCATAGAATAAAATAAATATGACCAAAGATGGCTGTGAAGAGATGTGCTGTCCAGACAAACACCAGAGAAAGGGATAGAGGTGGGGGCTCAGAGGCACTAAGGCACTTCCACCCTAAATCCATCAGCATCTAGGGAAAGTGGGGAGGAGGGAGGGCCCCAGGCTGGCTCCTCCCACTCAGCTGGTGAGAACTGCATCTTACCAGGAAAATACCATCCTCTGATCCATTCCTAGAGGAAAAAACCAGGTCCCTGGAGCCCCTGTAACAAGAGCAAAGTAGGGGACCAGCTTGGTGAGGCAGGCCTAAGTCTATGCGAATCCAAACTTACTTCCAGCATCAGCACGGTGGTGGCTCACTAGAGAACATCAGGGCAGTGAGGTCTGGAGCCCACATTCTCTGAAATAACCTTCTATCCACATTTGCTACACAGGGGGTTCCAGAAAAACATGGGACGTGCTGAAAGCACCAGGTGAGCTGAGGACAGGTCCCCAAAATGGCGGCTTTACTATGTGAGGCAGCCCCAAGGCTGTGTCCAGCCAGAGCTAAACAGTTAAGCTCCAGAGAAGCTTGCAGGGAGACATGGGCAACAGCAAAGAGCAAGCTGGAGAACATTCTGCAAACGGAAGTAAGGGAGGGGCACAGGTCAGTGCCCCCCCCTGGAGCGCCTCACCCTCTATCCTCCTCTGAGACCCCTGATACTACACTACAACGCTGAAGCCACACTCATGTGTGGCCAGCACTTTGGCTATGTGCAGCCCTTCCCCCACCCGTCCCCACCCCCGGGCTCCCTGCAGGACGAGGCTGAAGCTAACCTGCTGCAGGTACTATCTCAGCCCTTCCCTTTCCCAGCAAATCTGAGCCACATTGGAGTGGCCACTGCTGGGCCTCAGTCCCCACTTCCCAGAAGCAGCAATGAGCCCCGAAGTTGCCATCTCCAAAACAGTCCCAAGAACTGACTGCTGCACTGAACATAGTCGCATCTGTGGCTGTAAAGCTCTGTGCCTTGGGAGTATCACAATGGTCCTGCCAAAGCCCCCAGGCAGACCCCATCCCCACCAGTCCATGAGAGCAAGTGCTGGGCACAGCATGGGGCAGGAATCCAGGCCCACATGTGCAACTGGCAACTGTGCCAGGAGCCAGGCAGCCCGTGGGCTGCAGCAAGCTTGGGGAAGGAAAGGACGAGGCAGATGGCTCGTGGGAAGGCTGGTGGCACCACCCCCATGTGGGCGGCAGACGCAGACTTCTCCTGGTGCTATCTCCTCCGCACCAGATCAGGAGATGCCATGGGAGAGCGGGTTTGGCACAGGAGATGAGCTCCAGCCTCTCAGTGCCACTCTGGCCTCTAGGAAGATTGCATACAAACTTAAACTCGGCACAGTCCCACTGACTCCCAACACCCTGTCCTGCCCTCCGTCCACCCTTCCTTGCACAGATGACCCTAGCCATCTTCTTATCAAACTCAGCAGACTGTTCCTATGGGGAGCCGAAGCTACTGGGCTCTTCCCCCTTAGGATCTTTTCCCAACCAGCCAGTCTTAGAAAAGTGCTTCTAAAATAAGAGGATGGATGGATGGATGGATGGATGGATGGATGGATGGATGCATGGATGGATGGATAAGTAGATAGATAAATAAGTGGATGTGTCAGTGACAAGTTAGATAGATCTGAGGATAGATGAATGGATGGTGGTGGACAAGTTGGGGGTTACACGAGTGGATGGATGGATGGGTGGATGACTAAATAGCTTGTGGATGGATATATATGTGAATGTCTAGATGGGGAGCAGGTTGGTGGATGGGTGCATGGATGGATGAGCAGATTGATAGATGACAAATGGATGAATATATATGTTGGATGGGTAGATGGATACGTGGAAGGATGGATGATAGATGGATAAATAAAGGATGGGTAAATGGTGGATGAGTGGAAGGATAAGTGAGTGGATGGATGGATGGATGGATGGATGGACGGACGGATGGACAGATGGATGGATGGACAGATGGACGGATGATAGATGGATGGATGGGTAAATGGATAGCTAATATGATACTAGGTGAGTGGACAATGGACAGTGTGGATGGGTAGACCCATGAGTGGGGCGAGTGGATGAATACCCAGGTGGTGTGAATGGATAGATGGACAGAGGAAGATGCAGGATTAGATAGTCGGTAGACATAAATTATGTACTTGGCACACAAATGGAAGGACAGTGGATGGAGAGGAGGACAGGGACAGGGCAGGACGTGGGCTTAGATCCAAGGCTGGAAGTGTGAGAACAGGAAGCCCAGGGAGGCGGGGCTATTTGCCAAGCAGAGCAAGAGCAGGAGTAATTAAGCTCTTGTGCACTTCCCAGAAGCCCCAGCAGCCCTGCCTTCATTAAGGTGCTGGCCAGGGAAATCTCATCAGAAATAGAAATTGAGGTTTGAGCTGCTTCCAGCTGCACACTCTCCAATTCCAACCCAACCACAGCCCAGGGTGGCCCAGCCCACAGAGTCCAGAAGCGAAGAAGTCATCGACCCTAGAGCAGGAAGTGTCCCTACCTGGGTGACACCCACGACCTTCTGGGGCCCTATTACCCTCTCCCTCTGGGAAAACCCAACATAGAGGCCAAGCGTTTCTCACAGTGCCCAGCTTCGGGTTACTCAGGATCACCTTCTGTGATCTCAGCCCACCACTGGGGCCCACACACATCTGTCTGTCCTTCCTCACATGCAGATAGATTTGATAGCCAGACGGTCTCCTCTCCACATGTCCCACACAAGACCTTCAGTCAGGTTTTCATCGCTTCAGCTCCCACACGGAGAAACTGAGGCTGATGTAGGTCGTGGCCCCGCCAGTGACTTACCTGGAGTATGGGGACCAAGGTGTCTAGCTCATCAGACTCAGGGTCACCAGAGGCATCTGGGCAGTGTCATATGCGTGGCCAGCACCAACCTTCCCCATTATGTGCAGAGGTGGCACACACTGACTCAGAGGGACCCAAAGTCCACTACCCGAGGAGGACGAGTAGTCCAGGTCTTGACCTTGAGTGCTCCTGGCATCTCAGACCTGCAGTCCCCAAAACCTACCCTAAAAACCTGTGGCATCTAGACACAGCATCTCCATTCTACAAACCTGTGTTCTCTTCATTTCATAGGTAAGGAGGTCTCTGCATACAGCTGAGTTAAGGCCAGAGAGACACCACCTGACTGAGGTGGGGTACAGGCAGCCTTCCTAAGGCCCAAAGTGTCAATAGCTGCTGCTGTGTGACCCAGAGGCAGCGCTTTCCCCTCACTGGGCCCTCCCAGCACCTTCTCTAGAGGAACAATGGAGAGGAATCCTTCTGAGCCGACTCAGCACGGTCTGGTCTGTTCAGCAGCACCTAACATTTCTGGGCCTCTCTGAGTTCACGCCCACCTGTCCAGAGAGACATCACCAGAACCTTCCCTGTGTTGCAAAAGGAACAAAGGCTGTTTCGTGAGCAAGAATATAAGTGGGAGCCAGCTACAGAATTCTCTGCTTAGTGACCCAGTTTCTCAAGGGGGAGGGGTGGGGGGTTTTCCGTGTCAAGTTGGAACAAATTAAAATACATTTGTCTTTCATTCGGAAGGAGTCCAGCGCAGCAGGAGAGCCAGGCGCGGCCTCATTCCAGCATGCCTAGTGCCAAGTCAATTTGCAAAGAGAAGCACACGTGTGGCTTGGGGACAGTGTGGTAGGCCTTTGGGGGCGGAGCTATGGCTCAGCCCAAGGCCACTGGCCGTTTGCCATACTCTGTCCACTGTGATGCTGTCCGGTGTGTGAAGCTCCCCACCTCCCCAGAGCGCCTCTTCTGGGCTGAGAGAGATAACAGGCGGCCCTGGTCAGCACACTGTATCAGAGTCCCAAGTGTCACCAGTAATCATAGAAATAACAACAGTATCACTTAGATTTGTTGGCTGCTATGTGTGGACACCAGGCCAAGCCCTGCCTGTGGACAGGTCGCAGGCAGATGAGAACCCAGGGGCATACCAACAGTTGGGGAACTAACTTCCTCCAGTCATTCAACAAACACTTCTCTTTTCCTTTAAAAATCTTTTTCATACAGTCTATTTTGATGTTTTCCCTCTCTTAGCTCCTCCCAGATCCTACCCACCCATCCTCAGGTTCTCTCTCAAAACAAAACAAAGCCAAACAAAAGCCCAAATAAAACAAATAAAGTAAAAATGTCAAAATAAAACAAAAATAAGAAACAAAATTTTTTTAAAAAAAATCCTGTGCAAGGGCCTGCCCTGCAGTGTGGCCGATACACCTAGTAACTGAATTTCCCTTTTCCAGTAGGCATCAGCTGTAGAGAGCTTCTTGATTAGGGCCGGGAGCCTGTGTCACTGGCCCTCTCGGTGCTGGGGTCCAATCTAGCTTGAACCTGCGTAGGCAGTCTCTGTGCGTCCATGTGTCCATCAGTCCTGTTGTGTCTGAAGGACAGTTCCTGGAATCACCAGCCACCTCTGGTTGGCTCTTCCCACTTCTCCACCTCCTCTTCCACTCGGACCCCAGTTCTGTGCGCTGTTGTCAGAGTAATTCTGAGCTCCCATAGACAAGCAGCAAAGCCGCTTCCCTTGGCCGCCCTGTGGCAACAGAAAACACAAGGCGTGCACAATGAGCTCAGTAACCAAAACGAGGCCACGAGGCGGGGCCCTGCTGGGGAAGCACAGGTACCAGGAGAGGCCATCAGATGGGGATGAGACAGGAGGGCACGGAGGGTCCTGAGAGCCCTGCAGAGAGACACGCCAGGGCACGCCTTGGAGGCTAAGTCAGGTCTCAGCGTGCCTGAAGCCAAGAGTTCCTAGGACAGGATGGAGGGGCCAGGCACCTGATGTTTGCAGAGTCCTCATACTGACTGTGTGAAGAGGGTCAAAGGGCCAAGATAGGCTGTGTGTGTGTGTGTGTGTGTGTGTGTGTGTATGTGTGTGTGTGTCTGTGTGTCTGTGTGTGTGTGTGTGTCTGTGTCTATGTGTGGGTATGTCTGTGTGGGTCTGTGTTTCTGTGTGTGTGCGCAAGTGTGCATATGTATATGTCTGTGTGTTTGTGTATATGCATCTGTGTATGCTTTTGTATATGTGTGTGTGTGTCTGTGTATGTCTGTGTACTTGTGTGTGTGTATGTCTGTGTGTCTGTATACTTGTGTCTATGTATGTGTCTGTGTGTGAGTATGTGTGTGCGTGTGCATATGCACATACACACAGGTATGCACACGTGTCTCACTCAGTCTCTCACTGTCACTCTTTCCCCTCCCTCCCTCTCTGCTCACTTAGTCAAGCCCCCCCCCACCTGATTCTTTTGTTTATTTGGTTGGTTGGTTGGTTGGTTTGGTTTGGTTTTCCGAGACAGGGTTTCTCTGTGTAGCCCTGGCTGTCCTGGAACTCACTCTGTAGACCAGGCTGACCTCAAACTCAGAAATCCACCTGCCTCTGCCTCCCAAGTGCTGGGATTACAGGCGTGTGCCACCACTGCCCGGCTCCAGACCTGATTCTTATGTCAGAAAAAGCTGTTAACAGCCACAGGGTGATGGAGACTCCTGCTCCTGTGGGTGTGCCCTCATCCTGGCCTACCCTGCTCTGTCTAAGGAGGACCCCAGTGCCAGCCTCTCCCACATTGCTCCAGCACCTCTCCAAGCTGCAGATCATCTCCTGCCTCTCTTGTGCCCTTGAACTCCGCGTATTCTCCCTCCAAGATGTCAGACTCCGTATGGAGACCCTTGTCCACCTCTCTGTCCCATCCACCTGCACTGAACCCCTTCTT